>NC_091484.1:23221712-23530975 GCF_947461875.1 Haliaeetus albicilla | reverse complement strand
GATGAAGCGTTGTGCTCAGCTAAGAGATGGTCACTGCAGTGATGGGAGAGAGGAAAATAAACAAATACACACATTCAGATTGAAGTTGCAGTTGGGTCCCTTACATTTAGCTGCTGCCAGCAAGTTTGCCGGTGTCACTCTCTCCAGAAGAGGCAGGTGGCTGAAGCCTTGGCTGGTCCCCACCTACCCTCCTGCTCCCCAAACTTGCTGTGCTGTTAGCTGCTGCCCAGCTGCAAGGCTTTATTGCTAGCTGATGTGACATCAAGTGCAACTCAGACCTCACCAGCATCCCCGTTGCTCTCCTCCCCTCCCTCCACACTGTTGGAGCATCACTAAGCAGAACTGCATGTTAGAGCCAGGAGAAAGAGCAAATTCAGAGCATTTCTGCCTCAGAGAGACATGCGGTTCCCTCCTTGCACAGTCCGCTCAGAGTACTTGAACACTACAACCCGCATAGGAATGACTGACTGAACAGAAAAAGGTGGAATACACAACGACCTCTTTAAGGCAAGCAAGATACCTTCTCGGTAGTGTTTAGACTGTATCCCCTTTGCCTGGTCATTCTGTACATGTTCAAGTGGCAAACTTGTACAAAGTACAACTTTATAGTTACCTTTTTGCCATCAAAAAAGATTATAACACCCACCCCCCCGCCCCCCCCCCCAAACAATGAAAACACTGTCAAACTGCAGGAAAAATATTTACTCCAACATCCACCCACATGACCTCTCACACACGCTTTAGGGAAAAATCATATTCAGATGCAAAACAGCTGCTCGGTGCACTCATGTCTCAGTGCCATTTGTTTGCCTGGGTTTGCAGCCAGGCTTGTAGTATCTACTTTAAAACACACAAAATAGTACTGGTTGATCCTGCTAAGACCTTGACAATCAGAAATAAAAGGTGGCACACATTCAAAAACCTTATCTGAAAATAGTTACCTGCAGAGGGCACCCATTCCGCTTGAAATAGAATGGACTACTGATAAATAGCAGTAGGTTTTCAGTGGGGGTTGGTGTTTGGGGTTGTTTTGTTTTGTTTTTTTAAATACCACCTCCACACAAGCATACATCACTTGTTCCCTGCAGTTCATTTTATAAAAAGATACTTTTAAAAGGTAGTGCAATATTGTGACAACATGCAGGCTATGAAAATCAGAATATCAAAGAGCAAGGTTCTGGAAAGGAAAAAGGAATTATTTCTTATTAGAGTGAAAGTAATATGCAGCAATCAAAAAAAAAAACCAAACAGATAAACAACATTGTTGGCTGTTTTTTTTCCTAGCATGAGGCAGTTCTCCCTTAAATTACCATTCTTATTCAACATCAAACACCACAAACAAAAAGCAAAGGCCAGAATAATAACAGAAGAGGAACCATAAACATGGGAAGAGAAAGAAACACCCACAAGAGACACTGTCCAGAAAAGCAGACAAGAACTGGGACTGCTGGTTTAGTGATTCTAAGAGGTTGTTCTCTTGCAAGAGGCACCTGGGTACCTCAAGGAGGGCCGTCAGAACATAGAGCTGCTTGCGTGCACAAATTTATCTTCGCTCCAGCAAGGGTGAGAGCCGGAGGGGTCTTTTCAGGGTTAGTTTTTCCACTTACATGTCTATATGTAACTGCATACTCTTAATAAGCACCCTCCTAGCAGATGTAAAGGGCTGGACAAGTCCCAGTGATCACTGCTGCATTTTTTTAATAATTAATTTGATCTCAGTGACAGAGTACATATCCTGCTATCCAGTTTGCTCCATCTACTGGTAAGTCATAAAATAAAATCACTGTCTCCAGTCCTAGATTTAGGCAAAGATGTTAAATGTGTATGGCATGTTGTATTTGGAAGCCCCATTTCCCTTGGCACTGATTATTCTCAAGAAAATGACTACAAATCCCTCAAACCACCTTCACAATCTTCCCCTGGGGCTGGCATGAGCTTCCCATAGAGGGTAGGCATCTGTTTTGTGCTGTGACTTCTATTAAACAGAAATAGTAAAACCACAGATTTTCCCTTAACTTGAGCTTTCAGTCCCTAGCACAGAATGGCTCCCACCTCTACGTGTATCCCACATAGCTCATGTGGCTTTAAATTATCAGGCACTTCCCCCCCACACACACAAAGTAGCCTCTTGCTTTTGAGAGATGCTGGTTTGTCAAGATGCAGGTGGGAACACTGCGGGCTTGATCAGTCTTTTTTTGTGAAGTCCAGGAGAAGACTTGCGAGCAAAAGCAGTTGAGATTCCCAGATGAATCAGTAGCCTATTTTATTTTTTATCTATATACATAGACACACCTCCATCTACATATGTACACTAAAAAACTGCACTCCTATTTTTCCCCTTCAGCACAAAAGTAACTTTGTTACTAGGCCTTTTAGAATTAATTTATGTCTTTTTAAATAATACAAACAACATATAAGAAGTCCTAGATTTGTTCTTGCATCAAGACAGACAATTTGCTGTCATTGAAAATAACCACCCCAGGGGAGCCCAGGCACACAGCTGCAGATTAAGCTACTGGCCAGGGTTTAACCTGTGTGTTTTGAGTGTGGATAGTGAGCAAGAGCTGTTAGGCCCAGGTACTTTAGTTCTCTGATTTCCATCCTCTCTACCATTAGCTTGCCCAGCTGTTAATAACGCTTGTGACTTGACTGACCACAGCAGTAGGCCATAAAAAACCCCACAGGAGCATCACAGCAAACATGCCCCTTCAGTCTCTTACCTTCATTTGGTTTTTCAAGTATTATGGTTACACAGACTAAAATTAACAGAGTCATTGGTTACATCCAAAAAGCTACTGCCTCAAAGAGATTGGGTGTTTTTTACTAGAGGAGGGTGAAGTGATGAAGGCTATTCTGATCTCAGTTTCTAAGTACCTGCTTCTTATAAAAGGCAGAAGTTCAAGGCCTGCATTATGGGTACTCCTCCTGGTATCCGAACTATTTCAAACTTGAGAGAGCGTGGCTACAAAAGGTGCCACTACAAACGACCATAGCCCACTGTGACCACTGTTCCCAACGGTGTAAGAGAAGCAAAGCAGAACCAAATCTTGCGGACTTCCACACAAAAGCCCTGTGGAAATGGAAAATTTGCCTCTCTTTTTTTCTCTCCAAGGGTTGACAAGATGCTTATCACTCACAGAAGCTTTGAGTTCCTTGTATGGAAAGTACTAGACAGAACATGTAGGAAAGATGTTATTATTCAAACTGAAATGAAACACTACCAAAAAGAAATCAGTATTTCTTTTCTTTTTTCTCTTTACAGTCTTGGGTTTTGACTAATCTTTGTTGCAAACAGCGTACAGGTAAAACTTCCATAGCTTTTGTTTTTTTTAAATCAGGATAAACTTTCCAGGCTATATTTAATTCTGGTATTGTGCCTCATGAAGCACTGTATATTCCCCACACCCACACCTGCTGCCCTTGACTAACCTCTAGACATAAAGGTATGTGGTTACCCGGTCTTGCAAGTTTGGGGACAAATAAGGTGAGTTTTTTACCTTGTACTGTTTACTGTTAAGGGGCTATTTTTGTTTCTCACTTTATGATCTGCCCAGTAAGTACTAAAACAGATCTCAGCAAAAGAGCATTGTATACACAAACAACAAGACATTATTTATTTAAAACATCTCTTACTTTAAGGCTTGTGTATGGCATGCAAAGTCCAACCTCAAATTTAAGGTGGGGAGGCTAATATTTTGCTAATGGGTGGATCTGCACTGAAGTTAAGTACTTCAGCATATGGTGCTTGAATACTTTAGTTGTTGGATTTTTCCATGAACAGCATCCAAAACGATGAGGTCTCCTAAGGTATCATTCAGTTTGCTCATCTTTTTTATAGTGATCAGACTCCTCACTTCATTTTCTGATTGCCCATCTGAGAACTACAACAAATGACCTTAAATATTGGTATTGTAACTGGTTATATACACCGAATGTCATCTTTGCTCTTTGTTTTTTACCAAGTAAAAAATATTCTACACATAACACCACATGGGAAAAACTCAGTCAGGTACCACATAAGACATTGTAAATTCAGTATATATTCCAAAAAAAATTATTTAAAGGAAGTTTTTGCTGTCCAGTCATGATTTTCAGTTGTGCTTGAAATACTAGGTCAGTTTAAAATCAGAAGTTGGGTTTATATTTATGCAGGAGCAATCCCCACATACTTCAGCCCCAAAACAGAGTATAGAGAAAGTACTGTTATTTTGATGAGTCCTATTTGGTCTTTGGATGCTTTTTGGTTGTGTAACAGTTGCTGCCAAAGGCAGGGTAACTTGGGAATTAAAACACCCATCAAACCAGATATCGGTGACCCTGTTCACCTGAATGACTACATAACAGTGAGGTATTCACATCTAGATGATACCCCCTGCTTGGATAGGCTATGAATCCATCATACATACATGTGAAAGGTCCCGAAATGTATTTCTAGCCCCTCTTTCTATGCACTTTTGAATACACAACTCTGTCTTTCCTATATATGTTGTTAGTGGGATTGTATTCCTTGCCACTACTATAACAAACTTAAACACTGCCAAGTAAGAACTTCTCCATGTGATCCACTGCTGCACTGACTTGCAGTTCTCCACACATCTCCTGACACACTAAGAGTTGACCCAGCCCAGTACTATCACTATGTCTGGTCATCTGAAGGTGGCAGAAGTACGCAACCACTGTGTCTGTTCAGTGCAGCAAAGGATAACCAGCAGTACCTGCATATTCTCCGTGTCCACCTGCCACTTTTTTTCCGGACGGTTGGATCATTTTAGACATCCTGATCAGGGCCTACTTAATGTTGAAGCACTGCAAGGACTGCTGCATTTACCAGTCCTTCCTCTGTGATACAGAAGAACTCTTGAGAAGCAGGGCTGCCAATAAAAAGAAAGGGGAAATGGGAAAAACCATAAAGAACATTTTTGGTAGACCTCCTAAATTCCAGGAGAAATCTTAAGATGCTAGCAGCACAGAGACAAGGCAACACAGCACGGGGAATCTGACCAGAATGGCACTCTGCTGGATGCATAACAGTCCTGAGCACACTAAATACTTCCAACAGCTCCTTCTCATCACTTGGATGAAATATTTCAGATACGTAGCAGACCGTGTGCTTGGGATTGCTTCAGTGTCTCCTTGACATGAGGCACTTAGAGAACTAACTTTATATGGAAAAGAGAAATACCAATTGCTTCCAATGCTCAAGTGTTAGTTTACAAAAAATGTACGTTTAGCTTTTTCTGCAGAATGCAAGGTATACTCCCTTTCCTCATGGGATCTATCCCCTTTTAAAAAAGTCTGGAAGTCTTCACTGCAGGGTGTTCCTGCTCTGTAGTTTATTCCTCCATAGTCATATTCCTCACATAACCTACCTCTGAATCTAAGAGGATGCAATTAAGGTGCTGAAGTATGAACTGAGGAATAAATGTCTTGCTGACTTCACATCTTATGAGATGGAGGCATGGTAGATACTACCTTTCCTTTCTTCTACTGCCTTTTAGGAAGACTTGAAGGCCTGCAAAGGAACCTATAACATGTAGATCATTTGTAGGCCTAAAGAGATTTAGACAGCAGCATTGCCCAGAGAAAATTTTGATTTAATCTATCACATCATACCCAAATCAAAACTTAAGTTAGCAGGTGTTACTGGCCGTGGCAAAAGACGGAGTTAGTTTTTTTTGTAGAAGATTCAGAACTCTGTAAAGGGGGACAAGTTCAAGTGTTTGTTATCTGATATTCTATGCTTGCTGTGCACCTGCTTGGTAGCCTAAAAATCAGTACTTGGACTCCCAGACTGCTGCAGCAATGTAGGCTTCGTGCATGTTCAACGCTCTGAAGCGGCTTTGGTACCCTGCCAGGTCTAACATTTTCTAGCATTGGGCTGTCTTGGCTTTGTGGACAAAATCCTCCAACATCAGTGTTCTCCTCTTAATTCTCAATGCAGAAAGTAAGACATTCTGTATTCCAAGAAAATCTCCTTCCTAAAAACATTACAAACCACAGGGGATTTTTAAGGTTTTTAAGAGCAAGAGCTACAACTTACAGGGGGTTAAATTAAGTATATACACCATGTCTGTCTTCTCATATTCTGTAACAACCCTGTTGTTTTCCACTTTCTAACAGGGCAAAAGTCTCCTTTCTTACATGGTTCAAGAAGCAGTGGCTCATTAACAGACTTCTGAGAAAGGGCAGCCTTGGATGATACCAGCAGTTACTTCTGAGTAAGGCTTTAAAAAGTTTCATCTGACAATTTCTGAACAATCAGGTAACATCCAATCAAGATTTCCCCTCTTAGGCAAATACAGCTATATAAATAGTGAGGCATGAAAACTCCTTAGGGAAAACAGGTAATTTCGTCTGGATAAAACAGTTCAATTGATTAGTTGGCCAACATGGCCACAGCTGTCATCTGAAAGATCAAAAACCATATCAAACACCTCAGAAATTCTCTGAATAAACCACAACCATCTATAACGGCATTTAGTATGGTGTAAAAATGTTTTATCCACATCAGTTTAAGTTGTGCTGAAAGGCCAGAAATTACTATTTTACCACATAAGAGGCTTTTTGCACTTGTATACCATTACAGTTACATTTCAAGTGTATTGTATCAGATTAGCAGATAAATTAATTAAGCATTTTAAAACATGCTAATCTGCAATTCTAATTGAAACAGACACATCCAATTCCCCTACAGGCTTGCACTTCAGCTGTTTAAACCAAGTTGAAATCACAGTTTCCTCGTCTTCCCTGGTATTTTAACATGAGCTACATATATGCTCAGGCTAAACAAACTGTGCTAAGAACCAGTATTTTATATCCCCCCCCCGATACAGGCAGACTCTCAAAACCCAAGACAGATATTCGCTTTTGCCAGCATCTCTGGCAGAAAGTTTCTGATCCCAGGGTGCTGCTGGAGGACCAGTCTGAGATTGTTCCCCAATCTGATTTGTCTGGAATAGAGTAAAGGAGCTCCCACAAGGAACTCTGCAGGCTCTGCCGTGAGCAGAGATGACTAGATGGTGAGGGAATACCTGACCAGTCTAGCTGACTTTTGAGAACGTCTGTCTACTGCATAACTTAAATCTACGTGTTTGTTTTTACTGGTATACACCTTCCTTGGATAGACAGGCACTACCTTTAAAACTAGCCTAACACACAGTTAACAGAACTCACCACAGTACTGATTTTAGTATAAGTTTATAGAGGTCCAAAGATGCACATTGGTGGACAATGGCACAATCTGGGAAAGGAAGCACACTAAAATGGAAAACCTGTGAAACTTTGATGCCCAAGATGAAGTTTAGTTACCTTTCTACCTACTGCCAGTGGTAACAAGTCTGGATATCAAACAGTTACACGCAGGTGTGCCGCTTTTTCCACTGAAGAAAGGTATTTTGCATGTTTCACTATCCATCATTTTTTCCAGTATGACTCCCTCAAGATATGTTTCATTACGATCACTTATATCTACCTAAAATACATCAAGAGTTACAGAATTTTTATATTTCATAGAAATCATACAGTATTCAAAACTGCTTGCAAAATATAATTTCAAATTTTCCAAGAGTTACTGTTAAACAGCAATTTACAAACATAGTTGCAATTCTGTCCCAGCAGAAATTACCTATTAGCAAACTTTCCCTAGTAGGGAACTTCTCATTAAACACGATTATCCTGAAATCCTATCAGCAAACGAAGAAATTTGTTAACTGGCATAATCCAAGCTGCACAGTTTGGGAACCCTGAGGTCTTAAAATATACTTAAATATGCAAACATGCACACAATATAGAAAAACCAGAAAATGAAGTTTGATATTTTTTTCACTTGCCAGACTAGCACAATTAGTTTCTCAAACTTCCCACGTTACCAAAAATCTTCTGTGTTTTAACAAAAAAAGAAAAAAAAAAATTAATCTGTTTAAGAGAACACTTATAATACACAAAGCAAATCTTTAAAGCATGTGCTTTTAAAGAGCTAGAAAACTTAATTACAAAATGTACAGGGAAAATGTACCAAGTTTTCTTTAGGGAATGTAATATGAATACTGACTTTCATCTTACCTGGAAGTAGACTTCAACTGCAAACCTGATCAGTTTACTGTTTTAATTGGGAGAAAACATCAGTTTTCTCTCTCCCGATAACCCTCCAGTTCCCAAACGGCCCATTTATCCCCTTCATATTTATGTTTATTGTGTTCTGTGTTTCTGCTTGCTATGTCCCAACCTGACACAGTGAAAGTTACCACAACCAGCTGAACCACTCTCACTAGCCTATCACAGGGAGTAACTATAGCGTAATTCAACAGATTTATTCCTCAAGATTATTTTCTCCTTAATGATGGTTTTCAAAGGGACAATGTCATATTCAGAATTTGAATTCTTTTCCTGAAAATTAAACTGTGAGCAGTTTGGGCCTGCATTCTCAATAGGCTTTTTACATGGGTATGTTTGTGAATTTACCCAAACATTTAAACATTCATAGAAACTACTAAGAATATATAAGTGTTTCAGGATACAAATGTTTGTTTGGCTCTAGGACTCAGACCACAAATAATAAACACAACTCAATCTGTTCCAACCTTTATCTTCAAAAACAAACAAGCAACCCAAGTCAGGAAAATTTACATGATCAGCTCTCCTTTCAATTCACATTTACTATCCCAACTTCCTTGCCAAGACTTCAGCTGAACATCATGTGTTACTCAAAATTCTTTAAAGCAAATGACATCCGAGACATCCACGATATGCATTTCCTATCCCAACTCTGCATGTAGCTTGCTTTCCTTCCTCTTTTTTTAAGCCCAAACCCAACCTTTAAGAATTACATTTCAGTATTCAAATGATTGCAATTATCTATCTTTACAGAATATTAGAAAGAAATAAAGAAACCATTTCCGAAAGAACAGCATCTTATAATTGTTCTAATTTTTCCCAGATCTTTATGCTAATCCATTAGAGAAACCACCTCCAGCAGGAACATAAGGCATGACTAATCATTGCTTGAATTTAACTGAGCCAATGTCTATTTATAATATAGGAAATGAAGCCAAAAAGCAATGCAGTGAATCTGATAACTGGCTGCAGTGGAAATAATTTTGTTGCAAATTCTTACACTCTGATGATTCCATGTAATATAAACGGATTCTACCCACTATAGCAGTCCCATCTTTGGTGGAAACAGAACTAGTCATATCATAAGTAAAATATTCATTTAAATATATTGCATTTAGATATTTAATACATGGGCCATCCACACATAGAACATTTAAAGATGGCTTAGAAGCAAAAAACTGATGGCAAAACTTTATGTAAACATCTTCCTCCCCCTGCTACCTGGAGCAAAATTTTTCAGTCATATAGGGGATAAAAACTACTTCCTTCCTACCAACCTTTGTTTATGCATAAAAAAATTAGGTTCATCCAGAATATATACTGTATACTTCAATAACTTATTTTTTCAGTATGAAATAGCATCTTCAAATAGATGACAAACAGCAGTCATCTGGAAATGATCCTCTGAAAATAAATATTACCTGCAGAAAAAGCAGGAACTGCATATGGGACTATTAAGCTTAGAATTTAAAGCGACCTTCGTATAATCAAAATGTAAACTACAAGGTTGTAGACTGAAAAATATTTTTGAAATATTAAAAAATAAAATGCAAACAATGTAGAATGTACAAATAAATGAAATAGTAAACAAGAAACCTGCTAGATGAAGGAAACTGGGTGTTCATAAAGGTTCAATTTCCAAAAAACATTTTTCTCTAGCATACCTATATTCACAACATGTTCTCAAATGCCAAGTCAGATTTAGTAACAAGAGTGTATAAAGACACATCATTTGGACACACATAACATGAAGATTAAGATAAATTTTTTTTTAACCAATGTTGTATCAATCACATATATAATTTTTCTTATAGCATGTGATAAAATAAAACAAAACAGCAATGTATACATTCTGAATTTTTTAAGTAATGTTATGTACATTTTATTGCCAGTATATGCACAATGGTAAGCATAGAACTATAAATACACAATGTAATTAAACAGTAGAAAACAACAAGAATGTTACACGTAACAAAGGAAAGAAAGAGGAGATACTATTTTCTTGGTGTAGCTGCTAAAAAGGGCTAGTGATGAGTTATGACAGTCTTGATTTTAAGTCTTTACATATATTTCTACAACTTTTCCTCCAAATAAATCTCTGCAACGGCATTGCTTCTTTAACAAACACATCTTAGCTCTTTCTATTGCATTTACTGTTTCACTAAAGTGAAAACCACCTTTCATATAATTACAAGCATCTGGCTTAATTTTTATTCAGTTTTGCTTTTCAGGGTTCCTAGCAAGTAAAGTGTATAAGTAGTTTCTTATGACATTTGGCTGCAGTGTTGAAGAATAGAGTTTTGAATACACATTAAATGATAATTTGGGAAAAAAAAAAAAAGATTTTCTGTAGATAGTTCTTCCACCGGGTGCTATTATGCAGCAGCTCAGTCAAGAATTAGTCACCCTGAAGAGGTAGAGAGAATTTTAGCCTAGCATAGATCATCATCCTTGGCACCACTATTTTCTCTCTTATCAGGATACACTTCCTACAACTAGACAACATCACAGTCAAAGGAAAAACAAGTGAGGAAAAAAAAAAGTTCCACCATTCCTGGGAAGGGCACTGTTCCATCCCAGTTCTCAGTTAATTAGCTTGCTGCTTATATCCAAAACAAAACAAAAAAAGAAGAAAGACAACATCTAGGGACACATTTACTTGATCTTTGTTCTCTTTCCATTATCAAGTTCATAAATACAAAGAACCATTATTCACAATAAACTAACTCTTTTTCAAAAATGGAAAAACAAACCCTGGAAACATTTCCACACCTTAATCCAGATGGGTCTTGAGGATGCTATTCAAGAAAACCATGCAAATAATTTGGTGCAGCTTTCCCTACTCATCCAAAATATATATATATATATATTTTTTTTTGTTTAAATTAAAAGGTGGCAAGATCCATAGCATTTGTGACTATTCCCCCCCCCCACCCCCCCTTTAAATTCAATGCAGAAAATCTTGGTGCTTTTAGGAAGGTAACGAATAAATAGTTTTCTGCACTGTTGTCATAAAATCCCATGTGAGTTACAATACAAGACTACTTGTTCCAGCAATTAGGTTGAGAGGAAACATTCTAGTGATAAAGATAAATACATACTGAGCATGCTTGGGCAGAGCACTCCATTCTGAAGCATCCTGCTTGAAGAACGAAAGGTGACAAGGATGGTTCACGTCCATCAAGTGACCATTAACTTTGCTGCTAAAAGGCAGACTGCCACACTATCACCAGGTCAGCAATGCTACCCTGAAAGGGCTGTCTTCCACGTTAAGAGGTACTGGTTGTACCAGTCCTCTACTGCGCACACTAAATTCTTATTTATGCAACAAACATACAACCAATGAACAATATCACTTTTACAGAACTGGATCGATCCAGCTTTTTTTTTATAGGCATATTTCTCAATCTCTAGAATATCCCAAACAAGCTGTAAATAAGATGATGAACCACCAACACAGTGAACGAGTCTCACTGCAGTTCAGACTAGTTCAGCCTTGTTTCACATCACTTCTTGTTTCTAGCGAAGGACATGATACTCAAACAAAACAGCAATAAGAAAGTAATGTTATCTGCAGCTGAATAAAAGCAATGGAATTTATATTTTAACTTCTGAAGCTTAAAGCATACTGTTTTAATTAGCATTAAAAAAAATATCTTTTTTTTAATACAGTAACACTGGCAAAAGTTAGTGGGAAGACACAGAGGATTGCGAACAGGATAACTGATGGATTAGATTATTTTTCAATTTTATTCTGCTTTGATCAACTGATGTTAATACTGTTTTTCCTTGGATTTGGAATATTTCTATTGCAACAGTCACATGCAGGCTGAGGACAGCCGTTGGTTAAAGAAAACAAACAAACAACCAACAGAAGAAAGGGAAAAAAAACCCAAGAAAAAAGTTCCAGAAGTTGTATGTAAGAATTTTCCTTTCACTGAAGAGGGCCTTGCCCTTGCTTTAGGAGACCTGGTTAGCTCTTGTCAGCTTCATTAGCTTTGTCCAGACATATCTGCTGTTGTATCCCCTGGTCCAGAGCCTGTTTGTGCACGTTTGATGTAAAGGTTCAGTAACTTCATCTGCAAATTTAAGCCAGAAATTCACCTTGTTTAGTATTTGCAAACTGTACACACTAAAGGAATGGTATAACAAAGGAGACATTAAATCATTTTCTTTTCCCCAAAAGCAAAACTATATTTGACACAGTTGATTCAAAGGTAACATACTTGCCAAAGAAAACAGCAAACACAGCAAAATTTGTCAAAAGGAAACTGCTCAAACTTCTTTAAGGATGTAAAGAGGAGAATGATTTAAGGTAGCTAGATTAAGATAGATGGAATATTTTCCTCAAATTACAATGCTGTTCTAAAAGTAGGGGTTTGTGTGTTTGGTTTTTTGGGTTTTTTTCTTTCTTTTAAGTTAATGTTGAGGTTTTAAGCCTGCAGTTAAGTGTTGTTGATGCTGGTACTTACTAAAGTTTCCAATACTGTCTAGAATCACATTCAATGCAATCACTGCCAGAGAGTAGTATTTTTAAGATATAACCGTCTTACTCAAAGATATAAAAAATTAATTGTGCTGGTTTATTCCCAAGGACAAAGAGATTCACAGTTAACATATAGCTGTTCGCATGCAAAAAACTGTATGTAAGAGATGCCAATAAAATCATAAATATCCTGAACAAAAAAGGACCACACACTGATTACTATTATTATTATTTGAAATTAGTGGTACTGAAAGGACTGATGAAAGCAAAATAACAAGGAGGGAGAATAAATAAAACTCCTGTATGTAACATTTACACATTACATTTATTGCTTTCCAATCAGAACTTGCATGAAAAACAAGACAAGAAATATTGATAGGAAAAGCCATGCTGAGTACAGCCATTATCACTATTACCAGGGATACCACCAGTAACTAAATCCATTAAACAGCAGTAAGAAACATAATTCAGTATTTATCTTCATGCTAAAGTTTGTACACTTGCATAAAGATCTATGGATTTTCAGTTTTGAACTTTTTATGATGAAGTTATATTAATCCTTGGAGGGTTTCAGTAGCCCTGATATTCTCATTCAAGTATATACTTTTATGAAACTTCCTGGCAATTACAACCAAAATGCAAATGCACACATGCAATTACAAACCAAGATTTCTTTAAATGGTATCTTTTACTTACTTTACTGCCAGTGAGTTGACTGAGATGTGGTTTTAGCTCATCACCAATTACTGCATGAATGGCTACAAGGCAGAAAACACATGCCTTACGAACACTGCTCTCTGAATTATCATAACCCTACAAGGCAATAAAATTAACATTAATACCTTATCAGTTAATGATTAAAAGCCTCAGAAAGCTATTTACTTATTTACTATAATAAATAGATTGAAGTTTACAGTAAATTAATGCTAGTGTAGCCCAATGAAGCATTCCAACAAAAAAACAAACACGCAAATACAGAGCATGCACTTAAAAAGCAGGCTGCTTATTAATCACCAGTGATAATAATTTTCCAGAGTGAAATTAAAACCCAGGCAATCCTGTTTGTAAGTTACACTGGAAACAGAGCTGCTGTCATGCAATACGGGAATACATAAGAGAAATACTTCTAGATTATACAGATAATTACTTAAAGAGAAGACCACTCAATTTAGAGCTTCCTTACTCTGAAAGAAGTATTTTCTTAACAGCTAAAGACTCTTTTATAAACTCCCATCTCATTCCTTAGTGATTTTTGTTTCTTTTGTCACTTTGCTAGTATCCCATGCCTGGCTGTCTCACTCGCATCTCCTTCTCAAAGGGCCCCTTCTCTGCCTTCCTGCAGATGTATGATTGGATCACAACCATTAAAGACAAAAATCTGCAGAATGCAGCTGTTAAACTCTGAAACATCTTTATCCATCACGTGCAAATTAATGTATCTTGGCTCTTGGTAAGGTGGGAAATAATTTATTTTTAAAGACAAAGGAAGAGAAACCTCTGATATCCTTCTCATTTTATTAACCTTTCCCCAATCAACTGCTTCTTTGCTCTTGATTCCCCCAAACCCCAAGCAATAAAACACTACAATCATATGCAAATCAACACGGACAATTCCAGACCAAATGATTACAACTTGGAAAAGACATACAAGCAAGAAAAAAACTAACTAAAAGTATCTACCAAGCTTAACTATAACCAGTACTTTATATCCTACCGAGATTTCCTTTGAGTCCTAACCACAGTTATAATTTAGCTACCTGCCAATCAAAGAGTTTGTTCCCACTGTCTGAGTTATTTTGGGTCAAAGCAGCCATCAGCTATCAGAGAAACAAAATACTTCATGAGAGCCAAGTGATATTGTTTTTAAAAAGTCTTTGCAATTCTTATATATACAGTTTCTTTTTGTTTGTGTGTGTGTGTTTGTGGGTTTTTTTTCCTTCCTTTCTTCTTTACTTACCTGTATTAGACCTGGCACAATCTCTGGTAAAAGCTGAGTAAGGGTTTCTTTAGATACTCTTTCTATGACTTTTGTCTGCATTTTGATTGCAGCCAGATTAATGGGGTAATCTGCAGTTTGGATAATTGGACAAAGAACTTTGATGCACTGATCTGGACTAATGGAAGTGGCCAGCATGGAAGCAGCTTCTTCAGCAGATCTCACCACCTATTGAAAGAAAAAGACATGGAAAAATTATTTACAAGAGGCTGTTACTATGGTCTGTTATCTGGCAGTAATGGTCTTGAGCATAAAAGTTTCCTACCAAGAGCTATACAATATTGTAGAAATATGTGAATGAAGAGCCCTTTGAAAATCTGTTTACAAGACTCCAACTGTTGGACATACTTTCCTAACAACAAGATTCTTCCCAATATTCTGTGGCTAATCTATGTCCTCGGCAATACATGTATCAGTTTTTCAAATCTGCTTGTTGAACTGGACCTGAAATTCCTCTATTCTGTAATACCCTCCAACTGCATATTGAAATATCACCACCTTTGTAAATCTATAATTTCTTGTGTTGTCATTTGTTATTGCTTAGGTCAGTAACCACCAAGACGACATGTTCTCACATTCATCTCAAAAACATGTTTAATGACATGCCTAGATTGCCACTTCTAGAAGTCAATCTAGCTGTCCTGCCTCCCCTCTAAATTTGAAAGAAACTATGACAGGAGAGTACTTCAACCCTGAAGATTATGCAGAACAAGAGTAATTAGGTAGGAAATCAACAGATACAGAAGCTCAGGATACAACACGGGCACAACAGAGAAAAATCACATCTGATCTTCACATTAGTGCAGCTGCAGTGTCTGCCATCTAACAAGACAAACCACTGTACAAAATCAGCAGTTTGTACATCCATGATGTACAAAAACCACCATAACTGTTTATCTCCATCCTTCTCCCCTTTACTCTCTCACTCGTATACATGAAACCAAGAGAGAGGAAAAGCACAGTAACAGAGAAGGAAAGATGGGGACAATACGCTGTAATATATACAGCGTATGAAACAAATCAAGAGGGTGCAGGGAAAAGAGAAACAAGTATCTGATGAGTGACAAAAGTCATTGGTATGGGGGGGACTGCAGTCAAACTTCAAAACCTGGAACTCCACAGTTACGTTCCACATAGAGTTAAGTGCCCTTGCATGACCTGGATTCTTTCCATAGCATCAGTGACACTGACGTGAACTGTTTAATATTGGGGTGGTTACTGTATTTGTGTTTCTTATGTCTATGTGCATTATCCTTTATTACGTATGCATGCATTGCAAATACTTCTGAGTAAGATTACAGTTATCCTCCTACTTCTGAATACCCTCGCTATTCTCGGCCACAACCAGCTCCTCCCTTTGATATGTTCCTATGTGTTCTCCCCTAACAACATTCAAAGCCACGGTCTTGAATGGTGCAGAGCTGGCTAAAAATGGAAAGGGTTGACAATTCCTTGCCATGTTCAGTCCCATCTCTCAACCATGAACCTTCCTGAAATCCAAAAGCTTGTTGTAGAGCTCTGGGACACTTATATCTGGCTTAAGGGAGGTTTTTCCTTGCATGACATCTTCAGTTACTCCTTGAAGAGCAATAATAACAAATTGTCAGTTACTATGTCCTCTTGGACAGCACCCAAGGCAATTGTTATTAGGGCTGATAGGAAACATTTGAGAGCTTATAAAACAGCAGGGTTTTTTTTCTTGCATATCCGAGTTAACTAATAACAGCTGAATGCCTGATTATTAAACAAATTATTTGCTCAGTAAAATCTGACTAATTGCTCAAACATTTTTGGACAGTTGTTTCATTTTGTAGTAATTTTTCATAACCTCAAACAAACAGAATAACTGATTACTAACCTCCTTATGAGGATCCTTATGTGCTTCTAAGGTCTTCATGATCGTGAGCTCTGCGTAATTCTTAAACCTTGCTGGCTGGTTTCTTAGAATTTCTCTTAGAACTTTCAACGCCAAAGCTCTAATCGCATGCTAGAGATTTAATATTAAAATAAATGAGATATGTATCTTTAAACAGACATATATATTAACATTTGTTCAGCAGCTGGGAGAGTCTTTGGTAATGGAAAAATATCAGATTATACTCTATGCATATATACAGTATGAACCTAGTGTTAACAAATAAAGCTAGAAAAAAAAAATATCTTCATTTTCTCACTCTTCTCGATCTCTCTTTTTGCAGATAATTCAGGTGGCATATCATAAACATGTTGCTAACCTAATTGAGTTATCTATGCCACCCAGAAGTTAAGTTGCAAACAATTTTACTCTTCACAAGTGCTGATAAAACCTTTAGCATCACATCATCCAAACACATTTTGGAATTTTTTTTACAAATTATTATCTTTTTTTAAATAAAACCCCCAAGTATTAGTGTCTTTTTGATCCTCAGTAATTTCAAAAACAGGGCCCTTGTAGAGAACAGTTACATAGAACTCAGTCTCTTCACAATGAGCATTAATGTATTTTAGGAATGTATTTTTAAATGCTTTGCCACACATAACGCTTTGACATTCTAGATTCCACCAGGGTCTATTAACAGATAAGCTTTGAATCCCAGTGAAAAATGTTTCATTTAATCTGTCATGTGGGAATCAACAAATACGAATACTTGAGAAGTGTTACTGATGCCCTTTTCACCATCAGAGCATTCAGAATTCATGACACTTTCGTATTTCCAGTTTTTTGTTTTCTTTCAAGACTAACTGGAATTTGTGTCCTTCCTACTACCCATACAAATTTCAAAGATACTGAAAGTAAACCATATGCTTTGTTAACATTAACTGGATTAATCTGAATTTACCTCTTTATCTCCAAGTGTTTCAAGCAGCAAAAGTAATATTGTTTTGAAGTGCTCGTCCCAAACACCAAAAGACTCTTCCTGAGTTAACTTCATCAGCTCATACAGGGCAGCCTTTCTTTCCTCAACTCTCTCATTATGGTTTGATAACTCTTTCAGTAACTCTGCAACCAGATCAGAATGGTCCATGGGAGGCTCTGTCAAAAAGGAATACACAAACACAGTTCTCAGATCATTGCAAATAAATATTACTGCCTGCTGTACACTGAAGGATATTTTCTAGGATGGCTAGCTGGCTTTCTAACATGCTTTTATTTTTTTCCTCAAGTTTGTCTGCAAAAATTGCAATTTGGCTACTACATTTTCAGTGCAGCCAACATTGCCAAACAAACTTACAATCACCAAAAAACCCCTACAATGATATCGCAAAACCTCCCTGTAAGCTAGTTTACTGCAAGAGTTTTTATGCTTGCAATACCCAAATTAATAAGTACTCTGCATCCTTTTAAATCTGATCTATATACACAAAGTGCCTCCTTTGCCGTATAACCCTTCCATCCAAGATAAATGTGTCTTTTCTCCATTAGTATTACAGAATTGCTTAGACTTTGTAAGCCATGGTTCCACAGCAATAGCTAAGCTTTCAACACAAACAGGGAAAAAAAACCCCATGCACAAGAATGGTGCTTGGTACAAAATAGCTGAAACAGAAGCAAACCAAGGCCGTTAGTCCCACAGAGATTCCTGATAGCAGTTGTTACGAGATGGCTCTCCATTTTAGTTTTGAGTAGAGAGGATTCCATGATGATGGAGAAACACATTAGTAACAAGACCCATATTTGTAAACACTAGACTGTGCAAGATCTGCAAACAGTCAAGAAACTTAAAAATGGTCTTAATGAAAATTAAATATCAAGTTGTTGCCTTTATTCCATCATCAAGACCTATTTAGCCTTTAAGAAAGAAAAGCATATAGCTTCCATCTTTGCACTGAGACTTTTGGATAAATTAACAAAAACACTTTTTTTTTCTGGAAGAAGGTTGAAAATATTGGCATAAAATGCAAGTGTTCCTGCATTGAATCTTTCCTAAAATTGTTCCATTTATTAACACATGTAATACATTCTCCATAACAAATTTATTAGGTCATATACTGAGAAACCACAGCCCTTGAACATCTTCTATTACTGTATTCGATATTTTAACTTAAAAATGCTGTACAAAGCACCTGTACAAAGAAACAAGTAAAAGCTGAATACCGTGTGTCAAGTATCTTAAAAATCACACATCAGTTACCTTAAAAATCACGCTGTTTCTGAACCCAACATTCCTATTTGCATTCTGTTTTGCATGAATAATCAGGAGCACAAGCACCTGAAAGCAAAAACTTTTTTCTGCAAGCACTTCTACTGCCTCTGTATTAATGCACACTTTGCAGGCTCCCTAAATGGATCATTAACGTTTGCTTAAAGGACAGACTGAAATTGCATTAGGCGAGTTATTAATTAGTACAGATGAGCAAAATGGACAATCACTTTTACAGAAGCAAGATCATTACTTTTATTACCAGAACTATTACACTTGTTCTACCAAACTGTGAGGATTACAGCTATAGTAAATCCTATTTTGGGGAATGCATATTGACACATAATTAGCAAAACTACCCATATCTGTTTGAATGGAGTTATTTCCACCATGAAAATATCAGAATGAAAGGAGTGGCAATTTGAACATATGGAGGGAAGGGATAAAGAGAAAAGAAGGTAGCAGCCGTGTCCATGCAGGAATAAAGGGAAGAAAGAAGCTCCATTAGTGGAGAAAATAGCTGGAAATCCTGAAAAACATGAGGACAACCAAGAGGAATGTGCCTTCACAGCCTGTATTTTCCACTCCACTGTATGACTTAGCACCCAGTGTTTCATTTCCAAATATTCTCCAGATAAGAATGGAGAAACGTAAAAGTAGACATATTCAAAGTCTACTCTCAAAATTTCTTTTTCAGAAATAAAACAAAACACAAATGAGGAGGAACAGATGCAACTCCTTCATTTGAATGAATTAAAATATGCACTGGAGATACAAATATTTGATGAACAGCTCTTCTCAAACCAATCAAATAATACCCTTTTGACAGGATAAATGCTGTATGCACGTATGTCCTGAATTTAGTAAAGACTTTCTTACTGTCATCCATAGCATCTTGATACAGAAGCTATGCAAACATGGTGGCCAAAAAGCCAACGAAGTGGGTGCAAAACTTGATGAATCACCTGCAGGGTGACTGGACTATAAATGGCTTTCTCTTAATCTAGGAGGATACGAGCCACGTCCCTGCTCAGGTCTGTGCAGAGCCTGGTTCTGGTTGATGCTTTTGTTAATGCTATCGAAGGAATATAGAGACCACTTATAAAATCTGCAGATGACATCAATTTAAGATTGCAAACATTCTGGGGAACAGGATAAAAATTGAAAATTATCATGATAAATCAGAGGAACAGTCTGCAAGAAAAAGGATGGTAAATGTAAGGCAAGACACAGAAGCAGAAATCTTAAGCTCATATACAAAGCGGCAGGTAAAAAGCAAGATGTTTGGAAAACATAGTCCATAGAATTAAGCTGAAATAAATAAGCTTCTTAGGAGAGAACACTGTTTTTCAACCAGACACTGCTTTTAATGAGTCTGGAAGTAACTTAGAAAGCCAGGTCTCCCTATGCTTCGGACAAAGAGCATCTACCCCTTAGAAAAAAAAAAAAAAAAAAAAGAGTGCTAGTGGCTGGAAGATTTAGGCTGTTACTCTGAAAATCTTTTTTACTGCAGGAGAGGCAAAACACTCAAATGGCTATGTGGGCTACACTGTGGCACCTCCTCCACTGGAAGTTTTCAACAGTTAGACAAACCATTTGCAAAATACACGTTCATGCCTCAGTGCTGTTGACAGGACTATATGAGCAGCTAAGGTTTTCCCATCTAGCCCTGTATTTCCACATCTTTCTCCCAGTAACACGAGAGGATAGCTGGGAGTCCAGTAAAAACAAGATTTTGTGTCATGAACAGGCACCAATTCTGTGGAATTTCTGAAAATTAAAATCTAACATCCAACGAGTGCTTCAGGTTTATGGGAAAAGCATGCAATTCCTAAGTATTTTGCTGAGTGCATCCTTGTTCATGCAGCCTTTTTCAAAATTATCCTAGATGAAATGCTAAAAGTAACACAAATAACAGAATGCACATGGTATAACTAAATACTAACGGTGAACACAGGAATGAATGCGAGTACTTTGTTAAGATCCATTAAACAGCAAACCTAAATAATGCATTGCAGTACTCCTCCAGCCAGGACAAACTAATACTGGATGTGTATGCTTCACTCCAGCCAGTCATGAGTTTTTATAAAACCAGAACATGCTGGCACAGCACAGATTGCATTTGGTTTAATGCAATATCCAGAAATATGTTGTCAGAAGGTGTAAAAAGGCTTGTACCATGTAAAACAGGATCCCTGTAATACGGGATCTCAATCATAAACTGGCTCTGTATATGGATGGCAAAGAAATTTAATTATTGATATTTACATGACACGATTTGTAAAAATATGCTTTCCCCTCAATCTTTTTCAGAACATAATAATTGGCCATATGCCTCTTCACTAAACAAAACAGAAAATGAAGAGAAAAGCACCTTACTTGTATTTGGTTTTAAGTTAATGTAAACTTAAAGCCAACTTACAGAACAGCTGAATAAAACACCATGTCAGAAAAACAGCTTTGCTCTTCAACAGTTTCTATAACACATCTTTGCTGGATGACAAAAGCAAAACAAGTCAGAAGGGGGAAAATTAATTTGTCCCTCACTATTAAGAAATTTGTTTACTTAAAAACTGATTTTAATCTATAACCGAATAAAATATCAACAATGATGAATACCAGACTATGAAAACCACCTACTGCTTTTTAAAATAATGATAGTAGTGATACTTTTAAACCTTCCCAACATTTAGATATAAAGAACTACCCAAAGATATACTGAGAAATATTAAAAAGAAGCTCTGGAAGCCTACAAAACAACAGCCCAGGTTCCTAGATTTACATGCACTAAATGAACCACATTCCTGGTAAAAGCTGGTTTGGCTGGTTTTTGGATTTTTGCCATTTCGTTGGGGTTTTTTGGGGGGGAGGGTTGTTTTTTTTTTAAGAATGTTTAGTCAATAGAAAATGCCAATGTCATGTTTCAAATACAAATACATTACTAACAAAACACTCTTTCACTGAATTCCCAAACTGGTTTGATCCAGGTTTACTTCCGTGCTGTAAATCTTTTTTTCCCTCTTTAAATTTCAATCATAAAGCAATCTGATAAGTAAATTTATATTGATAATACTGCTACAGGATGTGCTACCAGAAGTATACAGTGTAGTTCAGTATTGATCTCATTTCTACCCTTTATCTCTACAAATACCAGGTAATCCAACCATGTCACTCAAAAGGATTACTAACAAACAAATTGGAAATACGGTATTTGTAAAAACCTCTCAAAGCAGCAGCACTGGTGATACATACATTTCTAATAATAAACGCAGACCCTGAACTGAAAGATGGAAAATCTCACCATTTTTCTTCTAGCACAGAATGCAATCTGAAGCTTACCATCAGGAAATTGCTCTGCATCATCATCAAACATGGCTTCTTTCAAAGCAGATTTATTAAAGGAACTGACACCATCAGAATAATTGTATGGGTTATAATCTCGTGAACGTGGTGAAGAGTGGGGAGGCATTGTGTTGAGTAATGATGTTTTGTTATCGAGAGCTGTTCGGCCTGTATCGCTCACACCACTTCCTGCTCGTAGGTCTACTATTCCAGAAGCACTGCAAATCTGCAGGAAAAGAAAAATCATACGAGCACATGAAATACACACTTACATGTTTCAATTAACTACATTACTAATTCATCTATGTAGCAAAAACTTACGAATATAAAAAATTTCAAACTAGCCTTCAAATAAGAAGTCTTAGAAACAATTCCCTAAACTTCGCTTTCCTAAAGAAAAAAAAAAAAGAAAAAAGTGTACATAGTCCAAAAATATTCATCATGAAATAGAAACAGCTGTCAATATTTTATCTCAAAAGTTTGATGCTAAGTAACTAAAAACATGTTTAAGCATAAACATATTTGGCAAGCTCAACAAATCTGAAAGCCAAAGTTCCATAGAAACAGAAGTTTAAAACACTGCATGTAGCACTGAAAAACCCACCAGTTTTGTACAGAATAAAATAAAACCTTTGGAAAAACATATGTTAAGGTGCAGACCTCTCAAAAACTGAACTCCAGATGTTTTGCAAGATAATCTATTTTTAAATTGCTAACATTTTAAACAAACAAACAGCTAGTGCTACTTCAAATTAGCATTTACATTCCAAAATGTGGTTCAATCCTAGGAATATATTTTTCTAAAGCTCTGAAGTAATTTTGGAGAAATGTCCCATTTCAGAAGTCGTAACATATAAACCTACTGAAAAAGATGCTTTATCATCTGTAACGAATCAAGCCATTGGCTTGGTTTGCTGATACTAAGATGCACTGATTTTAAATACTCACCGAATCACCATCATCTTTTTTGGAATCTCGTTTTACAGGCTCATTCATATCTTCCTGACTACGAAAACTGAAATTCTGAATGGCTTCAGTGACTCCACGAAGAGAGCTGTAAATATCTTCGGAATTCATGTTTTCAGTGTCATAGTCAAATGCACTGTGGGCCACAGAGGACACATAAATTAAGACGGATTTATTTTGTGATCCCATATTTTTAAGTAACATTAGCACAGAACTACATAGATTCAAGAAATATTAATAAAATTATTATTTTTCTTGAAACACATTAAGGAAGAAAGCTGGCTCTCCACATAACGAAATTGTATGATGGTACATCTTAGTAAGTGTACTGCTGCTGACAGACAAAGCACTGGGACTAGCTAGCTAAGGGAAGGGCTACATTATGTAGCAACATCTGCTGAAGAAACAAACTTCTGCTTTGTTTTATGAATATGAAACAACTGGGATTTTTACACCATACTCTTTCTGAAAACAGTTCCAAAGTAAGGAGGACTGATAAAACTCAACAGTTTTCACAGTAAGTTGATTGCTAAAAGCAAAATTACACCGTCCACTTCGCTGGCAACATCGGTACCACAAAATTAAAGACCAAAACGTTTATGAACTACTACTTTTTTAGCCTCCCCAATATTAAGTCTGGTTTGATGACCCAGCTGACCTAGTCTAACATTTGTTGGAAATGAACATTTCTGTTTTCTAACCCCTTTGCTAATCTATTTGCACTCCAAGGTGCATGGCCCTTCCCACCTCAGGCCAGCCCTGGCACTTGTCATACCCTTCAGGGAAGCTATAAGCAGTTCACTGGACTGCCATTCAGTGGAGAGAGGGGGATTATTTTTCAGCATCTGTCACTTTGTGCAAAATTCCCTCCACGCTTTCACTGTCAGGGTTACAATTTTGGATAACGTGTAATGAAGCCTTAGATGCAGAACTATAGCAACACCAGCTTACATTACCTTGGTGACAAAGTGTTCTGCGATGTATTGGTTGGGGAAGTGAGAGGACTTGACCAACTTGCTGGGGAGCGTGGAGTAGGTCTTGTTAAAGGACTTCCCATTGATCCCTGGAGGAGGAGAGGTGAGAAGAGATACTCCAGTAGGACTTCAGCTTCCCTTTTAACTTATTATTGTATTTATTTTCTAGGGCCCAGAAACATTTAAAGAGCTTCTATTTAAGTTCTTGATTGGCTAACCAATTACTAGTAAGTTCAATCAGGTATAACTTTGAAATGAGTAAAGTAAAAGATAAACTACTCTTAAAAAGCACATGCAAAATTACTAGGTCACTTGGAAGCAACATAGACTTAGAAAGTATCATTCTCTGGAGGAAAAAGAAAAGGCATTCCATAAAGAGTGATATCTGCTATTAAGACATAATTCTACATAGGATTTAGGTTGCCTCCTGTCCTCTACCAACCTTGTTGCTCTCACAAATAACTATACTGAAATGGACTTATGTTCAAAACACCAGTAACTTCAGAAAGAATAGTAAGAGGTGTAGATACCTGACCACTGTTGCCTGTATTCCGGAGATGATTATGGAGAAGCTTTGTGGCTCCATCCTGAAATGTTTTTGGTAAAGCACCCAATAGCATTGTAAACTCTGGAGTGTTGAGTTCAAAAAGGGAAATCAGCACTGACTGCGCAGCCTAGAAGAAAATACACATTGAAGATATTAATTTGAATTTCTAAAGTAATTTTATTAGCAAGAAATGCTATAATGAGTGGTAGTCACAAAATGTGACTTAAGTCTTGATCAAGCTTGAATAAGGATGTTAACAGATGTGAACAAAAGCAATTCATATTTGCTGGTGAGCTGGAAGTTCAGATATTGATAAATCCAGGCACACAATAACAAGCTTAAAATTTGCACAATCATTTTAACAAGCAGTCTTTGAGAAACATGCTCCTCAACACTCCCAACCCCAGATTCCTACTTAGTAAAAAAAGTACTGAAAAGAATTCACAAAATGGCTTTTTAAATTTGTTCAACTTGCCAAACCCTTTAAGAGAGGAATGGAACACACCAGGCAGGAACAAGCCTGCAATTCCTTCTCCTGAGTTCTGCAAGTGATAATAACAGATTATGGATAATCAACACACTAGCTTGAAAAGGCATGGTTATGGATTTAAAAATTTAAAAAAAAAAACGAACCCCAAACCAAACAACAAACCCCAAACCAAAAAAAACCCCAAACCAACAGATATCCTAATTTGGAATGAGACAGTCTTGATTTTGAGTTGTGATCACAGCACTTGATATTCTTTATAACTTATCCTACAGTCAAACTAGTTTGTTAACCTTCCCCCACCTTCCCGCCCTGCTTCCTTTAGCTTTTTAAAAGATAAGCAAACATCATGAAGAATAATTTAGCTGACTACATATTCTAAAGATGAACATTGTTAAGTACTGGAGTTTGTGGTCTACTGGATGTCACCTCCCACACCCTCAATTTTAATAGTTCATCTTTAACATCATCCTCATCCTACAGCATGTTTTACTATATATTTTTTTAATTGGTATCAAAAAATAGAGCTCTTTACTGACAAAGCAACACAGTAAGTTACACAATGGTTGGGTTCCCTCTAGTAAAGGAATGTTGACTGCATGACTTCGTAACGCTTGTACAGTTTGATGAATATTCACTGGGTAGTCTAACAAACCTGTCAACATAGCAACTAAACCAACACATGCAATGAAGGCCTACAGATTAAGTTCTCCATAATTTTTTAATAGTTTCTTTGTAGTACAAAACTCTGATTCTAAGATTAAGCAACTATGTCTAGTTTATACAGCTCACCATCAAGGTCTGCCATGCACTGGAGAGAACCAGTGCCTCATGCTAGACAGAATGATAGGCAGCTTGCTTAAGCAGCAATATACTTCAAGCAAGTAGTTTAGAAAATTCTTTTAGACATTTATTTCCCTCCTTTTGCTTCCAGAGCAATGAACTGTAGCATTTTTTAATTAAAAGTGGAAAGCCAAGGTATGAGCACACATACCAGCACACATCTCAGTATTAAGTTTAATGACAAAAATACTAGCATGTTAGATTGCCACAAATTATCTTTGCACACTCGTGACTGGCTGTTTTCTTTAACTTTTATTCCCTTCTCGCTCTGAATGCCTTCCTTTCAAGGGAACACCCTGAATGCCCTCTACAATCTGTCTTTAATATTTCTCTTTTCCTTGTTATTTCTTATGGTCAGTCTTTTAACAGAAATTGATACAAAGCAAAACCAAAACAAATCCAGCAACTGAGCAAAGGCTTGGGAATTACCACTTTCATTTTTCTGTCCTGTTATCCATGTCTCCACTCCATAACACTGTGTCTATTTAAGCTGCCAATAGAATAACAGAATAGACAGTCCAGGGTCATATCAGGAAATAAACCGGTATCATCAAGTTTGCCCAAAATGAAGCTCAGCCTGAAGTATCAAAATTGATACTGATTCAGAGAAGGTTTTCAGCTATACAATTATCTATTTTCTCTCTCTCTTCCTTGACAAAAAAAGAAAAAAAAAAAAAAGAAAAAAAGAGGCATTTTAGAGTATTTGGAGGTTTTTCTTCTCCTCAGCATAAGCTTTCTCTCTTGAGATTTAAGTCCAGTCATACAGAAAACATCTTTAAAAGTCTGCAATAAGGATTAGAAATATTTGTTTAGTTTTGTTCTTAGAGGAACTCTAATAAGATTCTAATTCCTTCCAGAAGAACTCTAATCTTAGAAGAAATCCAAGTTCTGAAACACAGAATTTCACCTTCCAGAAAGGACCTCCAGAAAGTACTACCATGCCACTGAACTGCACTGAGTGCCCAACTTCAGATTAATACAATAAAAAAGGATTTTTCATAATACTTAGTACCAGAAATGTTTTTACTAAAAAAAAAACAAAAAACCACCAAAACCAAAACCAACAACAACAAAAAAACCAAAACCCAAACCCATCAATTACACAGAAATACACTTGGCAAAAACTTTTAATTTAAAGAATCATACTAAATGCTATAAGCTTATTAAAATAAATAAAATGAAAAAGCCTGTGATAGTAGGCTGTGAAGCCTGTTAAGAGAACGAAACATTTTGTACCATCAGAATAACTCTTTTGACTACTTATTGGTGAAATTTTATTTTCAAGAGTTATTAAAGGCTTTTGGCAGTAGTTGCCTCTAACAGCTGTGTTATGGAAAGAAAAAATAAAATGAGAAAACTTCAAGTAATTAAGGTGTTCCAGATGATTAAACTCACTGGCAATTTTTTCCGTGATTCAGTTACTTATTGACATAAAAATGCTTATTAGACATATGAACCATCAGATATGACAGCTTGCCACGTGTCTTAGTACTAAAACTTTACTGATTTAGAAGATAGTGCTGCTTCAATTCCTCTCCTGTTTTATGGTCTTATGTATGTCACTAGAACATGGTACTAGGCAAGAAAAGTCCATAGGATATAATCTATTACTGCTTTCTCACACTCATGAAGTTATAGAAGTGAAAGGCAGAAACATTATCTCCAATATAAACTGTCCTATATTTTTTTATTACGTATTCCACAACTTCTTGATATCTGCAATGTTCGTAAGTTATTTTTACTTTTGTTCTCTTCACATTACACACTTTGTGAGACAGCTCCCCCAAAACATCCCTCCTAAAGAAAGGAAGTTTTGGTACTGTTTCCAGAAACAATGAATTTGCCAACTTAATTAAGTTGCCTTAATTGAAAATAGCAAAGGAAATCTGAATGGTTACAACTCTTCAAACTGCAGAAATAAACAGAGAAAAAGAAACAGAAGAGTTAGTTCTCTGTGTCAAAGATGCTTGCACTTACAAGCCATGAAGTAAATAGGTTTGTTTAGCATTCACAAAGTGTTAGCATGCTGATAATGGCAGCTACGACAGAATGGCTGGTGACAATCAGAACAACAAAACTATTCCACCAAACTGCAAACAAAATTCAACGATTTTTGCTTTCTGTAACTGGAAGGACTATTTAGAAACTGTTTCCAAAGAGTGCACTAGTACATTTCTCATGGTTATTCCGTATCCCTGGTACATCTACATAACTCACAAATATTAATTTTCACTTCACAACAGTTATGTGGAAAAGGGAGTTTTGCACTGGAACTGGACCATTGCAAGAACAAACCTTTGATACTACCTTATTAAAGCACAAACTTTCTTTTGTCAAAGGGTCAACAGTTATTTACCTATCTTTTGTTAAACACAAAGGATTTGAGAAAATCCAGAGATTGAACCAAGTCTGCTACCAAACTTACCATTCCTGTTACAAATGTGCTATTAGTATCACAGAGTGTGGTCTCTGAAGTAATATTAAAACTGTATAGAAAATGCCCACTGAAGAGATTTTAATACCAGATAGTGCTTGAAACAAAGTTATTCCTTGTATTATGAAAGATAATCTCAATGTATCAACACACATGAAAACACAACCCTAACGGAGAGTTTCAACATGTGCTAATTTTAAATTTTTACTTAAATATTCTTACACATACAATTTTTGGCAGAGTTTTACTTCGTCACTTCTGATACTTTATACAGAAAAATTAGGTGTGTTTGCCGAGAAGGATATAAAAGTACCTTTTCTCTATGAAAGAGTAAGTTTGTTTTTAAAAGAGAAATAATTTTTTTTGTTTAGGCAAGAAATATGAGCTTCTCTAATTTGCCAAGATACTTCAAATGTATTGCAATTCTAAGCACACGTTAACAAACATACCTTCCTAACATCTGAGCTTTTAGGTTCTGTGGTCCAGGTGATAATTCGAGACACTGCTAACCTAGTTTCACTTGAATTTACAAAATCTCCTGGATCCATCTGTTGTGCGAGAGTCTCTATGTATTTAAGGATTGCAACTTTGACCTGCAAAGAGAAATAGAGTCAGGTGGACAATGAAAATGGTATGCTGCAAGAACAAGTGTGCTCACAGAGTACAATGTTCATTCCCTAAATAAAGATGATTTTTTTTTCTAATTAAACATCTTCTCAGCATTAATATAAAACTCTACAGAATAAATAAATTTACAAATGGATATAACATTTCAAGAAGGGAGTTATTCCTCAGAAATTCAAGTATTAATAAAAATCTTAAATTTCACTGGTAGCAACTAAAAGATACACAAATCATTGCATATGCAGAAGCTTGTATTTAACAAAAAACCGAAGTACTCAAAATATTTAAGAATAATCACAATTTTAAAGAATTACTCAGAGTTATTAAGAACTTTTTTCAAGTACTAAAATGAAAAATGAACATCATTTGATGAACCAATAATCAGTTCCTATTAGTTCCTCCTATGTAGTTAACAGCATTCTTTTATAAAACACCGGAGTTGAGCAGTCACTATCTTCGGGGATAAGCCACATGAATCTTCCCATTAAATACTAAAAAGGTATGGAATAGAAGTTCTACAAAAGAGTTAGAAGGGGTCACGTGCACTTTTCCTTTGAAGTTATTTCAGAAACAGAGACATGGATTTACCAGGACAGAAAAGCTGCTTCACTCCCTCATTTATCTGAGTATCGTTCTCCTGCTCCACCAACTCCCTCTAGTCCTTATGCAGAATCTCTGTTTTATACACCCCAGACTGCAGCCTCTCTCTAGTTTCTCCCAAATTGCACCACTGCACAGCTTTGGGCAAAGGGCTATTATGCTTTTATCTCCCTTAAATATTTATGTTCTCAGCTCCTGCTGCCCCAGAGATTTGTCATGCAACCCATCAACAAAAGCAGTGAACATTAATTTAGGCCACCTCTTTGACTTAGCTGCTTTTATTTCCACTAATAATTGTAACGAACCAGAAATACCTCCCAGGAAGGAGACACCTATGTTCATCATAACCAGAACGAAAAAGAGCTCTGGGTATATTTTCAATTGTTCATGGCTTGTAGTACAACTGTTCTGAGCAAAACTATTTAGAAACTTCCCTTGGTCATGAAAATTTGCAAGCTATTAAAAACTCAAGGTACACTAAGTGACACACACATTAGTGATAACTGATACATGTAGATTAATAACAAATACTTCATTTTCACAGCAGCTGTTAAAGATCGACTTCTCCAAAGTTATACATACAACAAACAACAGCTGGAGGCTTTCATTCTATGCAGATCATTACCAACAAATGCAGTCAAAAAACCCGCTACTTGCTAGACATTTTCCAAAGGGAAAAAAACCCACAAACATCTCCGCAGCAAAAAACCTTAGGCTACATGTTTTTCCAAACATGAAGTATTAGTTAAATTTCTAGATTACCAAGTGAAAACATTATGACAGCACTACGTTTCACTGTTCACAATTTAAATACATACAATATCACATCTTAAAAAAATTATTGGTAAGAACTGTAACACTTAGAACATTGAGGAATTTCTCCCAGTGAAAAAAATCTGGAGCACTGTATCTGAGGGCACAGTATTATTTAGAGTTTAAACTATTCCAACAGAGTAAATTGCACAGACTTCTGGAAAGATGGAGGTTCTCAGGAGACAGAAGACCACTGAACAGAATACGAATGGAGAGAATTCACACTAGTAAAGCTTTTCACAGCGAGACAGATATTCAAAGCTAAGTTTCACAACTATTTTGAAAGAGACTGTTTTTCACTAATTGCTTTTGAGAGAAGACATTCTGGAAGGGGTACCTTTCTGTGCTCAAATACGAGACAGTATTATTACAGATAAAAAAACCTCGCACCCTGAATAAACTCTGTAATAGCAGTGAATCTACTTATGATGTATTTTTGTCATGATTTCCTGTAAGTGTATAGAGAGTTGCGATTCAGAAATAAATGCTCTAACATAGTCCTCTTCAACAATCCATTTAATCTCTCCGAGAGCGTTGATAACAATTTTTTACTGCAATGAAAGCAGCTCCAGGAATTCTTACAATGAATATTTGCCGTTAATCTGAAACCATTGTCTCTGAAGTTGTTTAATGCTGTCTTGACTTTCTTCGTACTCTTCTAAGTTGAATTTATTGTACTTTTGCTGGACTATAAACACGGAGACATTTGTCCTGTACAGCATATAACACAGACATTTTGTTTAAGAATAGCACTACTGTAGTGAGTTGAAATACAGATCGAGCCACAATTAGCACTATTACTCACAAAAAAAGATTAGACATAAATGGAACTGAAGTGCTTCATAAACATCTTTCACAGATAATAAAATTACAAATTCTGGCACAAAAGTACATGCAACTACCTCCAGAGATTCAGGAAATACCATAAGTCAGTGCCAGAAGGCAAATATTTTCCTGTCCTGTGAAAAATTTGAGATTTACACCGTTTCATTTGCTGCATCAGGGCAAGATAAAAGAAACACTTCACATAACAGGAAAAAAGACAAAAGAAGAGAGGAATGTAGAGAAGATGCTTTGCTTAAACCAGAAAAAAGTCTATCTCTTATAGTGCTTTCCTGGGATGCAAAAGACTCTACTCTGCCTTACTCAGACTAAATAAAAGCAATCACACAAAGTGACTTTCAGATTGCCACATCCCAGGTGTCTGTCCCTCAGTTACCGAATACTTAGAGGAGTGACTGCCTCTGCCATTATTTAACCAGATGACTAAAAGGTAAACTAAAGATGAATTTTGAAGGGCTCTTTCATCTCTGTGAATCTGTGTCATTGGTTGGTTAGGTTTTTGTAAATCCAGAAATTTTAATACCGACTTTGGAAAAAGAAAAAAATTCTTCTGATGAACTGTGGCAAAAACCTTTGTCAACAAATCAGTATTTTCAAAGGAAAGAAGGGTTCAGAAACTTGTAATGAACTTTGGCCACAATGCTTAAATCAATTCCTCACTGCGTTTGAGGTATTTGATATTCAACCTGAGAAAAAGGAAAGTGATGATATGAAGTGTATTTCAGGACAACACTCATCCTTTGGAAAGCTTATGTTCTGCATCTGTGAAAATAAGCTTAATAGAATATACGCCATCTAGAAGATTTGACTCCTATGCCCATCCACACATTTGACCAAAACAGATACATGCATCTGGCACCTCTAAACTGCTTCAGCAGTTCATCACACCTATATGTAAAATTATAGCAAAACAAAGTAAGATAGATACAGTGCAGTACACTGTGCTGCATCCTCCATGGATTAGGTCAGCAGAATCATATCTTCTCTATGTTTGGTCCTCTTACTGGCTAGCTATCCAAATCCACCTCCGTGGCCACTCTAAAAGCTTGACTTTTATCGTCCAAGACTTAGCCATGTTTGTAAGTGTAAGAACAACAATGATAGTTTACTCTAAAGAATCATGATTATTTACTACCACCACATGAAAACCAGAGGGAAAAGTCATTTGCAGAAGGGAATCCTTCCACGGAGCAAATTTCTGATCTACCACCCCTTCTTATATCTGACCATCTTTAAGGATGCTGAAAATCCTTTCTCTGATTTTTCCTGTCACAGTGAATGCTGTTTCTCAGTATGTCTAGCCCAAAGGCACACTCTGCAACAAAATAGTAATTTATCAGAATAAGAACAAAAGCTGAAGACTTCAAGAAATGGAGTAGTGCCCTAGGATTATCAAGTGATCTGATAGACATCTGGGTGCACTGAGGATGGGATTTAGACAAAACACTCAAGAACATGGATATTAAATGGATACTTTTGCAATTTACATTCACTAACTTTACTGTCTGGATCCAGAAGTTGTAGTTACCTCACAGAGATGGAAGTAAGGTGTAGATACCACTTTCTTCTGAAAAAAGCTTACCTTCTCTTAAACAGTTACATACTTCACTGTCCCAAAAATTCCTTTTAAATACTCTTGATTTTATTTCAAACTAACAGGTGTTGTTCTGTGGAGGTAGTTTTTACCAACATCTTGATTTCAGAAGTCTCTCTCAAATACTGGAAATTATTTTCAGCATGTCCTCCCATTAAGTGCTTCAGATTTCTTAATTCTTTCTAGGTTGCATAGTGAATATTCTTGAACTTAGCCCCAACTCAGCCTATTAGGCGTCCATGTCTCGTTCCAAATCTACACTCTCAACTTTGAAACGTGATCGATATGCGTTTACCAGTTATACTACTGTATGGAATAAAGAACATCTCAACCATCAAATTCACCTTCCTGGGGAGGAAAACCAAGTAAAACAAAACCAAGCTCAATTTGTTCCAAGGATTTATTTAAACAACAAACTGATTTTTACTACCTCATTTGCTGTCTTCAATAAATGACAGCAGTCCCTTTTTAACACAGCTCTACGAAGCAACAGTGGTCAACGTATCAACTGTCCTCAAAAGCTTAAAAAAGTAAATTTTACTGTATTGTAGACAAAAAAGGCATATTCATGTGACTTTAGGTTCAACATAACTTTGGAAAAGTCGTATTCTTGTGCAGTATCAAACTATGTAAAAGTATTTCGTGCAGGATAGAGCAGAAAATGCCAGTTATCATATGCTTGTTATTTCCCCATTCACTTCACTTGTAAATCTTCTTAGGATTTGATGCATTTTTCCTAAAAATCAACTCTCTTTGGAACTGTAAATGTACTACAGATTACATTTTTACTTTACAGTTATACTGGCAGCTCTATGTGCTATAGATTCTTATGTAAAAATGTGTGTAAATATAAAGCTACACACTGCTTTCAGAAAAGTAAGTGTACCACAAAGGGAGCTGATTTTTAATACAGTAACTCAAGTTCATAGTAATATTAAAATAATTTAAATTCATTCAAGACCTATCAGGCTGAACACAGGAAAAAAATATATATGAACTAGGAAAACACAACTGGGAAATCACAAACATAAAATTAGAAAAGACTTGATAGAGTGAGTTTGCATAACCAGCTTGATGTTAGGCGGCCACATTTTTGTTGCTCATTTTTACTGTACTGTGGTTTTATTAGATCTCTCTCGCAGCAAACATTTTCATACTAGTGAAACGTTTAAAATTGAACATCTGCATGCTTAAAGTTTCTCACAAAGGTTAGTAGCAGCATACGAATGCATTCAAATAAAAATTATTTGAAACACTGTAAGAGTTTGACATAGGGTTAAGAATAAAGACAATAATTCAGACAAAAACCTTTGAGCTCCAAAAAGAGCGAAGCTGGTCCTGTAGTGCTGGCTTGACTGTCTGAAAGTTTACAAAAACAAAATCCACTAATTGAAAACCTTTTTTTGGTTGTTTTTTTTTTTTAAACAAAACAAAAATAACAATCCAAATTCAAATATTAAGACAAGCAAATGTCTATCAATGAAGATTTATGTTTGCAATGCAAGCCTGAAAACTCTTACCTTCAGGCTAGGTGTTTGGGTTTGATCAACAGTAAATCTCATTAAAATACTGAATTGGAGGTCATTTGGAAAAGATTCCCTGTAAAACAAACAAATCAAATCATGTTAAGTTACATGAAATTTTCTTTTAGTACCTGTTGAGAGGCACTAAATAAGCCCTCATTCTTTTCAGTAGAGAAAAACTTTAGTACTTTTAAAAGAAAAAAAATGTCTACCCATTTTGTTGATATTGTATCTGACTTCCAGAAACATTCAACTAGCATGTAAAGGACAAAAATTAAGAAATTCCTGCTTTGAAGCAATTATAGCTAGAATAGATAATGCAAGTAATAATGAATGATATAATGATGATACAGTTGTATTCTGAGTCTGAATCTATGCAATCCTCAAATTAATAGGCAGTGGTACTGCTAATGGTATACACCAGACTCCTCCTGCACACTTCCCTGAACCATCCTGTTCTACCTTGGGCTGCCTCCGCTCTCCCACATCGCACACTCAGGGTATGACCTTCAAGGGCTCTGCTGCAGCAGCAAAAAAAAGATATGTAGCAGATCATACTCCCTTCTCTCCCTGCAACATACACCATACCTCTCCCCTGATTTCACTGATCTGCCACATGAATAGGTTCAGCTGAGGCCTAGACTGCTTAGACTGTCCTGTACTTCAGAGAACAGAGGATGAGAAGTAGATCCCAGAGTCCCTCCAACTCTATTTAAAAATCTAGCCTTCATCTAGAAATAATACTGGCGAGGGATAGGCAGCTCTGGTGGCCCGCAAAATCATGTAAGATCATTTTGGATCAGGCTATTCGTGAAGTTTGGGGAGAGTGGAAGACAGAAATCAAATCCATTATTGTGCCATAGCTCCTTAAAAGCCTGCTGGCAGAGAGATTAATATTGCAACAATATTTTTATATCAAAATAAAGAAGTTCAAACACAAGCACTCCATCACTGAACACAAGGCAAGACAACAAACATATATGGCTCAGATACACATTTTGGAATCAGGTAAGTAGTATCATATTAATTGTTCAGCATTAAGGACTCAAACCCTTTCAACTAAGAGTCATTTAGGAAAGCAAAATGCTTAAGCAGCGAGGTTTACTGAAGTTTCATTTTCTGTTATTAGATCTATATTTTTCCAAGTATCTCATAGCACACTAAACCCCCCCCCAAAACTTGGAAGTAGCACAAAGGTTTGTATTGGTTTTTTAGTGTTGTTTTTTTTTTTAAAAATTACTTTTTTTATTAACTCATTACCTTGTGACATCAAGTGCCTTCTGAACTTTTGCTTGTACAGACCCAAGCAAATCAGCACCCATCTTTTTCAACAGCTGTGTCAGCAGTACAAACAGCCAGTCCTGCAGGTCTTCTTTATGGACCTGGATGAAGTCCACCAGTGTCTCCAAAAACATACTGAACACCTACAAGGCAGAAGAAGATGGAAAGAGGGTGGGATGGGGCAAAAGAGGAAACGACACTGACATATGCTGAACTTACAAACAAAGAAGAAAGCAGTAAGGGAATCAGAGGCAGAGAAAGGCAGTGTTTTGCAGCCAAGCAGGAAAAGAAAAAAAAAAAAGAGAAAAAAAAAAAACTTTCTTGCCCTCTCATCGGATTTTGATAGAAGAGTACATTGGAAATGTTAGCTGACTTCTGCAGAAGTTTGACAATTAGGTATTCCATGCAGTTTCATCAAGAAAAGAAATGCTTACTGTGATGGCTGGCGCAACCTCAATTTTTTCAGTAAAACAGTTTTTTACCCTTTCAAGCTTTATCATCAAGTTGATTTGACATATTCCTCAGACTACAAAACCACTTGCTCTCTAAAACCAAAAAAGCTGCTACAATTCTTTAGCAAGATATTAATTTTAAATATGTGCATTACTAAATACTGCAAAATCATGAAAGCTGGCCAATTCCTTTACATAAAATACTTGTTGAACAGAACAAGATTCTCCTGCTATTGCAGGTATCCAAACACAAAATTATTCACTAGAGTATGGAGGGGGGGGAAAGGAGGGGGGGGAAAGGGGGGGGTCGGGGGGGGAAAGGGGGGGGAAAGGGGGGGGAAGGGGGGGGGAAGGGGGGGGAAAGGGGGGGGAAGGGGGGGGGAAGGGGGGGGGAAGGGGGGGGAAGGGGGGGGAAGGGGGGGGGAAGGGGGGGGGAAAGGGAAAAGACATATTGTATTTATAGTAACCTCAGCACTCAGACCAGGCAGAAGAGCTTTTTGGAGGGAAGGGGTAAAGCAGGGCATGACAAATAGGTAACTTAGTTTAAACGGCCTTTTTAGTATCTCACTAATTTTATGTTTTTTCAAGACTTACAGTGAAATTGGGATGTATATGCTCTATACCGGTGTGGCCCATGGGTTTCCCATTTCTCTGAGAAGAAAAATGGGTGTTTGGGCTGAAAAGACTACCTTCACAACTGATATGCACTCCAGCACCAGCAGATCAGTGGGTACCGAAGCAGAAGTATTGCTATGATGCAAAGAGGGTTGGAGAGAGATTGCCTCCTGAGTATGTATGACGTGGGTACAAGGTTGGAAATAGCTGCTGCAGCAGAAGGGCTGGAACCCTACATCCTCCTGAGGCTCACCTGGCTTGTCATAAGGCCAACTTCTGCTGCTGTCTGTGAGAGTGGATGATCCTAAACTGTGATCATACCTCACATGGCTGCAGAAACCAGTCCACGGAAGTGGGCTTTCTTCCACAGCACTGATCAAGGCTGCTGCATGCCCACATCACTTAAGAAATTAGATCTCTTTTCATGTTGATAATGAAGCCAGGGTAGGCAAATTCACACCATAAAGTGAAAAAAAAAAATCCATACAGGTATCTTTAAAAGAAGTGCCTCAAAATTTACATTAGAAATGAAATATAAATTCAGGTTTTTTTGTCAAGAAAGGCAAAATCATCCTTCAGGTCCCTTCCAACCTGCTATTCTATGATTCCTTCAAGATCTAATAAAGACCAAGGAGAATCTTTTCATAGACATCTTAAATACTGAAAAGCTGTGTTAGAAACAAAACAGTACAAATCCCGCTCAACATAAAGCCCATCGGGATGAGTTAATTTAATTAACTTCCCTTTTGGGGCAAACTACATTGAAAAATGTAAAAATAAATTAAAAAAAGATAAAATTGCTAACTCCTCTGCTCTCTGTCTAAATTTGTATTCAAGTCTGATGTTTAAAAATTATCCTCCCAGTAGTGGGAAGAAATTTTTATGCTTGGGATTGGAAATGTCTTCTGTACTTGGCTAAACTGAAACAATATACCACTTTGTGCCCACTGCTTGTGCATCCACAATTATAAGACCTAGACAAAATGAAACCAAAAAGTACTTTCTGTATTGGAATATGACAGTCTTTGGATTTCACAGCCCTAAAATTCGGGAAAAATATATTGGACTTAGGCAAACAACAAAAAAAATTCTGGTGCTATAAGGATTACACTGAGGGTCTTACAATTGTATTTAAAACCCTTCAAATTAAACTATACAGCTCAGCAGAATTTAAAAACTGTACCTGTTCCTTTGAGTTTCCAGACACTGACACACACATCTTGTTCATTAAAACGTGCAAGCTGAACAAACTGGTTACAACCTCTTACTTGATGAAGTAACATGGACTTCTTATGACACTTTAAACATGTAAAGTGGTTTAAATTGAAATCATTATGAAGTGAATTATGAATCACTACGGCAAAAGTGCTCTGAGATCCTGTGCCAATGTTTTAGCTGTTAAAAATACACATAACTGAGGACTCAATTTTGCTTTTAAGCTTTGTTTGATTTTAGGTTTACCACAGTGAATGTCTGGAGAAAGCTCCATTAAATTGAGACATTTTATTGCATTTAAAAAAATATGAATCATACCATTTTGTCTTAGGCCAAACCATGAAGAATTTAAGACGACTGTAAGAGCGTTTAAGGTAAAGGATGAATTTGGAATGGAAAATGGTACTCAACCACTTATATGTTGAACAATGTATGTAGGTACTGTGATTTTTGCAGTTTCCATTTTTATGATGTAAACTAAAATTCTGAAATCAAGCATCTAAAGTTGAAGTTTTTAATAATTTGACAGCAGAAAAAATAAACACATATGAAAATAACTGTCAGTGATCTACCTTTAAAGTGAATTATTTCAGATGTGCCAACCACCACAATATAAAGCAGGAATGCATAACCAAACAATGTCAGTTAATTAGTAGATCAAGCACATCTCGAAACTTTACCACACAGTTTACGTAATTGTATATAGCATTTTATGATTGCAAAAGGCTTGACACTGCATGAACTCTTTGGGGAAGAAAAATAGAGAAAAAGGGTTAATTGCACATTCATGCAAGTAAGGTTAGGCTTCCAACAAATATTGAACCAACTTACTCTCTAAAGAGAGTTCCAACACAGGGGACAGCATGCAAAACGAAACAAAAACAAAAACAAACAAAAAAAACAAACAAAAAAGGGAAAAAGATAAAAACACACAAATTAGTGGCCATCAATACAAAGTTCCTGTATGGAATATAAAACGAAACAAAACAAAAAAGGTATTTCAAAACTTTTATGATAAATTCAGTAATTTTATTGGGATACGCAATGTATTTTAAAAGTAAGCACTTGGCATGTACTTCAAATCATTCTCACATTTTCTCCTCCAAATAATATTACTCTCTTTTTCTAAGCAATTCCCTACATCCAGCTATCATGGTAAAGTAAACCTTTAAAAAAAACCCAAACCAAAGAGATGACAATAATTCCTACAGACACTTGAAAAGAGTCTAAGGTGAAAATTGTCTAGCCATAAGTGTGTGACAAAAATTTCACAGCTCATGAACTCTTAATACTTAAAGGATCCTCCTGATAATAGATTGATAACTATTAATAGCTTTGCAACACCAAAAAGCAGGCAAGGTTTCAGTGGCTGGAATGGGTGTACCACATATGCTATAACACATGCCAAATTTTCAAAATCAAAGAAACATTATTTTGTCAGAATGCTGAGTAAACCAAACAAAACAATCAACTAGGATAATTCCATGTAACATCCCTAAAGGCTTAATGAAAAGATAGAATGCTCTTCTAACACATACAACTAAATCTTGGAACATTTTCATTATCCTTCCCTGGCTCCCCCACTACAAAAAAAAAAATCTCCAGGGTAGTTCTGATATATGCATAGCTGCAATATTAATTAACACAAGAACAAGCAAAACTAAACCAAGCTGCTATTCACAATTTTGTCATTACTTAATTTAAAACCCAGTAATATTTCAACATTTAATTCTCTTTCCTTTCCTCTGTCTTAACTGTTCTTTTTATGGACTGTTTTCTTCAGTTTCTCTTTAACTGCTTGGCTTTGGCCTTTTCTTTTGGATTTCTGCAGTATGTGAGCAACTTTAATACCATGTTGCTGTGTGCAATGCAAGTTTCTTCCAAAATACAAGGTGTCACAGATAGCAGCTAAGTCACTTTTTCCAGCAGGAAAAATAAGGAGGACAGATGAACACTAAGTTAACCTGTCAAAACTTCTCATTACTCTGATTTTAAATTTTCCACTGCAGCAATGAGGAAGACTTAAAAAAATATGTAAAAAGTATCGCATAATCAAAGTAATTTTTCAGAATTCTGCTGGGAAATGCCAATACTTCTGAAATAACTACTTTGGTCTAAATTTATCCGGGTTATCATTTTATCAATTCTGAAATATGGACACAAAGTGGGACACATTATACTCAACATAAAAGATAAAGGTTTCTTCTGAACAAGCCTATAATTAAAAAAAAATATGAAGTTACATGTTTTTTACATGATACCATTATAACTTTGTTCAGCTCCTTACTTACCTGCAGTCCTTTTGCTATGTGAGATTTCTGCATATATAAGCTGTACTAGCAACCCACCTCCCACAAAAATTGTAAAAATACTATCAAGCGAAGTGACTTAGTTAAAATATTTTAATGGTCTTATAAAACAGAAGGATTACTCTCCTTGTTATATCATCTATACTGGGTCTTTACCTAGGTAAAAGTGAATAAAACATTGCATTTTCTTTTATACCAAAGTATATTCTCCACCTTACTTATTGAATATTAACAATGATGTAAAAATTATTTATTCAACAGTCTCAACTGCCAGCCCTATCTATGAAATTCGAGGAAGGCATCATAAGCTATGATAATACAAAATACATTGGAAAATAAATAAGTACACATTTGGTATAGTTCAGACTCATCATGTTTGATGTAGACCACTTTCTTTATGATTTAATTTACTGCACCAGAGCCTTTTGTTTCTAACAGAGAAAACCATTACTCATGTTGAAGTGGCCTCTGTAAACAACACGACTTCTTAAAAATACTTACAAATTTTGAGCACAAACTGTTGAACTACTTCAATGCATTTTAGCTGAAACTAACCTTTATTTCAATTATCCTGCAAAAAAGGTGGAAAATTGTCTTGTTCAAAACTGCAAATTAAATGGATTGAAATCTGATACCATTAACTGCTTATATAATACAGTTTGTCCATTTTAACATGTGCAAATATCACTGACATTTTACCTCAACTGGCTTTCTACTAATGTATATTTTCAAACTTTTACTGAAAGTAAGAAAATTCTGAACATACCTTACTGTGAGGATCAGCAAACATTCTTGTGAAGATTTCACACAACCTTTTCAACTCAACACGACTGTCAAAGTGACAACAATGCATTAGTCAACTCCCCAGCTAGTACTACCAGAACACTAATGCACAGCAATCAGTGAAATCAACTGTAAATACTGAATCAAATAATCTAGTAAACAAAGTAAAGAAAAGCATTTTGTTTAAGACATGGATAAAAATGTTATAGATTTGGTCTAAAATGAGACTTTCAACCTAGAAATGGCTTTCAACTAATTCATATGTAATACCATTCTTGGCTATTTTAAAAGAGCAGGTAATGAAAAAGGTATTCGCAGTAGCTAGTAGTAAACCATTTCTTCTGAATAAATACCCAATAAATAATAGTAATAATAATAATGATGAATAAATAATAAGTAAATAAAAATAAAGGCCTTCCATCAATACTAGATGCAAGCACTCTAGGAATCTTTTGTATTGCAAGAATTCTCTTGATTTTAAATTCCATTTCTTAAACTGAGGTTTTTAAACAGACCCTATACACTAGTGGCCTGAAGTGACAATAGCTTCCTCATTCCTTCCCCCACCTTACTCAGACACACACCCTGCTTTCCCTCTCCCCAGCTGTGTTCTTTAGAACATTAGCCTCCTTTCCTACTTCTCTTGCCTCCCTTCAACTCTGAAATAAAATGTTTTTCTATTAATGTGTCTTCTTACCTTAGAGTTCTCTGGTTCTTCAGTAAGTTTTGCAGGCCTAAAAGGCCTTCTTTTCTCTCTGACCAGTTGGAGCTGGCACAGCGATTTAGGACTTCAGCCACATCTTCTGTCTGTCTCATATACGTTGGTATGCTGCCATTCCTAGAGCTATAGGACCTTTCTGAACAGGCACTTGATGCATCACTGTTGGCATCATCATCCGAGTACATCCCATAGGACTCGTATCTTCTTCGCACAGGCTTCTTCTATTATACAGAAACACCCCACATTAGTACTGATTTTCAAAGAGATAGTATACATAACCATAATCAGTAGAAAGACTGATTCAAATAATCGGTGTGACCCCTACTGCCTGCAGTGACAATCAGCTCCAACTCTTCAGCAGGTCAAACCAAGTTAATTAAAATATTTTAAAGAAGTATGGCTTGCGTGGTATTCCAAATACAAAAGCAAAGCAAATGCAGAGAAGACATACGTTTGATGAAACACCACATTTAAGGTTTACTTGTAAAAATCCATAAAATTGCATGATAGGGTGACATAAAAACTGTATTGAAAGTTAGTTATTTCACTTAATAGCTTTATATAGGTTACAGAATATAAGAATCATGTCTAAACCCACATATTCTGTCATTTTAACTTACTTCCTATCATACATGTTAATAGCAAAATATTAAACTGTTGAAGAAGGAAAATAGTTTCTATACCTTAGTCCGTATGTCTCCTAAGAGCTGTTAGCAGTAAATTATTGAAAAGAAACAGAAATTGAGAACAGGAAGGTAAGGCATAGCAGCATTGTGACTATTAAACTACCTGCCACTGGAAAACGCAGTCTTATTGTAAATTTTGTTCTTAGCTCTCTGTATCTGATTCGCATATCATGCATTGCCAAGAAGTAGTTTGCTAAGCTTCCATTTCCAGGGAAATATTACATATCACCTGCTGGTTGGTCACAAAGACACCTCTGTCAAAATCTTTCTGTCTTATGCAGTGATATTTGAGCATGACTACTTAACACATGCAGTCAATTACTAAGTATGAAACCTTCATTTAAACTTTATTTTTCCATCAACTTCTCCATCTGTCTTTGTTTAACTTCATTTCAGTAACTAAATTTTGTCATTGCAACAATTACTACAGCAATGTCCTACAAAAAAATTAATCACATAATGCAAAATCCCAAATCCCCTAAAAACAAAAACAAGCCAACAAGACAAAACACAACATGCCAAAGGCAGAAAAAAAAAATTTTAAAAAAGCTATTTATCCTAAAAGGAAAAACACACCCCTCTGCAAAATAACTCTGCCATTCAAATTTTGGTGTTGAAGCTAGTAGTTAAAAATTTGGTTCCATTACATACTTAAAGAAGCAGTAGTATAAGTGATTGTTTTCCCCTCAGTTATGACTACCATTTGCACAGGCTTCTCATTTTTGACTGCAGAATAACTTAAAAGGATATCACAATAAAAACTAGTCAGCACATCATGTAACAAGCAAGCTTACTGTCACCAGAACAAGCATACATACATGTGTAAGAGAATAAAGGAAGGGAAAATCACAAAGAAATGAATATTTTTGAAAAGGGTCTCCATAAGTAAAAAAAAAATAATAAAAAAAAATTAGAGAAATAGAATCTGAAATGCCCAAGGACTGTGAAGTAAAAGGTATGAAAATATGTAAAGATCACCATATCGCTGCATTTTGTGTGTCTTATATTCAAACCAGATCTTAGCCAGAAGACTGATACCCCTTTGGCTTGAGCAGTATTATAACTGGCCAACTATTTTTCATACCAGAAAAATAGTAATACGATCCAGAATATTTTTGGTTTTTATATTACATCTGTCAGGACTCTACATTCTACCTTTTAAAAACAGTGTTCTGAGGGGGGGCTTCAGTCTACAATAAAACAAGAAGAGTGTTAATAACCCTTGTTAAAAAAAAAAAAAGCCATTTGTACAGGGCAACCTGTACACTTAGAAGCATGGCAGGCAACCAGGTAAAATGTTGCTGTTCTTCATCCTTCTTTGTAATGACAGACTCTAGCTAAAATACACAAACTAATTTTCCTCTAACATTTCTAGAAGCATCATGCTATTTTGGATCCAGGTAATACAAACCAGTTTCTATGAACAAACTTTATACATATAAGCCTCAAGAGCAGTCATTGGAAACATGAGTTTCTCCTCAATTTATATTCTTACTATATACTTTGCCCAGCTGAATTTGAAGAAGCTATGAAGCTACTAAAGTACTAGATACTCTTCATGTAGCACCAGTGTGGATAAAACTATAGCACAGGTTTTCAAATTATAGCCAGAAATTTTTCATGTTCCATGGACTGTTTTTCTGTTGTTCCCTATTCCAAAATCCAGACTGACTTCCAGTTTACTAACTAGCATTCCCCATCAATGCTGAAAACTTTTTGCAAGTTTACAGTATAAAAAAGGGGAAAACCACTCAATCTCACTGTGACCTCTTAGGCAAGACTGCACAGATATCCTGATCTCTATGCCAGTGAAGGCACACAAATTTCAAACTAATGTGCCAAGAGAGTATTAACCAAGAAATCAATAAATTGCCATACTATGAACATGACAGAGTTCTCCAGATTTTTTCCCCTGAAATTTTGTTTCTCTCTATCCAATCCTATCTGGCTATAATTAAATTTTTTAGAGTCTAATTTGTAGTTTTTTATTAATGTTCTAAATAATATTTTTGTTAAAACAGACTAATAACAAATTCCTTAAAGTATTCTGATAACTAGGTAACAGGTACTTAACAAATATTTAGTGATATGCAAATAGTATACAATACCTGATAAAAATGTATCTGATTCATAGCATCAGTATTTTAAATTAATTGAAGATTTCAGCTTGCTGATGTAACAGTCAGAATAGCAAAATACATGATGCATTCGGTTTGGCTAACTGGGGCAGAGAGGTGGAAGAGCCAAACCCACCCTTTTAAAGAACAGTAAAGGTTAAGAAAGTGAATGGTATAACCAGTTTTAAATTAATTTTGAATTTTGAAAACAAAAGAAAACAAAAACTGAACTTATGAAATGTTGCCTGCGAAGTCACCAGTTTATCTCTTCAGCATCAATCTCACATGTTGTCAGACAGAACAACTTTAAATGGAACCCAAGCTTATGGTAATCACAGTGCTTAAGCTGTCATCATTCCCAGCTCTGACAAGCCTTCAACCTATCCAGAAGTTTGGCTGTTGTGGGAAACTGCTGGTTAGTGCTACCTGCTCAAGTGTCTCCTTGGACCGCTCCAACAGAACAGTCCGAGACTATTTCCTGTCTGCCATGGAAAAACGTACATTTCTCAAAAGTTAAGACTTCTGTAGGGAATACAAATTCCAATACTTTGCAACTCTAACAATTCAGTTACTCTTTTTTTCCCACCTAGAAGCCAATAAAATAATGAATGACAAGTTCTTTTGCATACTTTAATGTACAGGTAGCAAACATTTTAAGAGTCTGTATCTTAGACAAGGTAAGTGCGAGATTCTTACCAAAGCATCTGCTACTGCCTCTTCCACGTCAGAACCTGTGTTCAGAACTCGCATAGCACTAACTGATGACGACAATCTACTCGACTGACTAATTCCAAAGCCGGTACCTGTTACGACAACAAAAATGAATATAAAGAAATCAGTCAGAATAGCAATATGGGACATTAATACCACATTCACTTAAAAAAACCCAAGCAGAAGAAAAGCATTTGCTTAATATTTCTAATAAATTATGTAGTGGCTAAAATATTGGTTATTTTCATTCTGAAGTCTTTAGTGGTGCAGTGAAAAGTAAGAAATGAAGTTAAAAAAAAAAGTCAGTCATATACAAACATACTATTCCAATATCACAGGGGAAAAAAACCCAAACAACAAAATAATGGTTTTAACTGAAAGAACCTTTCTTTTTTTTTTTTTTTAAATTAATGTCTTCTTCATTTTGGGTTTTTGTTTTCATTTTAAAAAAAGCAAATACAATGGGAAGGCTATTGAGAGTGCTAATTAGAAAACTACATGCATAAAGAATGTTCTACAAATACTGAAAAATGGAAAACTAAAAAAGTTCTTCTGCAAGTAAAAATAAAATGGTTGTTGTTAAAGAAGAAAAGGATTAACATTGGAGGGTGGGGGTGGAGACGAAATCTAGCAACATAAACACATCTATCTGGATTATTAAAACCACAAAACTCAAATTAATATAAATAATGCTTTTAAAAACTGAACTATGAGAATAACCAAGTGGGTGGGGGGGAAAAAAATCCAGGATGACTGCACAGATGACAGCAAAGTGTACTCATCCTTCACCTGTAGCCCCATAAGCATCAGGAGCGTAGAGGGCACCAGTGGATCTGGAGTGATGTCTGGAAGCTGGAATAACAGGATCATATAAACCCTACCTATTACCATGGAATCAAAGTGCTGCAATAATTGCTTAGATAAACAAGAAAATATTTATTGAAAAGATTAAGCTTTAGCACAAGAAACTGAGTATTACACAGAAGCAAAAAGCTTCAGAAAAGTTCTTTGATTATACAGAATATGATTATATAAAAATATATATAGGTTTATGTACACTGGACATTACATGCATAATTTTTTTTAATTTAAAAGATTAAGAGCAGATTAAAAGCAAGTATGTTTAAAGTTCAAAGAAAAAAAAATGCATAGACACACATGCGCACACGCACACAGAATCCTCAGAAACATCTTACAAGTTCCACTGATACTGCTCTTCCATTGTAGAGTTAACCCAATTCTATGCGCTCAAGTCAGAGCCAGAGCTCACATACCACACATTTTCTGCTAAGACTGACTACTGCACAAACTTACTGTGTTAGCATCTGACAATTTGTATAAACTTGAGTTCTTGCCTATGTGCAGATAAGTCAACCTCAGTTAAAACTCACAACTATGCAGGTGAAAGTGAAAATTATTCAATTTTAATTAAAACTTTAAAATAATTGAATGCAATTAATATTTGACATTTGTATTGTTTTCTTTAAATAAATAAAATGTGAAATTGAAACATTTATGTTAGTCACTGTAGTTCATTAAGATTCTTTAAAGTTATGGAAAGTAGGAACCAAAGATCCTCAAGGGCTTTTGAATAAGGCTGGAGTACCCTCCCCCTTCTGGCACTTGTATAAAACTGGTCTTTTGGTGATTCTAAAGAAGTTGACTCACCATTGCTAGTATTTTCTTTCTTAAACCAAGTAATTTTAAGTTTAATGTGTTTTTAAACAATTCACCTTCTTTCTTCAGTTCACATAAGTTAGAATTTTACAGCCACACAAAAGAAATTGGTTTTGACAATTTTAACTTGAATTCAAAGGTCCCCCCACAGTGACATAAACCCCAGATATAACCTTATGATTTAATAAACTGTAAGTGCAAATACTGTACACCCTTTGGATAAAGTAGTATAAATAGAAACCAGGAATCAAATAAATCATCATTTCCTCTGATTAACATAGACAGTTTAGAGTCTAATTTGAATCAAATAACCCTGACACAGACCAAATCACATTTGGGGAAGCACACCTCTTTTAACCTGAGTGAACTCCAAAAATTATTCTAAGTCTTGTAAAGGTCCTGGAAACAACATTGTGTTTTTTCCACGTAAAGTTCTCTACTCCTTACATAAGGTACAGCAATGTATTTCATTTCAAACTAAATCTGCATGAAATTGTTTAGCTAAGGAATTTTATTTTTCAACTAATGCTTTGTGGAATACTTGGTTCCTTAGAAAGTATGTCTCAGCATGGAAAATGAGACAGGACAGAAGATGTCAAAACCTAGGCATCAAGGCTGACAGAGCTTTAAATACAAGCAATAATGGGATAAATCTTTCTATTGCTTTCCATCAACAAGCCCTGAAAATTAAAGGTACAACTAAAAATTCAAACTTCAGGCATGTAATTCAAGACAATCCTGCCCCCATATACATTTGAAATGTGCTGGACGAGTTTTTAAGACAGTGAAAAGAAGTACTATATTGGATCAAACACACCTCATACCAGAGCATATTTTCAAGAATATTCTTTGTACCCCTCAAATTGCAGAAATTGTGAAAGTATTTACTATTGTTGCTTCACTTTTTAAAAGATGAATCAAAGTAAGATTTTAAATGGCCTCAAAATCACATAATTTCTTAGCTAAAATATGGGAATTCTACTAGTCTGATATTTAATATTAACTACATGTAACAGAAAAATAGGCACTTCCATATAAATTACAAATCACTTGCTTCTCAGCTGTTATCTCCCAGTTTATACTCTTACATTGAGATGTGAGATTACATAAACACTTCATACGAATGCATAGAGAAACAATTACGTAGCATTTGGGTCATTTTATGCCTCAAAGGGCTTAGCATTTGTAAGCAAAAATTTCTGTGCTGAGAATCAGATGCAATACAAATTACATTTCCCCCTCCAACCTCATGTAAAACTGTCTCTAGCTACAAAACACAGAGCTGAATTTGCCTTATTTCATCTTCCACTTGTACCCTTGAAAAACATTACATTTACTATTTTTGATAGAAGTTAATAACACCCCCTAAAACAAAACTGGTCCAACAAAACACTGAATGACATGCAAAATCATTCAAATAAGAAGTCATACCAGAAGGAATTGTGGGAATCATCATTTATTCCAGGTACAGCTGCCTTTTTTTTTTTTTTTAACAACACTGGATTCTTATATGTGCTACCTTGCATTCTCTGTACTATCAGACAATTCAACCTACTGTATTTGTATAGGTGCTTGTTTTGATATCAGAATACAAAAATTAACCTTCATCAACAAAAATAAAACCTCTAGTAGCATTTGTCCCAATGACCCATCTTACTGTATTAGTTAAATACAGATTTCTTAAGATAACAAGGATTTGACCAAATATAAAACCTAAATCAGGTCTCGCACGCATGTCATTGAAGTCAAGCTGTAAGGTAGCAAAAGCAGCACAAAAGGATCTGGAAAATACCCTCGTTTTTAAAAGAAAAGAAGATATGTGTGTACTACAACACAGTCTACCAGCTGTGTTTTAATAAAAGATACAAGTCTACTAATGGATCCTGCATAATGTCTACTTTTAATTTAATTTCCCAATTACATAGCATCTGGGCACATTAGCAATAGTTATTGAAACAGCTTTCATTCAGTTAATCTGTTCTTTCCCAATAAAACCAAGGCTGACAGGAAGCATACTGCCTTAACAGACCACAACAGACTTCCAATGCCAATTAGGAGTACAGTCAGATGCCTCAATTTGAGATAGAAACCAGAGATTTACTATTTTCAGACTATGTTTAACAGCTAATATTACAAAGTCCTTAACTGTAAGCTACACTTGAACAAACAAAAGAAGAGGAATACGTACTGAAGAGTAACTCTGACAGAGATAAGCCAAAAAAGATCAGTTTCAGATACAATCTTAGAGACAGTTTTGTATTACCAAACAACCAAAAACCCCACCCACCCACCCCAAACCCCCAATATCTAAAAAGACTTTTATCAAAATTTACTACCAACTTTGTAGTAACGTTGACAAGGATACATGGAGAAGAGAAGCTTCCCTAATCCTTAGCCAACAACATGTTAAAGTAATTATAAGCTAATGTTCCTATGCCTTATTGACATTTCAGAAACAGACAACAGCTTGACAATATTGAAAAATCTTTTAAGTGTCAGGCCAATAAGCTGAAATACTAAGTGAAACGAAACTTTTGCTTATAGCAGCTCTAGAAATGAGGACTGAATGTGACTATGCATGTGTGAATGTTAAAAGTTTTCAATTCCTCTTCTTCCCTATGTAACAACAGCTGCTACTTCAATTACTTACCACTTGTTCTACACAGATTAAAAGTAAACTTCAGAACTGTACTTTGTTCATCTACTTGTATAAGGACTTTGCTACTCGCCATTTTCAGAAAAGGAAAAGCAGCCTCTGAATACACTTCTGCTTCGGGAGATTGGTCCCTTACCTTCACCATCATATTTACTTACTTTAATAGCAAAAATTTACAATTTTTATTATTTTTCACATAACACAGTGATGACAATATAGCTAAGGAGACATAAAAGGAAGCGTATTTTCGTTTTATACACCAAAATGATTCATTGTCTAGGGAGCAATTTTGAACAACAGCAGACCCTGGCTGTTGATGCGAGGAAAGGCAGAGGAGAGGATGACAGCCACATACTATTCTTTGCTCTAGCTGGTCAGCGAGAAATGGATTATCTAACTGCACCCAAGCAATGAGTACTATAATAAAAGGAGAAACACATAATTGCAAAAAACTTTCCAAAAGTGGAATTGCCCTTTCAAAAAAAGCATCTAGACACTGTGTATCACACACCTTTCCAGACTTGGCATTCAAGATAAGACTAACACTAGCAAAGAATTTATTTTTCAAGTGTGCAACCCATTCACACATTGGTCAATTCTCCATCCAAGTAAGTGGTGAGTGAGCCAAAGGAAGGGAAAATAATGGTGGCCAGCTACAAGCTAAATGAAGGAGGCATGGTTTCGTTAGGTGCAAATAATAAAGGGCAAAGACAGCCATGCACAACAAGGGGCTCTGAGTACTTACCAAGGGGTGGAAAAGAGCGGACAGGGCTTGTGTCCCTGCTACTTTCACGGCTGGCCTCCCGACTGCAGCCCTGACTCACACTAGGCCGAGGAATGCGGCTGCCTCGTGCTAGTATGATTCAGGGTACAGACAAACAGCAGCACAGAAGGGAGAAGACATAAGAAAAGTTGCAGTTTTAATGCAATTCTGTTTTGCAATAAGATCAAAGATGTATTCCTACGAAGAGACACTGACAATTATGCCATATTGTAAGTCATAACTGTTTCCACATACTTTCTTGATTGTGCTGGATTACACTAAGTGTAGCCAGTTCAATGAAATTATTTCTTCACACAGCTAAAAATGGGGCTTTACCAACTCTTTACAGAATGGTTAAAAAACCTCTTGAAAAGGATGGAGGGGAAATAAGCAACAAAAAATATGAACAGAGTATCGATTCAGAATTTGTGCTCAAGATCAAGTGAATCAACAGTAATGCAAATGAAAAAACACACAGCTTTCCGAAGAAGGAAAACAAAGTTAATACAGCTAAGGTAAAAATCAAAATACAAAACAAAGAACAGCAATGCCATTAAAATCAACTGATATTTTTCAATAATATTGTTTGTAATGAAGTGCAATCAGATTATACCATGAGGTTTAAGTAGTATGACACTCATTTTTGTATCACAGAAGTATAGCACATGCACGCACACATACGTAGAAGACTCACAAAAGTAATGAAGAAAATAATCTTTTCAAAATGGTATCACACCTCCATTCAATGCATGTGGGTATTTTGGGGGTGGGGATAAGAAGTGAAGAAAAGTGAAAGAGGTAAGGAAGACAGGGAAGTGAGGAAAAGAACAACTACTGCATTCTGACAGCAAAAAAACCAGTTTCAGCTTAAATTTAAAACTGTCTTGTACATCAAAGACTAGCCTCAGAAAACAGGTACGGTTTAGATTTTTATTGATATGTATTCTTGCTTTATCAACTGCCTATAATTAAATGCAAACTGTAGATATCCAGCACTTGAAGTAAGAAGGGCTATAAAGAAACCAAGAGTTAGTCAGCGATTCTTACCTACTGACAATCTAGAAGGACTAGCTTCTCTGCTGCATCCCTGACTTCGTGGGATTTTGCTTCGTTTTTGTGCAGTTGCAGGATTCACTAACACTCTCTGAACTCCTGTGTTCATAGTGGAAAGTGTGGTTGTTGTCAAAACTCTTCCAGGAGACCCAGATCTACTGCCAGCTGAAGGCAAAATGAATAAATATAAGTAACAGCATAGAAGATAAACAACCATGGTTAAAAAGAGAAAATGCTTAAAGTTAGTAGGAAAATGGTGGTAGATTGAAATGGTCTGGAAAAACTTACAAGGTAAAAATGTGAGATAGAAAACCCTGGTCCACGTTCTTACAGCACTACTTACAAGGCAGATAAAATTATCAATGCAAGGAAGCACTTGACATGGTATTTAGCACTAGATATGCTCAAGATACCATAAATATTATTTCTAGTCTTCCTCAACAGTTCCAATGTCCCCAACATGAACGAACATTGGTGTGTTCATTTCTTAAGCTACATGGTCTCACTAATCACATTTTCTATTAAAAAAGAAAATAAAAGAACTGCTATAAAGCTAAAGGGAGCAACTTTAAACTGGTTATTTCATAATTACCCCAGCTCTTCCAATGCAACCAATGTTATAATTAAATAACATTATTTTCCTAACATTTAAACTCTTCTTCCTTGCTTTTAAAAGCATGGGGTCTTCAAGCACTACTCTCTGATAAGTTAAATAAAATGTCACTGAAGACAATTAAAATACTCATGTTCATTTCTGTGGAGGTTACCCCACAAATTCAAAGAATTTGAATCTTCAATTAGTAAAATCTTCAATTAGTTTTAAACAAACGAAAAAATTATCAAGACTTAAGTGTCTTATATTTTTATTAATCAAAACTGCACATTACAAAGTGCTATAAATGTTCATTTCAACACACTGTACTCACTACCAGAAACTGGTCACTGATTCCTAACTTTGGTATTTTAGTTACAGAAAATTTAAGTTGTAAGCTCTAACAAAGAACCCATTCTTCTCTAGTTATAACCAATTTATGCCACCGATATAAAGATATTGTTTCCAGCTGCAGAATTCAAGAAGTCTGACCAAATAAAAAGCAAAACATAATTTTAACCAAGGTCAGTTACATACAGATACGAACATTTCATTAATCTTTCAAAAATAATCAGGTAACTGTATGACCACAGCTATGCGATCGAATCTATAGACTTAACATGCAACATCTCAAGTGAGTGTCATGGGTTACTTTTTATGTGGCACATTTAAAAAGGATACAAGTTGATTAAAGCTTGACTATATGGGAAAAGAAAGAAAATCCTAAACAAAACATATGCTGAGTGGAAGGGAGAGAACTAAAACAATGTACCATGCATATACTTTCAGATTCATTGTTTGAATTCAAACTTGAAATGATTATTCGCAAAATCCCTTTTCCAAACTATGGACCTATTCAGCAGAAATGATAAATAAAATATTACACAGCCTGGAAAAAACAAGCATAACTGCTAGAGCAAAAAAAGAATAGACAAATCTATAAAACTGCTGCGGTCTGCAAAAATTAAGGGTTTGGCAGTTTCTTCCTATCAGGGGATTTCCACTTAAGACCTGATATTACTATGCTTTCTTCCTAACCTCCAATATTTTATATCTCTTTAAAACAATGACAATATTGTAAAAGTTTTCACTGCACCAGAGACTTTTAAAAGATTTTCTTCAATAGGTCAGAAACCTGAAAAACGTACTCTTCTCAGAATACACAGAAAAAATGCAACCTCTCATTCTAATACGTTATTTATCTTTCTATTGTCTGAGCTGCAAAGTGAACCACTATAGCATAAATAAACCAAATGAAGCTTAATATCCTCAAAATATTATGCTAATAACAGCATTGGCATAGTGTTGTCAGTACTACCACCTGTAGCAGATTTAAGTGAACTGAATGATGAAAGAAGGATTACTTAAAACAGTATTCCAAAATGACAAAACCCTCCCATCTCTACTGCCTTCTAAATAAGGATTACATCCAATTAGGTAAGTGCAGCACATGGAAAAAAGCGAGCCAGAATTTCTGCTGAATAGGGTCCTTAAATGAGACATGTCAAACAGGTGATCAAACAATGATGTATACACAAATTCTGTAGACTCTTACCACCAATGGGGTTAGCAGACTGTGATCCTGAACAAGTGTAAAGGCAGAATTAGGGTAGGGGTTTATAATCCATGAAGAGGGAGGGAGCAGAGCAGATTAAAAAATGGATGGCAAATGGAAATAAGAAAGCTTTAGTCATTTCACACAGGAAAAAAAGCCACAAGGGGGTTATGCTAAAGCAGTGCTTTCAAGTAGCTTCCACAGTTGAAGAACTAAACTCAGATGCTCTATGTATAAAGCAGATGAAGCAAAGCTGCACAAGCAAATTACAATTCTTCAGCTTTCTAATCAAGAACTGGATAATACTGAAGAATTAAATTTCAATTAAACATGAAACTGTAGCCTTCATATTACTTTAAAAGAATATTACATTGCCAAAAAGCTTCAAGAAGTTTAACAGCTGAACGAAAATTACATACAAGGCCAAAATGTGGTTTTTGGTTTTTTGTTTTTTTTTTAATTGAGACAGACAGTAAAGGAACTAAGCTGCAGGTGCAGTGGATGACAAAAAAAAAAAAACAACTCACAATGGCACAACTGAAAAGACTTGCATAGAATTTCAGGTTTTCCTCTTTAAAATTAATCTGAAGTATAAAAGGAAGAATTTTTTGCCATTCAGAAATCTAATTCTTTTTCTCTGAATGAAGATTATAATGCAATTTAGCACACCTTGCTGAATTACCTGACAATCAAACAGGAAGGGAAAGGAAAAAAAATGGAACAATTTTTTTCCATAGATAAGAATAAAATAATGAGCTATAGATTGTATATGCATTTCTTTTACATTACAATTTAAAAATAGAAGAGGAAGAGTAAAGGGCTTCCAAAACCCTAAAAAAGTATCTTTTGTAAAAGCATTCAAATTTGCAAGTCTTTCACAAAATGATCTTTGAACAAAAGTGCTAAACAGTTGTAACCCTAAATTTACAAAAGCATCTGTGTTACAGTGTTTTTTTTTTTAAAATAAAAGCTTAAATCTAATATGAAGCTATTTTCCCCACTATAAGCTGGGGAACTAAAACAATCCCCTGTACGGAAACATCAAGCATCTCGCTCCCTACAATGCTGTGAAAATTTTCAGTCACAAGGAGGATCACCCAAATAGCTGGCATACAGTGCCTGACAATTCTCCTTCACCTGTCCATTTATATTTGTCCTGTTTATCTTCCTTAAAACATCTCAGAATTCTTGTTCTCCCCCACTGACAGGTTATAATGAGCTATCTGAAGCCATCAGTTCTGAGCAGAAGTAGTAATAAAAGGCTGTAAAGGTGCATTCATGCATTTAATTTTCACACATCATCACATGTAGACAAATCTAGTTATTTCAGTATCAACTTATCTCTTTAGACATTAATACCATGCAAAAATGAATTCTCTTGGAAAAGAAAAATTGTCATTATTAGTAAAACAAAACTGAAAAACTTCAGTTTGTTTCCCTGAATATACAGGCAGTTTAATTAATATTAAATGACGATGATCATCACAAAAGTCTTATATTGCTACCTGAATTTAACCTCTCCCCCAAACAGTTTATCAAACACCTTAACTTTTTAAGAATTTACCAAATCTATTCAATGTATGAAGTTATTTTCAAAAAGCTGATTTCAGAACTTTCCCAATACTAATGGAAAGAGCGTTACAGACACTGCTTACAGCTTTTCATAAAGGGAAAAAGTGATTTGGCAGGACTGTTACCTCCCCTCCTTAAATTATTAATCCAAATATTCTTTGCTTATGATATAGTATAGTCATCTTAACACTGAAAACATAAAACAAGTTTTGCACAACCTTTGTCGCAGCAAATAACTAGACTTTATTTTCAAGCTCTCATCCCACAAACACTTGTGGCATTAGAGCACTGTCAAAGCAAATAATGACTTGAAAGAATTACTGTTATTGGATTTTATTATTTTATATTTATCTGTTCAGATTTTTTTAAAGTTTTATTTCACATAACCTGCAAGCATTGGATCAGGTTTGATACAACTGTATTTTTGGAAAATGAAGTAATGCAAAATTGTATGGTAAGTACTCTAAGAGGAAAAAACCCACAAAACTCTTTTACCTGCTTTTTTAACCTCAAAAGTCATTCTATTTATGATAAATGCAGTCAATGCTATGAAGATAAAAGTTACTGCCATTAAACACTGAATTAAGGGCTTTTATTAAAAGAAAGTGGATATGGTTACTGATAGCAAAATAATTGTATTGGAAAATTCAAAACCCGTATAATTAACTGGGTTTATAACATTAGACCTGACATACTATAGGACTGGTTAATTTATTTTAATTTTATTGTTAACTTGTCTTCCTTTCATTAATTTCTTTGCATTTTACTTGATTAGAGAAAGATGAGAATCTGAAAACACTACAGAGCTTAATGAGATGTCATCTGCTGGAGACATCAGATGTGTGAACAAATTGCTGTAGGTCAGCCAGTGCCAAAGAATGTGAGATAATCAGGTCTTATTAATTAATGACAGAGTGCTCAGCTAGACTGGAAATTTTGCATTTGCTTTCGTTTCTAAACAGACACAGAAAATTACTGTGGATTAGCTGACATACAGTAAATTGCTTGTTTTAACCCTTTGATTCAATATAGGCTAAGTAACTTACTATAAAGTTAGGATTTAGTATTTTTACTCCAAAGAAGAGTTAAGTAAAGGTAACAGCTGTAATACAAAAAGAGGAGTATATATATCCAAAAGCTAGAGTAGTGCCTAGCTTAAAATAAAAATATGTATTTCTGGCTGAAAAATAAGACTTTTTGAAAAATGAAAAATTAGGTTTTGCAGGTAACACTGAGGACACCATCGAGCCTACCTATTCTTCTGTATTACACATCCATGTGTCATATGTAACTGACCGAAATTTACTGGTGTTTCATGTTGGGGAGGTCAGAAAGGGGGGAAAAGAATGTTGAGAAGTTATAATTGAAGACAGAATTTAAGATTAGACTTCATTTCCTGTTACTTTATCTAATTTAATTGCCAAACTAAGACCTAACCTAGTATTTTGCCCAGAGAAAAACAACATGAATTAGAAAAGCATGCAAATACCACTGACCCAAAACACTGAAAAAAATACCTTCATTTTTGTCTGGCGATGATGAACCTAAGGCACAGAACAACAACTCAGTATGTAGCTTTTTTTTTTTAAATTAACTTTGACTGTAGCCATTGGTCAATGAATATATGCTTGAGCATTTGGCCTCTTTATCAGGTATAACTGACAAACAGAAAATACATACGCTGAGACTGTGACACCACTTTGGTTCTACTCCGTCCTCTGGAATCTGTTTTAGAATTTCCAATACCAACAGAAGGTGTTGAAAGCTTTGTTCGTACACGACCTATAAAAGAAATATGGCATTAAATCAGTTTTTCACAGTAATGTAGAAAGCAAAGCATCAGTAGCATTTACTAATATTTTCTTAAGTTTCCGTAGATAAAAAAGAAGCATAACGTAACTCAATTGGTGAAAATTCGCTTGGGATAATTAGTAGAAATTTGAACACCTTGAAGGACTTATAGTTGAGGAATCAAAATACTTATCCTCTGATGCTACATGTTTCAGTAAGCAATTTACACATTATCATTTAAACACCCTGAACTAGCTAGGTAGTTTTTGCTTCCTACATAAATAGGTTGATTACATTAAAAAAAGGGAAGTTTATTAAATATAATACGCAACACATATGCTAATGTTGCTATATCAGGTACAGTCTTCTCATGATTACTTGTGGTTGTAATTATACTTCCACTGCCATGAAACTACAAAAATTATGTTGAATATGTTCTGAGGTTTCTTCCTAACTTCACTCCTCTTTTTAGAAATCTAAACACCAGCCTTCCTATTACTGAAGGTTCTACTGTTTTCCTGGCCACAGTCATATCGACTTCTACAGTATTGCCCAAGCCTTTTACAGCATTTTGCTTAGACTGAGTACACTTAAGTACTTCTCAGTGACGACATGATATAAGGAAATACCAGTCTCCTCAACAGATAGAAAAGCTGAGGAAGAGACAGATTAAACTGAGTATCTACAACTAAAACAATAGATTCACTTCTCTCTAGAATGCCAAACCATCTTGGTTTTGGGTTAGATCTTTCTGCATTATTAGCCATGTTCCTCATAACATCGAGAGTATACAATGAAATTACAAAAGAAAGGAAGACCCCAGTTGGATGAATCATAGGTAACTGAAAGGTTATTCATAAAAGAAAATACTAGAGTTGTATACTACATTTCCAGCCTCTCAAACAACAGAAAAATGAAACAAAAACCAAAACCATGCTAACCATAATTCTTACAAGGTGCAAGAACAAAACCCAAAAAGCTTGTACAGGGTGGATCTAGCTCAACAATAATCCACTTTTACAAACAGCATAATTAAAATGTTTTCTAGACAAGTAGAGTCAATATTTGACCCAGAAGAATTAAGTACACAGACTATTATTTAGTTCTAGCCTGTTTAGGCTTTCCACAGCAGAATTTGGAGACCAACCAAGTTAATATTATTCATCCAAGTAGAGGGAATAGCCATAGATGAGAGTCTATAAGAAGAGAATCAGGATAAAGGATGTTATTCACTAAACTATTAGAAAGTAATATGCTAGCAAGAACGGTTAGATTAACTAGTCCAAACTCTACTAGTTATCCCCGTGCAATGGCAATGTTTTCCCACTGAGTGCTGTGAGACTGCAAGGCATGTAACCGCGTTCAGAATTTGGCCCAAAAACTTAGGAATACAGAGTGCCACTATTTTGATACTATGTTAAATTATCGCTTGGAACCTGGTTCAATATTATCAAAGTAAAAATAAAGTTTGTATTTGTGAGGCAAATGAACTGTTAACTCACTTGGAGTGTCTACATCCATTCACTAATGACAGGTTTAAATGTTAATAGTGTACTGAAAATGAATTCCCAAGTCTCAAAGAGATGGATAATAGTAGCACCTGCTTCCCAGAGTGTGAACACATTTGATGAAATTTTCTGTGATAAGATTTGCTTTAAAAAACAAATGCAAAATTATAAAGCTCCTATATTTTCACACTAAAAATGTTAAGCAATGACACTTCTACTGCAGATGAGTACTTGAGAATTAAAACACAAGCAAAAGAATTTTAAAAATACTACATGACAACCAAGTATTAGATGCATAAGCTATCTGGAATTATGAACCTCCACAAAGCCCCAGAAAGACCACATTCTACTTTTAAAGCTTAATTTGTATCAATGAAAATATGAAGCTGAAAATATTAGCTATTCTAACAAAATATTTTCTTACCATCTTCAGAAGCTGTTCCTAAACAGAAAAAATAACAAAATACATGATATTCCAAACAATACTGTGTCTCTCCAATTCCTTTTTGAGATTAATCTTATGAATTTTGACAAATTTTGTCAAGCCAAGAGGTCTAAAGCTTTTATGTTGCAACTCCTTTATTGAACTGAAGCAAAATTATCAAGAAACATCCACACTACACTGTTAGTGATTTACAAGAACACAATATATAACACTGCCTTCCAAACTTATGAAACCACACAAAAAAAAAATCAATAGAAAAAAATATCTATGAGGTAAGTCAACAAAATGACATGTACAGATCAAAACAGACAGTAAAAGTATTTTAGTGCAAGCTCTTCTGAAAATATAAAACATACTATCATAAATTATCTCAGAGAGAAACACAAGGACAGCGTTTCCCACACTGGACAGTGATAATTTGATACGAACTGCCAGCAAGGAGGATTTCTCTGAATTTAATCCATGATTACTCTGAAGATCTATATGCACAAGATCAAGTTTTGCTCAGAGAAGTGGAAGTAACATGAGCTTGCTGAAACCAGATCGCACTTGAACAAGTATGCCGAGCTTAACAGGGCTTGATTATGACAAAATGAGAGTCGGACAAATCTTTTTACTGACATCGGTACCTAGGAATTGATGGGAAGCTATCTAACAGCAGTCCTTCCTAACTCAAAGTTCCTTTGAAACAAATCTGATTATGGAATAAAATATATATTAGTAACGACAAAAAAAGTTAAATGCCTCAAAAAAAAAATCAAAGACTATTTCAGTTTTTGTTTTTACTCTCTGCCATTTCTGCCTTGTAAGAGAACTACAATGATTAAAATGTCTGTTAGTGTCTTTGGCTAGCCTGAACTTAACTTTCTCAGCAACTCTGGTTATTGCTTTCTCATATTATCTTATCTTCAAGGCAATATTTTTAAAAACTCCCTCTAGAAAGTTAATTCAGTGTGAATTTCCATGCTTCTTCACAAAAATCCATTACAGTAATACATATGTAGGAGTGCCTCAGAGTTTTCCAGATCAAATTTGCCAGTCTGTATTAAAAAAAACCCCCAAACTCTAAACTACCCCCACCCCCCCAATCCAACATTCTTCCAGAGCTGGATCTTGGAAGGCAGGTTCTATGCAACACCTAAGCCAGGCTAACAGATAGTTGCTCCTGAAAGGGGGTGGGGTGGGTGTGTGTGTTCTGCTTCGCCACCCTTGCGCTACCACCTGGTTTGGATGGCTAAAGGCTCACTGTCAGCTCCAAAAGCTAATTAACAGAATACTATTCACTTTTGTTTATGCAATCAGTTTTCTGATCAGTTTTCTGACTACTGGTCTGAAGAAAAGAAAAATCCTGTACACGTGGCCCTAAGAACCTTTATTACTGGTGATAACATGCATAAGCTCAAGTGTTCAGCACAGACAGTTATAAATAAATCCTACTGTATACAACATAAGGCAATCTGTTATGGAAATAAGCGAGACAGACACTACTACACTGTACAATCTCCCCTCATTTTATTAAAGTAGGCTGGCCATCTGCAATACTCAAAAATGGCTCAAATTCTTCCAAAAAGTATCTCTCATAGAACTCATCTGTGCTTTAAAATTATTCAGGATTCTGGGTTTTAGAGATTTACCTTCTTACTGTTTTCATTTCTATGAAAAATATCGCCTGCTTTGCTTCCAGTAAACTACTCATTCTTCAAAACATGTACTGTTTAATAAACACTTGACAAGAATTATTATGTAAGTAGCAAACATAACTGACTTGTTAAGTGTTCCCCAGCAATAAATTAGAACTAGAATTATCAGGCACCAAGCTGGGACTCTGTCACTTTATTATATGGGAAGCATTACTTACACCTGAAAAAGACAACTGTTATGAGAAGCCTGATTCTCAACTGCTTTGCAGTTAGGATAAAAATATATGACAATTCCCTCCATGTGTTTAGCAGCACAGCAAATTAAGAAAAAAGAGGCACTAAAACTTAGCTGGAATACTTGGTAATCTGTTTTACCAGGTAGGTGGTCTTAACAAATTATTCTTTAATAGAATTACATTTTATTACAGGATTTACAGGCACGTAAAGTTTTGTTGCTAGACTAGATTTTGATAGAGTACTTCTGAAAGAGAAGATTTAGTTTTACTTTTTAAACGAAATCCTTAATAATGTGGCCAGGCACCTTCTGCTCTCCCATTGCTGTTCTGCCAAGAAGTCAAAAAATTTTACTTTATAGGTAAAACTATGAAACATGATGGAACTAGAGCTCATTTTAAAAAGCATGTATTGATTATAAAATTGCTCTGTAATTAATAGAGTTTTTAAAAAACAGGAGTAACATCCAATTTCTGATAAAGTTTATGTTGCTGATACAGAACAATCAAAAATGTTGACAAATACAGCAATAACACAATATACGTTAAGACATCAAGATTACATGGGGTTAATGAAAACAGCATAGTATTTTGTTAATGAACAGACAAATATATTAAACGTCAGTAATTTTACATAAAAGACACTGTATTAAATACTTAATAGAATCAGAGGACAGACTAAACAATTTCTTACCATCCATCTTGTCAGAAGTATCCTCTTTGTTGAAAAAGCAGGCAAAGAAACATGGAAAACTTAGTGTGTTAGAATAAAGGTGTTCACAGCAGAGTCATAAAACATTAATTAAGGAAAATACATTAATATTAAATACAGCAGACATCTTCTTTATCTAATTCATGCATGTATGAGCTACCTTAAGTAAAGTTGGTTTCTCTCAGTCCAAGGTACAAAATTACATAACAGGGTACAAGTACCCTGCACAGGGATGTCAAATCTCTCCATATTACTCAGATTTGTGCAAACCCTTACAATAAAATATTTATAAACTGTTTCATGCTTAGTGTCAACAGTTACTGAAGCATCAGTACGTATTTATATCATTACTGAACCACAATATTTCTATTTGTTATGAAATTTGCTACTGAGCATGAAGCCTCACCTGGGATAAGGGACAGGAGAGAAAAAGAGATCACAATAGAGACAGAGGACAAATGGGAGAAATTCCACTCTGTTTTAAAAGCTTTAAAGATTTACCAGTTCAGCTGGAAGGTAGTGCATACATATTCTGACAGTAACAATAAAAATTAAAATGTTTAGCATGAGACATCTTATAATTACAGCTCAAGCCTCCTCAGAAAGGACATTCATACTTAAGGATGTCAAAGATAGTCAACATTTAGCATAACTTAAGTAGATAGTGTTCTCATGCTTCTAGAACAGTCTTTAAAAAAAAACCAAACATAAATAAGCAAGAGTTCTATTAATAATAAAAAGGGAAAAGACAGGTGGAGACAACTATAGATTACTATGCTCACGAAATTGTGGTCCTCTGAGGCTCTAAATCTGGCAGCTGCTTAAGCAAAAGGTAGACATTTCTCTGTAAGTAAGGGTAAAAATGAAACTAAATTCAAGCTCCAGAGGAGACAATGTTATTTATTTTGGTATTGACTGCAACACCTGAGATGATGTGGAAAGCATTATGGAACTACAGTAACATTTTCTAGGCATTTTAGTATCATGGTCAGCATTATCTTGACAATTCTGTCATTTAAGTTGCCATATTTGGATTTAGTATAAACAACCCCCTTAAAATGAACAGAGGGGAGAAGTTTACAGATTAGCCTACTTTCTGAAACATGTCACTTGCTTGTATTCACACTCCATTCATTTTACCACTACCTTTTGAAAAATAAGAGCAAACAATATTTTGAGGTGGATTCCATAGTTAATTGATAGCCAAACACACAACCATCACACTCTCTACATAGGTAAGAGGGGACAGGTATGTGTCATTTAAATTACCTTAGCACTATTAAAAAACTTGTTAGGAGAACAAGCCAAGATCAATCAAGCAGTACTGCTTTTGTGTGACTGTAAACAAACCTTGGTCTCCTTGACTATCACTGCCCTTATATCATCTCTAACAGGATTTGACTTTACTGTACATGGCTAGTATCACATTATTTTGCCATTTCAAACTACCATTGTATTCTTCTCCACAAGTGACTGTGTCTGCTAGCACAGCAGAGCTTTCCAGCTACTCAAATCCTTCAAAAGAATATGACCTGGACGTACTGCCTATTTATTCCTCTCCCCCACCCCCACTCACCAAATCTATAAACTACAAAAGAGAATAAGCTATTTCTTTATTTCTGTTATTTTCCTGCATAAAGACACCATTATTTACTTCCCTGAAAACCTCAGTGCCCTTCTCAACCCTTGCTTACAAAATTCTGGGCATGAATCACATATTGCTTAAAATGTTCTGAAAGCAAACCAATACTCCAATCAAGAGCTAATTTTCTGTGAAACTCTTAACATCAAAATAGTCCCTTAATTTCAGCAGCATAAAGACGACAGACTAACAGAGAGAGATGTTTTGTTTGACTTTTTTTTTTCTTTCTATCACTGTCAGTTTTACTTCCCACAACAGCTGAACTCCAGCTTTGTCCAAGATTCAGAGTATATCCTGTTGCACACCAAACCAGACCAGGCAACACCCTGATCTTGGAGAATAATCATCCCACCTGTATCAGGCTTCTAGGCATTAAGCTAGGAGGCACTGAGAATACCTCAAGCAATAGCCAAGAGTATATCTCCTCCACCCATCAAAGTGAGCAGCCTAACTTTGGTGTCCCCACCTGCTACTCAGCAGGTTCTCTGACTCCCACCCCGTGGGCACTAGAGGGAGCCCAACACCCCGAATTACTATTTCAAGTAGCACACATTCCTTTTAGTCAGCATTGCTCATGCTCATAAACTTAATCCTAAAATTGATGATGTTCAAACCATTTCAAGCAGGCCTTGGTGACAAAAGAATCAACTCATGTAAAATAGTTTTTAACTTAAATTTTAAAAAGCAGAACAAAAAAACTTTGAAAACCATAGCCTAAGTGTATCCTAACATCTCCCCAAACACAAGCTAAATCAGAACTACACAGTTTCTCTGCCTCTTGTGATCATCTTCAGCAATACTGACATTAGGACATGTCTCCTTGGTGATCTAGCTGGCACATAAGCTGAGAAGAAAAAACTAACAGTTTTGCGAACACTGAACCTCACTCCCCCCATTGTTACCCCTACAGTATGAATAACCTAAAAAGAACAAAAAACCATGCCCGTATTCCTTTATTCTCCCCACTTAGTGGAGGTTCTAGCATCTACCACCACTATCAAATACTTTTTTCTGCACTCTTGTCATTTGTAGAACTTTCTATGTCTAACAGCAACTATTCCTACCAATGAAGACTGTCACCTAGATAAAAAAACATACACACAGTTCCAACAATATGCTTAGGAAGAAATCTATGAAATCAATGTTATATATTATTGTGTAAAACACTTCTGTACTACATGAAGAAGCCACCACTTACTGCCAGGATGTCTCTCTAGCATTGTTGTAAAATAGTCAGCTAAAGAGCTGAGAAAAATGGAAAATCTAGAGTCTTAACACTCATTTCCCTATTACTTCTAGAAACAAAGCAGCCATGATCACCATCTGCTGAAGGTACCTCTCCTTCCAATATTCCACTCCAGATTAACACATTTAAAGATCATAGTATGGATACATTCTTTGCATTGGCATTCTTCCAGCACAAGAAAAATAAAACATTTAGGAAAGTTGGTAACTTACTTCAGAACACCTGCTCTTTTGCAATACTTGAATACTAATAAGAATGATGCCAATTTTTCAAATGTAGAAGTATTTTCCTGTACTTTTTGATCAAAAACCTCAAAAAATATTTCCCTGTATTGTAAAGATGTTTCCCTTACCTAGTGAAGCATAAGATCCTGGAGGTAGACCGGCTGCTGACAAGCGCCCAGCTCCAGCTGTCTGTCCAGCAGCATGGCGGGCCTTCGCACCTGCAGCAGCATTAACATCAATGTCGCTGCGAGACCTTTGCAGAGTTCCTAGGCTTGGAACACTTTTGCTGCTGCCTGAAACTAGAAAATTAAAAATATAAATAAATTTAGGAAATTAGTTGATAATGAATAAAATTAATTATGTTTAAAAGGTTAACATTTTCTACTACTGCAGCATACCTGCAAAAAGTACAGAAAACAATGTAAAAAAGTGTAAGTCAAGTTAATATTAAACAAAGTGTCGTTAAGGTTAAGAAGCAAACTAGACCTGGTGTTGCCATGAAATTCAGATAAAGAACAGTTTATTTTACAGTAGTATTTATCTTCATAGAGCATGAAACTTCAGCATTATTTAATACAAGCTATGTGCTCCCACCCTAGTACAAGTTACATAAAAAGTTCAGAATTATACGATTTATTACATTATTGAATGCTTCACAAACATAAGGAAATCCACAGCACCCCTTGTGATACTGAGGTAAGATAATATTCCCACACTTCAGCTAAGATGAAGCCACAAGGAAGCTGAATGCATACCATGAATTGCTTTAGGGTCTAATCTTCTGTGAAGTATTTTTACATTCACTTCCAATTATTTACTGAATATTAACTGTTCACGTCAGTTAATTTTAACCATTGGTTTATGTCTTCAAAACTTGACTTGCCCGTAACAGTTTCAGTATCCAGAAAACAAGCACTCTCAATTACTGGCCGTTTGTAAAAAAGAGTTCAGTGATTTACTCCACAATAGTTACAAAGACATTATGTGAAAAGAGAATGAAGATATTCAACTGTGAAAACTCAAGACAAAATTAAACTCTTTGCATTACAAATCTGTGGGGTTTTGTTTTTATAAAGAGCAGGAGCTACATGGGAATAGATAAAAGGTAAAATGATTCCTTCACTTCCAATTGCCATAAGCCTAATAATCATGAATAGACCACAGAATAATGTTTTGTTTCTTTGAGAGTGACTGTTCCATGACAAAACTCCAAGACAGATGATCAACTAATAGCAAATTAGGTCTTATACTTGCAACAACTGAAAACACATAAAATCTGAAGCAAGTACCCAGCAATCTTAGCTCCAGGTGCAGTTATAGTGACACACACCATTATTCAACTTGGAAATAAGGTAAATGCTTAAGACAGTAAAATTTTAAGCTGCATTTAAAACTTAATTCAAAGAACGTGAAGAGTAATTACTGTGCACTGCCCTATATTGCAACCACGTTACCTCTGCCTGCAAGGCTTGCTGGGCTGGCTGCAGACCATTTAGAAGATAGAGGCCGACTGGAAAAAAAAAAGTCAATAAACCCAATAAGTAAGTCTCATGTATCAGATTCAAAAGGCAACATATAATAAAATATAACAACATATAATAAAAGAGAAAAAAAAGAAATCTTCTGTTCTTTTCTCCCCTTCAACCTTCTCAGCATATTTTAGAAAAAGACATTAAATACAGAATGGTAAGGAAAACACAATCATCTTATCTTTTGTATTTTATAAAATTACATCTTCATCACAAAGCATTAATCCTTTGGTTACCAATAGGCACACTTTGCTAACACAAAGTTCAGGCATTCCAGACTTGGTCACAGAAACATTTAAGGTGGTCAGTACAAGGTTTTAGCCACAGGGCTGATCTTATAAAACAGCCATCAAACAAAAATAGTGGGAGCTACACAAGAAGCTTGATTTACTAAAGAAATTATGTGAAGTGGTGTCTGCAGTAACAAGGAAAACAGGTGCACAATTCATAAGCCTCCTCCAGTGCTGTATCTCCCAAGAATCAAGTTACAAATTAAAAAGGAAAATGCTGTAACTTCTAAGCAGCTAGACTGAATTTCCCATTTGAATGTTAGACACTCCCACAATTTATAAAAGGAAAAAAATCCTATGTCTTCTCCTCTATGTTTTCTCCCCATTTCCCTTTACTCTAACTGCAAAAATGGGTAGTTGCTGAAGCAAAATCGTTCTGTCTACTCAAGTTTAACTCTGAGTCCTTCCTTCTGCCTTGTTCAGAAAGGCAAAATGCAGTCAGAGGGACCAGGGAAAAGCAAAAAAACTAGTAGAAGAAAGCATGACACTTTATTCATTGATTCATATCTAGCCATCTAAACATTCATCTGACTGGGAAAGTTTGTATTTGCTGAAATAGTTGACTATTTCATCAATAGTCAAATTATAACCTGAGTCTAGAGTCTCAGCTTCAGTAAAAATGATCCCTCTCTAATTTTATACAAAAAAGCTAAAAGAAAAGAGATGCCTCATACTGTGTATTTAGTTAGCTCAGATGCTCAATGATAATAGAGGTCAGCACTGTTACCTAACTCCTCAGAGAAGATCATGTATTTGCAGCTTATTATGAATACCACCTGCTTTTCTGACACTATTAACTAGTGTTTTGGAGGTATTTTGCTGCAACTGAGTTGAGGAGGCCAAGGCAGACCTCCTGGGTGCATCCTGACCTTACAAGTTGCTCCAAACAGAAGGCACAGACAACTTTCACTATCTATTGCAATTGACATTTCATTTAAGCAGTTTCATATAGGTAGGCACAAGTCACCACATTGCTCTTATTTCACCCACCCTCTTTACAACTATTTTTGATCAATGATCTGCAAGAGCTGTAAGTTCAGAGGGTCGAAAATCATGGAGGATCAGACTTCTAGGAAAACCATACCCATATTTCCTAAGCTAGTCTATAAAGGGAGAACTCAGCATCTATCTTAGAAGGCAGAAATATAATTTTGGGTAACACAGGGAAAATAACATGCATCTAAATGCAAAATTAGTAAAAAATCAATTAAAAATTAATTCATTTCCAATATCACGATGTCTTCTGTTCATCTCTTACTTTACTCCTCCCTTTCTGTACTGTAGTACTTGCATATCTTGCAATACATGAAGTAACATTTGAGGATTTAAGAGTATTTTAAGATAGTAATTTTTCTGTAATTTAGATTTTAACATTTTATTACTAGTAACTCATTAACAGCACTTTGATTATCAGACAGGGAATACAGATTAATATAAACAAGAGTAATCTTTGAATAAACAGTTGTGGAAAATGAAGTGTTAGCAATAGCCTACATTACAGACAATTATTTTTAAATTTTTTTTATAATTACAAGTATCATTGGAAAGATAAGATAAGCCTCTGGTATTTAAGGCAGCAGCCAAAAAGAAAAAAATTAACCTCCAATATGCTGGAAGCAGTCTTTGCTTTCAAGTCAAAAGTGAGCAGACAAGTTCTCTGGCTTTGGAAATGAAGCATCTGAATTAAAATTTTAACAGGTTTAAATACTTTGAGGAAGCTTTCTAGAATTTACAAGAAAAAAATCAGCACATACTACTACTACTATTTTACTTTTCAACTAAAAAGCCAGTAGATTCTTCTGCTATTGGTACCTAAGCAAACTTTTATCTATTCAGCTCAAGATTGTCTATACATTTTAATACACCACTGACTGCAGCATAGACCCACCCTCTAGTAATTAGCAGAGCTGCAAAATACTGCTAATACATACTCAATACTGTGGAGACAGGAAAAAAAAAAGATCTCCTATCTGAGAGACATCAACAGTGAGATTCATTTTCTCATACTTCTCAGTGAAAAGGGATAAAAAAAGGAGTAATGCCATTATTTCTTTCCTAGACTTAGTCCTTGCACCAGAATGCTGGACATCAGTATGTGAACCTTGAAGATATTTTGGTGTAACCAAGGCTGTTAAGGAATATATGAATAAGAACAGTCTGCTAAAATCCAGTTAATGACTGCCCTTACCTTGTTGGGGTAATACTGTCATATAGCAAAAGACAATAAAAGTTTTTTTATTTAAAAAAAAAAGCGACAAAATACAATTACAGCTTTTCTGTACACCACAGAAGTCTGGCTCATTTGCTTTTGAGAAACAGTTTTTATTTGTTAACAGGCTCTGAAACAGTTAAGCGATCCTTACTTTAGGCTCTCCTGTGAGCTGGAGGATGACCTGTCTGACTGAGGGAGAGATGCTATACTGCCAGAATTCTTCAAGTAGGTCTGGAGGCTTCTTTGATAGGGCGGCTCAAGAGAATTGTAGAGAGTCTCAGCTTCACTAGGAAAGTGATTTCTAAGACCCAGATAAGCCCTGCAAAATGAGAATAACCACATATAATTGCTCTGTTTTCTTCATAGTGTGGAGTCAGGAAGGAAAGATTACAGAACGAACCAGGGATGGGAGGGAAAGGAACTCAGACCGAAAATATGTAATGCATACAATACTACTCATCAAATCATTTAAAAAATCAGCTACATTGACTGAATTAATCTTTTCAAAATAACATAAGTCCATCCTCTGAAATTCTCACATTCACTTACCAATTCTGTGGGGAAGCAAGAGAAATTCTTTTCTGACCTACTCACTAGTCAAAGTGCTGCAGTTGTTTACAGACTTAATTAATGGGGTGGGAAGGGGGAAGAATAACTATATGCAGCAGTATTAACCATTATGACTCCTGTTTCAGTAGAATCCTCAAATGCTGCACGACAGTATTATTTGCTTCAACTTCTAGAATGTCTTTTGCAAAAGAAACTAGACAGTAATTCAGGATTCCAAGAACAGAAACATCAATTTTCAACCTAACTTGTGTCCTCCTCTTCAGCCATCGTTAGCCACTCACCTCCAATTAGAGCTTTCTATCGCTCATGTAAAACATACAATTTTTCAGAGCAAAACAGTCAAAACTCACTTTCTTGCCTCCACTCTGGCTTCTGCATCAGCATCATGAATGCCCTTCTTGATTGTTTCAACCAAGACAGCTGCGTGCCTAGAAGAAAGACATTCTTCATGCTATTTTGCTACTCCAACTTCTATTCTAAGTAGTAAAGTTTTACACTTTAATTAACATTTCTTGAAGTAAAAACCAGCTGAGATAGTAGTTCTTTCTAAGATACAACATAAACAAATGCTTAAGCATACTGATGACATAATTGCACCTTCTGTAAAGGTTTAGGTAAGCTTCCTCCTTCAATCTAAAAGAATTATAATCTACTTTTCAGACATACATCCACTTACAATGCTGAAAAAGTTATTTAGAAGTACCTTTCTTAAAACAGAAATGGAAGAAACTATTTCCCCTACTATATTAATACTAAGAAAAAGGAAAAAATTAGAATTACTAACTTTGCTTTCCTGGAAATTCACCTTTGAAAGCTTTTGGCGTGTGAGTTCTAAATCTCAACACATGCTCAAAGAACAGCAAAGCACCCATCAGAACAACCAAAAAACTGTGATGATAAACCGATTTTAATTCAAGACATGTTTGGGGGTTTGTTTTGGGTTTTTTTGTTTTGTTTTGTTTGTTTAGTGTTTTGGTTGTTGATTTGTGTTAGGGGGTTTTTGGGGTGGTGGTGTTTTGAGGGCTTTTTTAATACACACATATACATTCTGACATAAATCAAGTGATCTCCCCATTGCTCCCTTTCTCAGGAGCACCTTGTGGGGTTGAAAGGTGACTATGGAGCTGGATGAGCTCCTCAGAGCCTTCTCCAGAGGCTCTGCAGTCCCTTTGCTCTTACTTTTTGCTTACAGTATACATTCTGCAGACCTGATGCAGGTACTATTTTCCTATCTACCCAGAGAAGCTACAGTGTGCTCTTAATCATTACCAGAAAAAGTCCTCCAGCCTAATCCCACTTGCCTTCTTTTATGGTGAACACACAGATTTCCTCCTTACAGGAGAAAAGACAGATGCTTACCTGTGCATCTTTGCTGCACAAGATACATGACATAAGGGAAACTCTGAGAACGCATGGTACGCATTGCTCACATGTGGTATAGGAGAAGAGACAGAGGGTAAGGAGAGGAGGAAAGATGAAATCAAGGCTGGAGCTTACAGCTCTCCTCCCCCCTGGAACTTGAATGAGCCACATGACCTGCTGTGCTAGAAAGGTTGTCTATGCTAGAAACGTTGGCCAACACTCAATGACATAATCCAATTAAAGGATTCAATGAAAAGATTTCTGTTTTAAGATTCATCAGCAGTTTATTCTTGGGGAAGAAGTATACTGGCCCATACCTTTCCAACGAATGCGTTTGCCACTCTTGTAACAACAGGTCTAAAAATTCAAAGGAGCGCCTAAAAAGACAGAACAAAAAGTTATAATTAATACTCATTTCTCTAACGTGCTTGTGGAATAAACAGTAACTATATTATTTCCCCCCCGAGGGAAATAAATGCATAAAAGTACATTTATCCATCAAATGAGGACATTGGTTGCCTTATTGCAAAGTTAAAATATTCTGTATAGAAAGCAAACATGCAGGCTAACTAGTCCTAAACTTCAAAAAATTTGATTCAGTTAACCATCTGTTGTTTGGGCCATGTTATTACACATATGCTACATTAGATTTATTAGCCCCCAAAAACCAAACTGTGATGGTTGAACCCCAGCCAGCAACTAAACTAAGCACCACGCAGCCACTCACTCACTTCCCCCCACTCCAGTGGGATGGGAAGAATTGGAAACAAGTAAAACTCATGGCTGAGATAAGAACAGTTTAATAATTGAAGTAAATAAATAAATAATGATTATGATGAAGAAGAAAAGGAAGATAACAAAAAGAGAGTGAAATATAACCCAAGAAAGCAAGTGATGCACAATGCAGTTGCTCACAACCCGCTGATCGATGCTCAGTCGGTCCCTGAGCAGCAATCTACCCCTCCCAGCCAACTCCCCCCACAGTTTATATACTGAACATGACGTCACATGGTATGGAATACCCCTTTGGCCAGTTTGGGTCAGCTGTCCTGACTGTGTCCCCTCCCCACTTCTTGTGCCCCTCCAGCCTTCTTGCTGGCTGGGCATGAGAAGCTTAAGTCCCTGACTTAGTATAAACACTACTTAGCAACAACTAAAACATCAGTGTGTTACCAACATTATCCTCATACTAAATCCAAAACACAACACTATACCAGCTACTAGGAAGAAAATGAACTCTAACCCAGCTGAAACCAGGACAAAGACAAAAATCAATAAAGTTTAAAAATTGTACAAAGCATAAAATCTTAATATATTTAAAAAAACCAACCCCACAATACTTTAAAAATTCAGCTATTAAGTCACAACATAATATTTCCATGGCAGTGTCCTTCTGTCCCAAACACTATTCCCACCCTTTCATCTGTCATTACTAAGTATGTAGCGTAAAGGGAAACATGAGACCCTTAGTACAGAGCTCTGCATATAGAAAGCACTCCTACGGATTTGCTGGCTCTGTACAAACTAAGTTATGTAACTGTATTCATTATTAATTAGGAACTCTTGACAATTTAGCAGACAGCCGTTAGCAAAAGGCATACTTTAAAATATGTCTGAAACTAGATCCTGGTGAACAAATAAAAGCGACTCAAATTAGGAAGGTGTAGATGAGTTTTCAAAAAGGTAGTGGACTCTGTTTCCTGAAACTATTGCTTTTGTTGATTATGTTGAATCTTTGACCTGTTCTGGAGGGGGCAGATTTCATTTTTGTTCTGCCCAGATCCTCTGGACACCAACAAGGCATGGCAAGAAACCCTGAAAAGCTTTTCACTATTATAACCACCCTAGTTTGTCTTTGTGTTTCCAAAGGAATAAAGTCAGTATGAAAACAATGCAATTTTGGCCACCTTCACTGATGCTCACTGGACTGTGAACTGCAGCACCCAAGCCACCTTCAGCCTTATGTTCCTCAGCAAAGCCACGGTAAGCAGAGGCACTGAAGCACTGTGAATTGTTTTGCAGTCAAACCAGAAGTTATGACAGGTCAGTGTAATCTGGGTTGAGATAATACTTGCTTTGGATGCAAAGACAGCTTAGACTCAGAGCAAATAGTTTAGATGCTCAAGCTATTTCTTGCATACATATAGCTATATTGCTTTCAGAGCTAGTGTGGGTCCAGAAACAGCGTTAACTGCTTTTATGAGATTCTGTGCAGAAAATGAGACTCTGTCAGGAATCAATTAATTTTGTCAAGAGCCAATCCAAGTGTTCAAGTTTCATGTTCTTGGAAAAAGCAACATGCTGAAGATGCACCTTGGTTGTTAAACATGACAACACATTGATCCACCATGTCCTATCTAAGGTAGCAGCCACTGTCTCAATCCCACAGTCCCCAGCATGGTAGGTTTATTATTTTGGGCACACTATCAGACAGCCTAGCTCTGTGCATTCAAACCACATTGCACAGAAGTTACGCATTCCTCCTGATATCAGGAGAACAAGGTGCTGGCCCACATGACATGCAGTATGCTCTAGTACTTCAACAAACAGCTAACTTCACTATGCCTGTCAGGTCTGGCCCTAACAGTGACTAGTAGGCTCAGGCTGGTTCTTTGCGAAGACATGCGTATCTGTTTCATGCTCCCTCAATACCTTTGTTGTTTATTCTCATTAGACTGGGCAACACAGATTCAACTACAGCTTCCCCCCCGCTTCTGGTTTTAAATCAGAAGGTACTTTTTCCAATAAATGTTAGGAACATTTTAAACTAGAAGAAATTTTGCAGGATACAGTGTACATCCCCCAATACAGCAGAAAGTACCATTCCTCAACATCACCCAATGTAACTGTGCTGAAATTCATTTTTGTAGTGCACTGGATAACACAGTTTTGTGTATTCAGAGTTAATGGCCATAAGTCTTCAAATCTGTTTATTTTCAACACGACCGCCATATTTGAAAAAGCAACAGCTTTAATAATTTACTATTTATAATGTACTCACCTTCTAACCGCAACTGATTTTGAGGTACAGTTGCTTGTTATTAAAGGTATGAGTCGTGGCACATGAGTATGCTAAGAGAAGAGGGAAAGGGGGGAGAAAAAAAAAAAAGAAAAAAAGGACAAAGCAGTTAATGACAAAAGCATTCCTGAATTTGTACTGTACTGATTAAGTCAAACAGAATTAGCAACATAATAAAAATTGCAATCATTTAAAATACTTACTGAAATGAAATGTAGAATACTATTAAATAAGAGACTGCTGCTAGCACATCAATTGATTAAACCTATTTTCTTCCAGAAGGTCAAGCAAAAAGCACTTCTAATGCCATCAACAATCACATCATGATATGCAATATTTAACTGTCAGAAGTCATATATGAAGGCTCAAACATAACCGTCTCCTCAAGGGAGTTGTAAGCTGATGTTATTTTAGTTTTGCCACACAAAAAAAAGTAACAGACATAGCAGTCTTAAAAATCAGAGTTATGGAGCAAAAAGTAAATCAATCAATCTGAAACTATGGGCATTCTTTTAGAGATCAATACAATTAGTGCTACAAAGACCAAATTCCTTTTAATGCAAGATATGTCAATAAAGTAAAAGCACTGACATGTAATATAAGCAAGCTTATATATATAATCTATATGGAAACACCCAACATCCTCATGCGAAAAGGAAATTCTTGAACTACCATTTAAAGTGGATAAGATAAACTACATAAAATCCAAATGCAATACTTTAATTCAGAATTAAAGCTGCCTTACTTCAGCTTATCTTAACTAATTGTAGACACAAAGTATTAACTTTTTAATTCCAAGTAAGAGTAACATGGTTCAACAAATCCATTTTCAGTTCATTTCTTTACTCCTTTCTTCATTAAATGCATAAGATAACTTCTAAAACAGTCCCCAATACAGTGTGAAACTGTAAGCTGTGAAAAACTGCTTTAAAAGTACAGTACTGAACAATTCTTAGCATCTCATGTATCATACTTTCTCCTTAGGTAATTATTGTTGCAGGATATAAACACACAAATTACCAAAAAAGCGGAGAGATAATTATCAGCTCTCAGAGTACTGCCAACTTCAGAATTAGGAGGGAATTAATACGAAAATCTGGAAAAGCCTAACAGTTGCATTTCTTTGTACTGATATACTTTTAAACAGGGGTTTTGGGGTTTTGTTTGTGTTTTGCATAGTTTTCAAATTGAAAAGTGACACATGACTGCCAGAAAGGGAACAATAAGCAATATCAGGGGAAAGAATAAAATGTTTTTACAGATGGAGAAACCTGTATGTTCCAAATCTTTGGAGCTATTGACATTGTAATTTCCAGAAAGTGTTTTGCAAAGGAATCAAAGCCTCAGGCTTGCTTTTTTTCGGCTTTGAGACTGCACATTTCATCTGTTACACCCCTCTGAAGCTGTAATGACACACGCTTCCTCCCAACACACCTTGCAGCTCAATTGCCCAACCTGAATCCCACCTCCCTCTGGAAAAGATTTTCTGCCACCCTAGCATCTCATCACGATCCCCCCCCTTTTTTTTTAAAAATTGATTTCCTGATTTACTAGGAGTCAAGAAAGAGAAATCAGACTACAGTATAAGAATTATCTGGAGAAGAAATATGAAATCCAATAAAGGCACAAAGATGAAACGGAGCTCTTCAATATCACTAGTATAATACAACCTCCCTCTTTATGCAGACTCACAGCAATTAGATACTAAAGCACCAGGATCTGAACTGGCTGTCAGTGGATTCTAGTAGGAGTTTCTGAGCAAAATGCTGACTCCAAGAGCTGTAATGACTTGGGCTCTAAATATTCAATGCATCACACACTCCCCGACCAACTCTCATTTAGTCCAAAGGACATAAGTCCAAAGGAGTGTGGGGCTGAACTTTGACTCTTGATAATGATTTATTTCTTTTTCCACTGAAACCTGAATTTTCTGTTGGAACACCTTGCATGAGCCATTTATGGATTGGGTATTTGAACACCATGGATAGGATTTTCTTGCTTCTATGCTTCCAATCTAGTATGTTAAATTACAGCTAAGAATAACAGAAGTTTAAACAAAATCAGGGCAGCTATAGCCGATGTGTAGGCTCTTCTCCAACTGAACTGAACTAATAAAGCCAATTTAATATAATCAGTGAATTTTTATTTCATGCTGCTTTTCTGCTGCTTGATTTGGCTCCTGTAAACAACAAGACAGGGTTAGTTTCTTACATGCTTGAGCTCATCTAATACTAGTGCAAATGTTCGTCTTCTCTTACAACTTCAATCATCCTGCATAAGGGATATTCCTGCACTCTCAACTCTGTGCCATTAGCCATCTCACAGTACACTGTAAGAGTCTGGGGAAAAAATGCCAGTGGATCTTAGCCCATGTGCTCATGTAAAGGTAATGCAGAAGTCTCAGAGCACATTCTCAGAGGCATGGGTAGGCGAAGTACAGATTCCAAAACATACTGAGGATGGCAATAAAAGGTGTGAGTGATTAAACCACTTAAGTTGTTGGAAAAGTACAAAATTAAAACACAGATGAGATCATAGTGAATAGCAGTAAGTGCCTAGCATTAAGAACACCACAGCTTTTAATGTAGAAACTACACGCAACCTCCCACTTTTATTTGAAACAAAAATACCGGTACAAGTCCCAAAAATCTAGCTAAACATCTTGCTTCTGACACCAGTCAGTAGCAGCTGCTTAAGGAACAGACAATAAAAACCAGCTAGTATACAGCATTCCCCTCTTCTATATGCTATAGCTTTAAGGACTCAGCTTAGAAAGTTCTTAAACCCGAGGATTAAAATCTCTATTGGGCTTTTCTTCCATGAACTTGTGCTTTCTGAATGGTCCACGTATGTCTGGCCTCTTTCAAAATTTTATCATTAATTCTATGGGTCGAATTTCTTTTTATTATGTTTTGCATTTTTTTTGATAAAAAGAAATAGTTTTGTTGTTTTTTGTTTTTTTTTTAAAAATTCTTACTAGCTTCTTGACTACTAGCTTAACTTTGTGTTTTCCAAAAAGGCAGTTAAAAGCAGTTACCCTTTGAAACACACTTGCCTTTTTACAATTAACACACTAAAAAAAAAAAAAGAAACGCAAACAAAACCACAAAACAGACTTGCTTTTCATAATTATTCCTCCATCTTTACTTTGTTAATGCTGCCAGTTGGTTTCAATGATAAGTAATATTTGTCCACCTGTGAGAAAAATTACTTCTCCAATAAAGAATGATATATAATCCTGTATTTCAGAATTGTTATTACCTCCGCTAAGAGCCACCACCTGAATATTCCTAGCAAGCAAAGTGAGAGAGGAACACCTACCCGAATAATGAATCTAATGGCTGCGCACCCAGAAGTTGCCATCACTTTGGCGCTGTTGGGAACCAGATTAAAAAGAGTAGGCACAATAGCTTCAGCGCCATGATCAAACTTGTTTCCCAGAACAGTTGAGAGATGGCTGTTTAGGAAAAAGAAATAAAACTTGTTAAAAAAATTAATTTCTTAATCTTAAAATAACAAAGTTCACTGTACATTTTAAAGATTTATCCTTCCAAACAACAGAATTTCTTAATTTCATGATTTCCAAGTCCTGGCCTCATTGGAAATGTGGCATTTATGGAGTATTTTTGTTATTTAGTAGACACATTAAGAGGCTGAAGACTATTAACTTTTTCTTGTAATTAAAAACAAATACCACAATTTGAAAGGCTAAAAATCTCACGTCCACATAAAATATCATAGTATTTCTTCTTTTTAACACACTTTTAGAGTATAACTATCTAAAATCTTATGGAAATTATTGTTTTGAGATTTTCTCCCTTTTGAATGCAGGCAAAATTACTGAATTTATCACAATTAGCCAACCATAAAACTTGACTCCCTTGCTTATTAGAGATTATGGTTTTAGTTTTAACAAATATACAAACACATACAACAGACAGTAATTTAACTGTCCAGTGGTGACAACAAACACTTCTTCCATGCAAAGAGACTATATAAAAAGAATTTGCAGTCAGCAGCAAACGACACATCAAATATATCTAAGTTTTAGGGATCAAGAAGAATTCCAGGCTTTTAGGCCTAGATGAGGACATTTACACAGTACTTGTACACTACTCCTGACTTCACATTAGGAAAGGTTAGCATTATTTTCTCAAAGCCTTGATTTCCCTGGCAAGAACAGTTGTATGGTCCAACAGGTCCTATGGTCTGTTCAATCAGGAGACCAAAATAGCAAGGGTGAACTCTGGGGCATATCTGTTACAGATGGCCGCTGAAAATCAGTGGGTACATTAATGTCTTTCCAGATGAAAAAAAAGCCATGGAAAACATGGAAGGTGGAAAGACTACTCTGGTGTAAAAATAAGGCTTTTTCCTGCTGCCCTTGAATTTAATGAGTCCCCAGATGGTAAGGGTGAATATCTTATTTCTGTTCAGCCACAGCTTCTAAAATTATCATGGACATGAAAGGTATTATCTCACCAAAATGTACAATGTTCAAACCACTACAGGGCAGCTCATTTTGTTATTACAAGCAGTCACAGTAAAGTGCTGTGCCATTCACTCAACCATAACTGCTCCTAAGATGAGCCCCCAGTACTACAGTATTACTTACAGTCATTTATATTAACTTGCACTAAGTACTCGGTGTAATGATGGTAACTTGTTCTTCACATACCATCGTTACAGGATTATCAACTATGTATATCACCTAAAAAAATAAATTCCTTTAAATGTTTCTTTGGCTTCAGATGCTGACTTGACTCTTTATCAGTCATAATGTACAGCAGCCCAACAAGATAAACTTTTCTGCAACACTGATAAAGCACCTTTAAGTCAAATTCATACTAAAATCTACCAATGTACACAAACACACATGAACTGTACTTACGCTACAGTAATGCATGCTTCTCTAACCACCTGGGATCTGAGATCCTTGGCCGACAGCTTGAAAGCACCATCCAACAACCGTAAATGCTGAAAAAATCCATCATACTGTGCAGCTCCAGCAACAAGCAACGACCGAACTTTCTTCAGCTAAAAAATTTAAGGCATTTAGTTCAGGACACTACCAATATGCATTTCAAACTAAAAAAGTAACAACTTCATTGCAAAAATGTACACAGGCACGTCTTTAAAGCAAAGCATCATTTTGAAATATATGGCAGTAATTTAAACAACTGTAAAAAAAAAATCTATTAAATTCTAGAGCTAAAAAGTCTCAGATCCCAGTCTCCAAATATATGAATACATAATTCTGTTCACATACCTGTTTCCAAACACTAAGATGCCATAAACCTGATAAAAAAATTTAAGTGCTACGTACACACAAAGACTTTAATCCTGCAAATGAAACTTATTATAGCTGCACACAAGAGGTACTAATGCTAGCAGTTTACCTGCAGAATATATAATTTTGCATAAATGCCCACTGAAACATACATGATGGGTTTTAGAAAAGCTTCCACTTCAACGTCAGCAAAAATGTATTTCAGCCTTCTTAAAATACTTGCTCAAACTTATCTTGTATACAGATATTCAAGGTTTAAAAATTAAAATGAAAATTTATTTGATTATCTGGAGTGTAATTACTTCAACAAAAAACATTTTCAAATATCTAGCTGCCTGTGCTTTATGAAATACACCCACCCAAACCTGAAACCAGATAAAAAGTTTACCGCATTAGTTCGTTGATCCCAATCATGTTTGTCATCTGAGAGAATTTCCCTGATTTTATTCAACGTTTCTTCAAGTTCTCGACTAGAATAGATCTGAAGTATTAAAAAAATTAGAAAATTTATATTGTTAATATCCCAGGTAACCTGATGAAGGAAAATAGCTTGAAAAGACTGCAAATACACTTATAATTCTGAAAATCTTGCCCTAAAAGTTCCACAGAACTGTATGTATAAAACAGGCATTTTAAGGCAAAGCTTTGAGGATATCACTGAGCAGTGAATATTCATTAAAAGAAAAGCTGAAGAATCAACATTTTCCTCAAGATTTCACCTTCCACCTTTGTGATGAGCTAATCATATCCAGAATGTCATTAATTCCATTAAAAAAAAAAAAAAAAGGTAATTCAGTACAAGCAGAGGGGTTTAGATAACCTGCTGCAATATTATTGCAATTCAATTTCATTTTCATACTCACTACTAGAATGAAACTCAACCAACAGATTTTAACCTGATGCAACTCTTTTGGGACAGGGACTGTCTTCCGCATTACAAGAGTGCATGGCTCTGTGAGGACCTAAGTGGGCTGCTAGTCAACACTAAAATAAAAATTTGTCTGAAAAAATAAATTAAAAACTTCCATAACTTCCGTATGTATTACTGCTCCAAGCCCACTATTTATTAACTTATGCAGTCTGTAAAAAATGTAAGGGGCAGCCTCCAATAGGAGTTCTCTTCTCACTACACAGTAACTCAAGCAAAATTGAAGCCTGACCAATCTAACCATGCATCAGTCACTATTTGGTAATACATTAATGAATGCATTTATTGATAACTGCACACATACAACAAAGGATTTCTAAAGAAGAAAATAAAAAAACGAGTCATGAAAATGTATTATTAACGTCAGAAATAAACTGACCTCCCTTCTATTCTCCTGGACATAAGCCACAGGATGCTCTTTTCTGCTTCCACTGCATATGCAAAATTTAAAGGGTTTTTTCCCCTAGATTGAGAACAAGTTGAAGAGCATATGAAGCAAATCACCAACCAGAAACTTGATCTGGCCAGAGTTTTTTCAGAAACTTATTTTCAGCTAAAGATTTCCAATTTTTTGGATCAAAAGTTGTTTACATAAACATATCAGGCAAAACTCAGTTGTCCATACAGAGGCATCTGGTGCCATCTGCCCACATCCAAGATATCCACATGGGGCTGGCAGATTTGATTCAGGACTTCAAGGAAAGTCATACCCTTCTAGAGTGAAAGCTGGAGGCTAGCGTGATAACTTACATAGCACCTAAATAGTAGTGCCTGATGCTCCCTCATTATTTATTTAAGGCCAAGACATAATCTTTGTATGTGCAAGAGCACAGAGCATGTAGAGGAAATAAGGACCAGTGGTTAGGACACCTTGCTTTGCATGAATTGCTAAAGAGCTTTGACACTGGTCTCTTGAACACAGATCTGCATGTATATATGCATCTTTTATTTTATTGTAAAAAGATTCAGGAACATCTTTCTTCTGATCTACAGTTAAGCTGAATGTGTATTTTCTAGAAAATATCTTATTTTCCTGGGCAACTTGAAATTACTATAAGACTTATTCCAAATACAGTCTAGTTTTCCAATTTCCTTAGCATATCAAATGAATTTCACTTATAATAGATACGGGACCTTGACTCTATTGACATCTACTTTTATTCCAATGCTTTAACAGAACATGGTTATGGAGGCCTCTAGATTTCATGCTGGAATATTGAGGAGGTGGAAGACATCCATGCTCTAAAACACCTGCATATCTGGTTTGTAGAAATCGCTTCAGAAAGACACAAGTTAGTACACCTAGGCCAGCTTCACTATCATGTGGAGAACAACTTCCGAATATGCTTTACCAATAAAATTTAAATTATTACCACACAGTTGTGTAAGCTTTTCCAGGGTACATTGTGGAAGCTGCTTTGCAGTTCTATACAGGGGACACAACTGTATCCATAAAAAACAAAAAGCTATTCCTCATGATTACTGTTTTCTTCTTCATTAGAAATCAATAAACATCTAATGCATAACTTACTTAAAAAGAGTAAATGATTTAATGAAAACAGTGGGTCCAAGTGTAACAGACTTTCTACTCCACTGCCTGCAAAATCGAACATGAGTTTTGTATCACCATTATATATACTTGGAGCATATGGTACTTGTTACACAACACTAATTTACTCTAACAGTAATTCTATAGGTATCGTTCTATTAAGAATAAATATTACGTGTGTCTCGGTAAGCGTTTTTACCAAATTAAATTTCCATTATCAAAGAAAATTCTTATTTTCCTTTTATGAGTGGGAGTAGTCACTAGTTAACTAAAGATGCAATGTTCTATTATGGTGACCCTAATGCCATCAGAATTCGTGACACAATTCATCCTCCTCAGTCTCCCCCTTTTACCATCATCCATCTTTCCTACGTCTCCTTTCCAATTCAGGGCTTTAACTTGCAAAAAGCTAACCCTACAAGAGGAAAGGCAAAAATCTCTCTGCCAACTCAGCAGCCTATGCCAGCTTATCACAAAGAAGTGAAGCGTACCACCAAGGGAAGCAGCCTGTCTGTTATCAGAGACCATGTGCTATAGTTACCGCCACAGGATTAAAACATGCTAGGCAACAGACAAACACAGAAGCAACATGTACGATGGGTTTATGCCTACCCTACTTGCATGCCTAGGCAAAGAATTTAATTTTTTCTTTAATTACCTGGCACAAACAGAATTAGACCCACACAATTTCTGCTATTCAAATTGGCATTGTAATGAGGAATTTAATGAATGGCATAATTTTATCTTGTCATGAGATTAAAACTGTAATTCCACTGAAAAATCCCAAATTGTCAAGGTTGTCCATACCTACATTAGTTTCAGAGGAATAAAAGGTAATATTTTAATAATTTCTTTTCTCCCTGCCCTTAATTATGCTTTTAGAAGGCCAAGATGAAATTCCTTGTTCAGTCAATGACACAAGACATTTTTTTGTTCAGAAGTTCCCACATATGACTTTTATGAAAACAACTAGATTTGTTTCAAAACTAATTTTAGCTACTAATGGGAGTTATTCCTAATAACCTCAACAGAGAATTTTCTTCAGTTTAAGCAAAGGCAAATAAACAAAGTTGTAAAAACATTACGGTTGACATCTTAACTATGAAGGCACAATCCTCTCACCACAGTACTTATCTTTTCGGCACACAGATCCCATCAGACTACATCTCAAAATCACTCATCTTCTTCATAAACTGCTGTTACCTATTAGACAGCAACCACCACCACCCCCCATTAAGGGTAAGTGCAACATCAAAAACAGAAAAATTAAAAGCTCAAACATAAATAAGAGTAATAACTGTACAGATGGAAAGTATTTCCAATATGGGGATTTCAAACTAGGTATGAGTAAACAATAGGATATTCCTAAAAAACTAGTGATGACCAGTCATTGGAACAGGTTACTGCAAAACCATATCTACCATGGGAGGCTTTTAAGAATGAGTTAAACATACACACACTGTAAGTAACCTCAATTTACTTGATTAATCCAGATGCACTTAATCTTGATTCACAACTGGATCTGTTTTTCCATAATATAGTTCCCTTCCTTACTTTCAATGAAGCCACTACTGAAACCCACAAATGTAATATAAAGACACAGGAATGGGCCCAATAATGTACACACAACTCCCTCTCTCCATTCTAACAAGTTTCCTTTCCTTTTAGAGTAACTTGGCAAATTACAGGTCATAAACATTCTTTCTCCACAGGGTCTAGTATAGAAACTTCTCCCTTCCTTAGTAATTAACATGGTCTCAGACCGTGGGATCTACCCTTCTTTTTGGAAAGATCAGAGATTGTCCACAACCAGAAGCATGAAATTGGACAGCAGGAAGTCATTATTCCTACAGATACTAAAGAAACAACTTTTTTTTTCTGACCCCCCTGGTCAGCAGGTCTTTCTTACATTCTCATCCATGAAACAAATAGGTTATTTTGAGGTCGGTTACACATTTCTCCCCTGCCTCCTCACCTCAACTCGGGTAAGATTAGTAAAGATAAGTGTGTCTTTCTCTTCCATCTCTAGTAGTTTAGGAATGACCTACCTTCCTAGGTCATCCAGCAGTCAGACAGAAAATCACATGTGCTGGTCAATGACATAGAGTTACCCACTTTTGTACTTGCAATGTTATTAACCAACTTGAGTGATTTGAGAACTCTGCTTGGGACTGTAAATACTAAGGCATTTGAACTACAAGCAGCGCATTTTCTGTTCTGTGGAATATGGCCCTGTTCAACATAATGGGGATAAATGATATTAAGAGCTCCATGTTTTTGCCCTCCAAAGAATTCTTAACACAGTTTGCAGAGGCAAAGAAACATAAAGCTTTTTAAGCATAAGACAAAGATTTCCTTGATGTGACAGGGATCATGGAGATAGAGCGTTCCTTCATAAAAGCAGACAGTATTTCTGCCTGCAGAATGATATCTAACAAATAACTATGCTATCATCTTGGGAAATAAAAATAGAACAAAAGTACACATCAAGAAAAGGGAGTCATACAAATTCCTTCTGGTGCTTGGGAACTATGGCTTACTGAGTTTTTGCTTGCCTTCCGCACCTCAGCTGCTCAATGAAAACTTACTCAAAATAGGTCAAGAGAGATACAAGCATGTTACATGACTCAACTGTATGAAAAGTACCAAATATGTGCAATTCCCACACTTAAAGAACACAAATTAAAATCTGCTCTTTCAACTAAGAACTCAGAATGCACCAGATTCATTAGTATTCAAATAAGTCACTGGATTTCATTTTTTTAAGTGTTGCTAGAGCTAAGGACATGTATGCCATACGTGGATCATTACAATTCAGGCATGTTTGAAAATACAATTCTTGCTTTTTAAATTATTTGCCTATACTATTATTACTTGATTATCCCTTGAAAATGCAGCCCTAAATTTTCCAAATGTTATGTAAATCTTTTTCTTATTAAAACATACAACTATTTTCGGTAGCTCCCTGGAAAAGATGAAGAAAAGCAATAATGGATTTTAGCTTAAACACAATGTGATAATAATTAGTAGGACAGTAAAGCAAAGGTGGGCTTTTTGATACCTAACTGGAAAAAGTAAAGACCTTTCCATGGAGACTGTAAATCCAGAATGAAGGAACGACACTTGCTTACAAGACTGTAGAATTACAGAAATTTTAAAAGTAGGCTAACCCATAGTATTGCAAGTAGCATATTGTTGAAAACAAACATGAGTACACACAGCATCTTACCTGTACAGTAGGAACATCTGTAAATGCCTTAATAAAATCATCTTCATCCACAGCTCCAGCTCCTCCTTCTTTAGAGGAACCTAAATAAATGTAAAATACTGTTAAACAGCATGTAATGTACATCAAGGTTTTCAAACTGACATAAGCATCTTTCACAATACCTGTTTTCCAACATTTAATGTAACTTACAAAAATCCTGAACATTCATCACATGTATAATCACAAGACCTTGAACTCTGATATCACCATGAATAAGAAAAAAGTTTAACTTTTTTTCCCAAAAATGAGCAATTCTGAGCAGTTTCCAATTTAACAAAGTTAATGGTTTCATTTTATTATTTTTATTTTTGTGTTTAATTGAAAACATGTTTCATATGTAGTAGCTGTTTGCATAGAATTCTGAGACCTGTGTCCCGATAATACAAACGTTCTCAAATAAAGCTTAGAATTTCAAATTATTTACCAAATGGATGAATTTTCACCTTAACACATATGCCACAAGCAATCAGCCCTGGAAGTTTGGGGGGTTTTTTGTTTGGGGTTTTTTTTTTCTTTTTTTGAAATCTTGCATAGTAGCCCTACATGACTCATTTACCTTGTGCTTCCCAGTATTCTCATGAGTGGCTGAGAAGTGTGAAGCACATTTCTCGGTCTCAAAGCTCCAGGCACTTCAGTGAAGAAAGCAAGGACACAGTGAAGGGAATTTGCATTGGAGCATAACCTGAACTCCACTGATCAGTGGCCTCCTTCTCAGAACGCTCATCCCCATCGGTGTTCCCCACAGTGGGGGTTCAGGATTATATCACCTGGAAGAAGCTCCCAAGAACCTTCCAGACTCATTACTAAAAAACTATCACACCAAAATGTTTTCTCTCCAAAAGCTTCCATGACAGCCATGCAAGTAGTAAGACACAGTAGTACTTCTGTGCAAGGTAAATGATGGGAACTGTTCTCACATGACAGGCAAAAATGCCCCAAATCAAAGGATCAGGGAAGAATACTAACAGGTAACCTGCTGGTTTCACACTGGCATATGGTTGCCAAGTTTCATTAAAATCTTGGGTAGAAACTAAGGCAACTCTAAAAAAGAAAATACTTTTAAAACAGTATCTAGATTTGACTTTCTCACAAATACTAGTGTTACGAAGAAAGCCCTTTCTTTAAAGAAATGAACTCAAGTTTGCTATCAAAGAACATCATCAGATCGAGGCTGCGCTACAAACCAAAACCCAAGTACAAGGTGAAGCTTGGCAGAATCCTTAAGTATCTCCAATAATCAAACCAGGCAGATAATATGACAAGACAGGTTAACTGCATGGAGATAATCAGTCCAGTAGAACATTTCTTTCTTGAGAGGGGGAAAAAAAAAAAAAAAAAAAATCTCTCACAGCGAATGAGCACTCAGGAACAAGGATCTTGTATCAAGTCTTTCAGAGTGATGCCAACAGGATAGATGGAAGAATATTCTCCCTAACTTGCAGAGCACAGCTGAAATGGAGGCATCAGGCAGAGAAGACATATATTTTACTAACTACAGAACAAATAAAAACCATAAGGAAAAAGCAGTTAAGGCTGAGTGGTCAACTAGAACAAAAAGCTAGGGCTTCTTGACAAGTCAAACTCTAGGTGGCTGAACTCTTAAACATTTCATGGTTTACAGTGCCTGATCTCCTATTTATAGTGCAGGGAATTATGTCTGCTGTGTTTGTATACTTGTGCAGTCTGGAAACATGAGGGTCCACTACTACTACAAATTTGATGGCAAACTTATTAGAACTCAACACCTCTATGCAGAAGAAGATCTCTCGCATGCCTTTGTGGCTGCTTAGCGTAACAACACTGAAGTGAGATCTAGCAAAATTTGGACATGGTGCCTGCAGTATGATATAGGAACATCTAACAGATTTTGACAGCCTTAGCTCAAGAATGTTGTAAAGAGATGTTGTACATAACACACTTCTACATGTGTCTCTCCAACACCATCTGTCATAATTGCCATTAGCAGCCAGAAGGGAAAGAAGAAATTATAAACACCTATTTCTTCTACCTCCAGACAGTAGAGGGAACAAGTCTTTACACAAAGTGAAAGAGTACCTGCCTGGCTAAGAGGAAGAGGGAAAGATCCTGTATACAACCAGAACACACCCTTCTGCCACACAAACTTGTACAGCTGCTAAAAGGGAAGATGCCCTGCTCAGAGCAGAATTTTGTGTGGAGAGAAGCCTTGAAAAGAAATAATTTGGCACAGGGGCATCTAGTTTAACTAGATGGAACAACCAACCACCTGGATGCTCAATTCATAACCTCATTTGTCCCTTCCAAAATACTCCAACATTTAAGAAGCTCTCATAGTACAAAAATAATCACAGTGAATATGTAGTACGTACTCAGGAAAAGTAAATGGAAAATAAAGCTTAAGTAGCCAAAAGGTTACCGGAAAACCTAATTTTTAAAGGTTAAAATGTAGTTTTCATATGGTCAAAGAAATTTCTTTTAAAATGTTTAAAATGATATAAACAACAGTTTATAAAAGTTTTCTGTTCTTATCAAAATTGTTTTAGTTAAAACTAATTCATTGTTAGTCACAACACAGTAAACCTCTACGAAGCTCATACCACATGTTTCTTTGCAACCTGATAAAATATTAAGACTACAGTGATCCTATGACACTAGAGGCAAAAACTCTCTGCAATTAACAGTTTATACAAGTCCTCTATTATTATTCAGTTACATAAATACCCAAATGCCACAGTTAAAGCAGGTAAAGAAGTACTTTGCATTCCCATCCATTACCTACTAATTTTCTGCCACGGGAATAAATTTACAGAAATCAAATATTAAAAATTAACACATACAGGCCACAAACTTAAAAACATAAAAAGTGCTGGGATTTCAATATTCTTTGTGCACTCCTGTACACTATAAAGTAGATATTAAAAGTGAATGAAGTTGCCTTTGCTAAATAAGTAGATGTTGTTGCCTTTAGTCTGCCTTAAAATATCCCGCTTAAAATTAGAAAATTGCATGGACTACTTAACAAATTTTCTAGCACCTTAACATCATTCCGCAAGAGAACAACCTTTACCTAAGGAATAACAATTTCTGACTTTAAAGAGAGAAAGAGGGACTGACTACTGTTTAAAAGCCATTTGACATAGCCCAAGGACATGGCATTCTCCGCCTTCCCCAGTCTCAACAACTAGTTCACTTCTACAGACCACTTTTCTTTTAAAATTAATATTTCCAGATAACTGTTTGATTGCCTCTTTGCCTGGTAATAGAAAAGGTTATGTGGTTTTTGGCAGATGACACTTCAAAAAAAGTTGTCTCTAAAAGCACATTCACTAATATTTCACTAATCTTTCTCCTTCTCTACTGCATGATCACATATGTATACCAAAATAAACTGAAGTAAGTCTTCTCTCTCTATTGTATACAAGTCAAAGTCTATACTGCAAAAAGAGGAAAATATTGTTCCACCTTTCCCTTTTCCCAATCTCTTGGTAGGTATGTTTACCTCAGTCATTGTTTCTGTAGAGACTAAGCAAAAAACAACAGAACTCAACCCGTTGTTTCCCAATTCTGGAGAAAGTCTTTTACTATGCTAACAATAGTCACAGACATGTAGATGCCTTCAAAGAACTTCTCATGCTTTTATAAGGCTTGACTCTCCTCCTCAAAAGCAAGCGCAGAGCTTTACAAAGTTCTCATTTCAGACAGTACTGCCTTCAGACTCAAAACTGACATCTGACAGAGCATGCATATTTTGATAAGCTGTTTTGTTGTTGTTGCTTACCTTCTCAGACCAAGATGCGATTACAAATTTCTTAATCTCTCTCAAGTGTTAACGCCTTCCACTGAATAATGCATTTTCTTATCTTTACCCACAGAACATGAACTTTTAAGTGCCTAGCAGATAACTAAAATCCAAAGCCTCATCACCTGGCTTTTCCTTAAATGAGTGCAATTTACATTACCCTACCTTTTGGCTCAGCCCACTGAATCCAGCTGGGCCTCCCTCAGCTGAGACCCAGAAGACAAACACATCTGAAGGAGAGGGAGAAATGTCTTGTGTGGATTTTTATCTACATTATTTGTTAGTTTTCATTCATAATCTTTATTTATTCTTATCCTTCAAGCACCCTGGTTAGACAGACTCACAGAGAGACCTGGAAGACTAAGTTCCACTTCAGGAAGCTGGTGAGCATCTACTGAACATAAATAAACTTGCTATGGAAATAAATTACAGCAGCTTAAGCACCTGTAAGTTTTAAAGGGTCTTTGTTTTTTTTTTTAACTTAAGTTTGATGTGTCTGGGGATGGAAGCAAAGGAAACAAACCCCTCATTTCCTGCAGACTACTAAGAGAGATGACATCTTCATAAGTTAAATTTAAGGATTTCAAACATTTTGTGAGGCGTTAGGAATCTTTTTTTGAAGAAAGTTTTTTCCAATCACAAGTCTTTGAGTTCAACATTGTGAATAGCTCAACACCAGAAAGGGTACTGGATGCAAGTGAAGAAATTACCCAGTCTTTCACAGAATCAGTTTTCTCACCCAGGAATCAATTCCTGTGGTTGAGTTCTTCCCCTCTTCCAACTGAGGCATTTCAAATCTTTCCATCATATCACAATGACTTTGGACTGCTCACTTGCTCTACCACCTTGGTGCTCCCCCCACTAGTATCTACAAAGCTGTACATTGTGGGATGACAAAACAACAGGAAAACACTATATGGGAGAAGAAGGATGTTGTAAGGATCATACCAGACTGGTATTTTTGTTTTGAAACAAAGAACGGTTTAATCAAAGCATACAAGCACTCATCTAAAAAAAAAAAAAAAAAACAAACCAAAAAAACCCAACAATTGCTCAATTTGTATTTGGTAGCATGTCTTTACTAGTCTGATTCACTTTTTTCTACTTCTGTGGGTCTTTTGACAAAAAATTTCAAACAAAAATTTCCCTGTGAAAAAAGGGAATTTCAAAACCAGTACAGAAACTTAGGAGTAACACAAACTCTAAAACTTTTGTTTCCCTTTTTGTTCTTAAATGCTTTTCTCAAAATACTTCCCTAAAAAATTCATAACTATTTTCTAATACAAATATGCATCACAAATTAAACATTAGTAAGTTTTGAAAAGGGTAGTTACAGAATGTTTTTTATGCCTCAGAAATCTCTAACTGCATGCAATAACAGTATCTTACTGAGCAAAACATCTAAAGTAAAATGATGTGGATTACAATTTTTTTCTGAAAGAAACAAAAACCCCCAAAACCTAGAGCTACACTTATATCTTAACTAATTCAAAAGCTTCACTTCTCTATCAGAGACTGAAGTAGAAGATGCAGATCGTTCTGGATTAAGGAAAAAGAAAAAAATTAAAACGTACTGTTACCCTTTTGGTTTTGTAGGATAATAAACAATAAGCTACAAATCAGGAACTGACAGCAGCTTCAGCTCAGCATAGGATAAGTGGACAGGATAAGCTCAAGTACTTACTCAGCTTTTCGTATAATAGGTTAACCAGCAACTCCCACTCACTCCTGCTGACCTCCCTCATTCTAGCACTAGTACAGCCGAATAGTAAATCACAACGAGGAGCGTCTAAGCTGAGAATAAAGTAAACTGGCCAAGAACAATAGTTTCAATGAATAAGTTCTCTGATCTGCTTCACTGTGGAGCCATATAAACACCATGCTAGCACAATATCCAATGGATGACTCAGGATACAAATGAGTTAGTGGAGATAGGGAAGGAAATGAGTCCAGGCAGCTTAAACAGTACAGCTGCTGAAAGCCTAAGTATAGATTGAAGTGAGCAGAGCAATACTCAAACAAAATGAACTCAAGGAAGGACAAGTGCAAAGGCAACCTAGCAGAACAGACAGCATACCTCACTAAACACAAAGGGGGGCGGGGGGGGGCAGAAATCTAAAGACAGTGCTGATACCAAAAAAAAAAGCACAAATGCACCTGCACAATCTACAAATAAATTAACAGATTACAGGAACCAATTTTTGGAATTCCTATCAACGACAAAGAGACAAAACCTAATTGTTTGTGAACAGAGTTCTTTAGCATGGTGCTTGCAATGGACAGAGACGGTGCTCAATAACCAACTTCTGTTCCCAGTCCTAGTGGACAGATGTTGCAAAGGTCATATTTAATTCTCTCTTTGAATATACATTCTGCTGTTTGTTAAGTCTCTGAAACTGGGATTTTTCCTGAATCTTCTGTAGCTCTCAGTCTTTGCAAAATCTAATTTATCCTTGGGTCACCTGTTATTACTATTTCATAAAACTGACAACTTACTTTTAAAATGGTATCTGTCAGGGCATGGGGGAAGACGTTACCAGTGCTTCATGATCTGAATTACCACCTCTGAGATGGCAAGAGTGAATTTTAAAGACAATGATTCTGATAAAGCCTTCTGTACAGACTGACTCTGAATACCTCAATAACGAATCTCTTTATCTTTCCAGGTATCATAAGATTACTGCTACAGTTAATAAAACTCTCCAGAATAACATCTTTTCATATGTACTTTTCACAATCCTGCTTCTGTAAGACATGAACAAAATGTTGGGAAAAGCAGCTGAAGATTGAGAATCTCTGAAAATTCCCTTCATGTTTTAAATTACTGGGTCATCTAAAGCAACTTGATATACTGTATACACACACCTTGACATATTAACAGAACACAGAAAACATCAGTGGTCTCACCTTAATTCTATCAATGTTCTAATTGTTCTTATTTCCATGTTTGAAAGACTGATCTTTGGATTTTAATCGAAAAACTTGAACAAAAACCTCCCATAAGACAAGCAAAGAACTGTTCTTCAGTGTCAAATACCTGGATAAAGCACAAAGGTGTTCCTTCATCAGGTGACTAAGAGTCACTTCATATAGAAGCCTTCAGGTTGCCTGCTTAAGTTAGGAAAACATTTGAGAGCAACAAAGAAGTAGCACTTGTTCAAGTAAAAAACACTTTGATCAACATTAGACAAGGTGGGTTTTTGTAAATAAGGCAAATTTACTTTTAGATAGTTAAACTGGTAAATCCTCTAGGATGCATATAATTAGACTAATTTAAAGAAAATTATGTTAGTGTAGTAACTTGTACCAAGTTCTACTCACAGCATAAATTGTACCAGCCAATGCAAAATTGTTCTGGTGTAACTGTCAGAGTCATTTACGGGCTTAGGTATACAAGTTAAGAAACAGACCATGTGCTAACTGCCACAGCTCTGCCAACAAAGCTTAGGGGAAGACCAAACCATGAAAAGCTGTAGTGATCATAGTTTCGACAAAAATTTTCATCAAGAGAATTCCAGCTGCCTTGTGTCTGTTTTCTGCGAAAAAAAACAATTGCATCTGGAAACAAGTAACTCCCCATCCTCAAAAACCTCTCTGTTATTATAAACTTGTCTATATTCCTAGTGCTTTTGCAAGTATACACCTTGCCTGCCAGAGAAATGTCACAAATAAAACTTAGGAAACCATTCGGAGATTACCTTATTGGGTTGCTCAGCATATCTGTCTGATGGTAGTAATTACCTGCATATGTCAGGGGGGGAGGAGCAGCAGAAGGAACATGTACCAGTCTCTTAAGCCACTGCAGTTCATGATTTATTAACTTAAGCTAAAATGCCTTTGACTTAAGCTGAACTGCCTTTGACAAAGACACTGGGCAGACAATTAGCATCAGTAAAGCTATTCAGTTGTTCCAAGTCGTCACTGGAGTTTTTCTAAAATAAGTTTCAGAAATAAAATATATTTTTAAATCATCAGATACAACAATAAACCCAAATAAGCCTTTTTTTTTTTTTTGGCAGAACCTTAATTGACAAAGCCTTCATGTTTTAAACCAGCTTAGAAGACAATTCAAGTTATAACCAAGTGACTTAGCAGAGTAGAAAGGCCTTTGCTAGAAAACCCACCTTAAGGAAACAGATAGATGAATTCTGTCATGTTCAGCCCCAGTGACTGACATTCATTTTGAACAGACTTGTCCACCTCAGCCCCTCCAATGCCAGAAGTCATTGTCCCTGAGGCACCCAGAATCATTCGAGCTGAAACAGCTGCACAAACTGAACAAAATAGCAAAATACCTTCATAATACCTTCTATTCCTGACTATCTGCCTATGTTAGAAGCTTGGCAGACATAGTTAGAGAACTTCCCTGGAGATCCCACCTGCTTCATTAAAACATTCCTCCTACATGCCAGAGACATTGCACATGAACAGAAGTTTCCACCCAGCAAGCGAGTGTGCTGCTCTGAGGACTGAGATGCTAAGCAGATCTCTCCATACAATTACTCACCCCAGGAAAGAACAGGTGCAGGAGGGACAAGAAGGAATTAGGAGTGAGCTATGCTTACAAGGAGGAAGGTGGTGCAAGGTGTTCAACTACTAGGATGGCACATCTCAATCCTTGAGGGTGCCACATTAGTCAGGAGCAAATAAATACAGGACCCGTGTACTAAGAGGAAGCACAAAATATTCTTAAGTGGATGGAAGAGACTGAAGATCACTGCACCAGCATGCATACCTTCATTCCTTTGGAACTGTGTATTGAACATTAAATTCTCTGAGAAATTTAGTCAGTAGTATTTGAAGCTGATTCCCAATACTGCATACAGTTTCAAAAACTTTAGCCTCAATTCCTATGTAGCACAGTTTCACAGGTATAAAAGATTAATAATACTACCTCTTATTTTCACAGGCATGCTAGGAGATCACTTCAATTCATAAGCATTTGTGAAGCACACAGAAAGTATGACAACTATACAACAAAGAAATTAATAGTGTTTTTACTTAGTATGAAGTTTGGTCAGCATACATTAGAAGATGAAACCCTGGGTGTGGAGAAAAACAAGCAGTTCCATGAGCAGCAAGAATACAGATACCTGATTTCTTTTAGGCTTATCTCACCATTGATTAATGTCTGTTTCTACTCAACTGGAAGCTCATACAGTCATCTTTCAACTTGTGCACAATGTTCATGCTCACACAGTAATCTTTCAAAGCACTCATGTATTTCTTTTCTCTATTGGCACTCATTTTTCAAAAATACTTAACATACATTTGAGACAGTGGCCCATTTTGTCCAGTTTCAACAGGTGAGTTTTAAACTTATGCTAATTTTATGCACGTAACAGCATTAGTCTTCAGTCTTTAATACAGCTTTCTAATAACCTAATATTTACATTTTACTTTAATTTGTTCCTAGTTTTACACCTGAATAGGGAAAATTGCACTAATTATTTTACATTACAGAAATTACGGAGAAGAACCAGGAACATCTATAATTTGTGTTGCAAAGCTGGTTTGGGATACCGTGATTTTTTGGAGTTGTTGTGGTGTAATAGTTTCAGAAAAACTATGCATTCTTTTCTGAAACAATTTAAACAGATACTGTATTAAGAACAATTAGAACTAACATTGCCTGTCATTGCAAATTACACATTTATAGTTTTTACATGTTTTAGACACATTTTTATCTTTTACTTCTAAAAGTTCAATAGTGCAAAACAGAAGGTCAAAGTGATTTGATTTTAATATACTGTTTTTCTCTTATATTTTTGAGAACATTTCATTTATTTGTTGCAAGTAATACCTCCACCATTGGTGAAAATTCTTTACTCAAATTATAAAAATAATTTGCATATCATGCTTCTACTTTCCCTGCTTCTCTATCTGAGAGCATATACTATTGTCCAAAGAAATTAAACAGATATTTTTAAACACACTTTTCCCTCCCCCCAGCCCTATAAAGAGGATTCACACCTGCTACTTTGCAAAGCAGCAATGCAGGAATGTTTTGGAATGGTTGTCTTTGCTTACTCTGTAACACAGCCACAGTTTGCAAGGACTCAAAGTGGCAGGGTCAGCTGATTTCAGCCCAGCTTCCTCCTCCCTCCTTCCTCTTTTTCCCTCTGGATTCACCCATATCAAAGTATAAACAAATTGCTTTCCCTTCTTACTGCTTGAAAAAAATCAGTATTCAATGTTAGCAAACTAAACAAAAGGCGGGTTGTCTTCCTTATTCTCATCACTGCCTGGTACTACCGTGATTGCTAGTAAGATATTTGGGACTAGAACACAGGGTAGAGATGTCGAAAGAAGGTTACACAATGTGGTGAGCTCTTATCTCCAGACCTCTTAATTTCTGCTCCACTGTTACTCTCTATTTTATTGATTTGTAAGATGACTTCTAGGCTATGAGCCTTTTGAGAGAAGACTATCAGATACAGTATTGTGCTTATACCAACATAATAAATCCTACAATCTAATTGAAGCTTCTAGACATTAGTGCAAAATAAACTGACGTAGTACGAAGAAGAATAAAGTTCTTCTGCCAACTGTCCTTGGGTGACGCATAGAAAACAGAGAGACTAATGAACAGTAATTATGAATACATAGATATATTCTCTGAAGGTGTATGTATAGGTGTGTGTACATATATATATATATATATACACAATTTATCATGTTTATTTAGTTTTCATTCAGATTCCTCATTAAGGTTGATTTTCCAATCCACCTGCTGAGGCTAGCTGCAAAGGAGAGTCTCTGTTAGAGGAATGGAAACCCCAGTGACTGGACAAGCATTTTTAATGGCCAAGGAGAACAGACCACTGATCATGTGCAAGGAAACCCTCTCCTGAAGTGCCATTCAGGGGAGTAAACAACAACAACAAAATACAACAACTCTCAGAGAGCCTGGAAAGTTCTAAGTCCTCCTACTTCCCAGAACTCCAGGTTAGGTTAAAATACCAGCAGTTCATGACTGCAGGATTGCAATCCAGCAATTCCATGGGCAAGGATCTCTCAGGATGGAAGTTGATTGACATTCATTGTGGGGACAAGGAAGCAAATAGGCATTCTGTAACAAATCCTCTGATTCAGACTTTGATACCCAAGGCTGATCAGAAGGACAAAAAGGCTCATTTTGGCTAGGATCTTGCAGAAAAATACTTGAATTTCAGAGCAATCTGGAAACCAAAAAGTGAAGCAAGTGCCACAGAATGTCAGGGATGCTTTGCTGACCAAGATTATCTTGGAGCAGTTTTATATCATACAAAGGCCTAATATAGAACAATTAAAAAAAAATAATCCTAGTTTATTTTACCTGGCAAATACAGGACTTTGGAAATCACTTAAGGCTAAACAAATAATAGAGGCAAGACTCCTGAACTTATTTTCTGCAGAACTCAAAAAAAACCCCTTGGGCATTGACTACTATGGAGGTCTGTTTTTTTTGTGCAAGTAAACACAGAACTGTCTTCATGAGTCTGAAGACAGTCGACAGAGCAGGCATGAGTTTACCCTGTTTTGAGTCCATTCACTAACAATTTGTATTTACAATTCCACAATTATTGAAGCCCTTTTAACAAAAACGTTTCTTAACTACAGTATGAAGTTTTAACAAGGTTAACTTAACCTGGCTAAGATTTCAGAAAGCAAGTATCTGTTTTTCAGTACCACATTTATTTTATGCAGAGCCTTCCCATTTAAACTGTTTCCTACTAAAGCCTCTAAACACTTCAAAATGTCTTCTGCTAGGAAATAGAGCCAAGAAAACCACAGCAGTACCATTTTAATACTTCTCAACAAAGACCTGTATTGCTATTATTGGGAAGGAAAAAAAAAAAGCATTAGGATGCTGATAGAACACACTGTAGACAGATAGACAAACTAAACTTAAAATTTCCTATAAAGTTGGGAATATCTTCCTAAAGTTAAGAATATGTTCCTGTAGATTATAGTTCTCACTGCCTTCTTTTGCCAAAACTGTTCACCTGGTTCACCCAAGTTTTCCAGTTACTTGATTTCTACCTAAAAGGAGATGTTTTTAATGTCTCTTCAGCTGTGATCAAACTTTAGGGGGCTTTTTTTTTTTTTTTTTAACTGTAAGAATTAAGACCATTCTAAAACTGAGAGTTATTTCAAATAATGCCAGCATCAAACCTCAAACTGGCAAAGTTGCAGGCTTCACTGAGGACTAGATCCTTTGAACAGTTTAAGAAAAGAAGGCAACACCACAATTTGGGGGGGTGTGTGTGTGCTTTTTGCATGCACACATACTTTTTAATAGAAGAAAAATAAAACCGTACATCCTTGCGGTTTCACTTCATATTCTTCACACTTGGCATCAACAACATTGTTACTCCAAAATATCTTTTTAAACAGCAGTTACAATAATTCTGGCATTTAAATTAACAACATCCCCTTTGCCATTTTGTGACTGGATGATTCATCCTAAAGCAACATCAGTTGTTTCAAAAAGTGTAACAATGTTATTAGTGCTAAGGCTAGCAGGCCAATACACTACAGATTTTAAAAAGCCAACCAATATTAGATAAAATACACCATACAATATCTTCCTACTGAAAACAACTGCAATAAGTAGAAAGTCCACCTTGCTTCAAACTACAACACTAAAGAATAATGTTCCAGCCCTACAGAGATTCTCATAAAACATACAACGGAAAGTTAATACAAACTTTCATCATGCTTGGATTTCATCAGCAAGCTTTTCTTCCAAATGCCACATGGCTCTGTTGAAGTATCACCATTCCTACGTTCAATCCATTTTAAAGACTACTGACTTGAGTTGACATTTTGGGTAAAAGGAAAGAAGCCAGTCTTCTTGCTGAGGTACAAACTGAGGTTTCCTACTAACATCTAGATTACATAAAGCTTCTGAATAGTATACAAGCAAGCAATTTCCTAGAAGACTTGGAACAGGGATCTCACACTTGCAAGAGAACTTGCCAAAGACCTATAAGAGATCTTGAAAAGCGCAGGGACAAGAACATAGCTTGTTTGGCTAACATACTCAGGTCTTTTTTCTACTGTAAATTATGGCATCCATTACAATTGAAAAGCTGCTTGCCGTACTGCCAAGAAAGAGCCCATAAGTATCCTTTTCTGGAAGGACAGAACACACACGGTGCACATTCTCAGTAAGGCCTTAGAGCAAAGGGGTATTTCCAGAGGCTCTGCCGCTTGAATGAAGAGCTGAAAGCAAGCGTGTCAGAAGTAGATCAGCTGTGTGTTTCCTGGCAAAGGACTAACTCAGGGAAGTGTATTGACCATGGAATAAGAAATAAGCCAAACAAAGCACTGCCCCATTAAGTTGAAGACGCATCACTTCTCATTCATCACAAGCAAGAAGGTCAGCATCTGAACACCTCCAAGCAGTAAAGTCAGATGAGAAACAGCCTGCTGGATTTCCTACTCTCAGGGCAGTACACCACAGAGGCTGCCTGCTCCAATACTTTTCTGGCAAGCTGTCTTCTACAGGCTTAATCACACCTGTCAGCAAATGCACAAGTTCTACAAGCTCTTCCATCGCTACTGCCAACAGGAAAAGATCTTGCACAGTCATTCCCAGCACAAGGAGAGAGAATTCTAGCCCAAGCAGGACATTGCTATTGCTAACATACATACCTGTTTCACCTGCCTTCCTGGACAATCACATAGCATTTCCAGTGCCACCGAAGTGCATTTCCTACATTAAATGCAAAGTGCCCAACACAGTGAAAACATCTCTTTTTGCATATTGGATGGGTCCTTTCACTTGAACAGAGTACCTGGTCAGTAGTGGAATTATCCATTTCTTTTGTAAGAAACATCTCCATGGAGTATATAATGAAAAGACAAGCACACATGTATCTGAGGTATAATTCAGCAGGTATCAGCATAAAAAAAAGCGAGCAGCACGGCTAAGAGGCTCCATTTTCTTAGCCTCAAGACAGGATAGCCCCCACTCCCTTTTGGAACCAGGAAAAAGCTGTACTTTCTTTATTGTCATCTACAGCTGGTGGGAAAAGATGTCTTTCTAAAGCAATATCCTAGGAAAAGGATCTCAGCAATGTAAAAGGCAGTTTAAATGTATGGAACTTGCAGTAATCTCAGCCTATGCTCAACAAGATTTCTACCTGCACTAGCAATTCTGCCCAGTCACAGAGGCCTGAAGAGAAGAAACTGCAGTGAAGGACTGCTTCAGCTGCAGGTCACTGACATGACTCTGGAAATCTTTGTGAAAAGGAAAGAAAAAGCAACCCAGTTAACGGAGCTGCTGCTACTCCTTCGTCCAAGGCTGAACTGCAACTTCTTAATATGTATATACGTATATATGAGAGAGTCAGAGAAAACTTAGGTAAGCAGGACCAACAGGTGGCGGAACCGTGAGGTGAGCAGTTTTGAGCCTGAAATACCTGTAGCCAGTGCTTATGAGGAAAAGGTGAGAAATGATATGCCCACTGATGACAGGCTTGGAATGCAGTGGTAAACAGAAGGATTTGGGACTGCAGGATATGGCAGAGCCTTAATAAGTCAACAAGGGCAGACAATTTCCAGAACCACAGATTTGCTCCATAAAAATGGGAATTTTGAGGCTGGAGAAAAATCTCAGGTGTCCTTCAGGCACCTGCAAAGCAAACCCTACAGAAAGCAGATGGGAAAGAGCATCAAGGTTTGTTTGTAGCCATAAAGATTAACAAAGTCTCAAGATAAGCAGAATAGGATGCCTTAACCGGACTCTTCAGAGACCATGGCTCTCTGTGGAATAAAGCTCTCTAAACCCAGCATTTTGTCCTATAATGACAGTGTGTTTTTAGACACTTGCCCTGTTCACATACGTTTCTCTAGCAGCCATTTCTGACTACTTACTGTCAGATGGGAGTGGACTACAGAGAGCTCTTGTCTGACCTAGTATCACTGTGTGAATAATGTTATGGGCAACTCCTCACTTCTGGAAGAGACTATGACTTGATTGACTTAAGAAATATATTTAGCATCTACGCTAATGTTCTTTATTGGCTAGGAGATGCAGGATTTGTAAATACTATGCAGAAGGGTAAGGCTCTCTTAGATAGCACAGACCTTTAACATTTCTATCTGCTAGCAAGCTTGTTAGACAAACTAGTTTAAACACTGGTAACCTCAAAAAAAAAAAAAGAAGTATGGAGATAGAGAAAAACATTGAAAGATACAAATAATGAGCAGCAGTACAATGAAGACAAATACTAGCTGCTAAAAATGAAAACAGCGATAACAGCGTTGCTGATCAATGGTGACATATGGAAAATACTAAAAAGAAAAGATTGAGGGTCAACCCGAGGAAAACTTGAAAGGAAAAAAAAACACCAAAGAAGAATTAAACTAGGAAGTGCATAGTTATATGTAATGAAAGAAATCTGTGCACAAGCAGATTCATAGACCTGTGAAAGTTCCTCCCTGGTGGAGAGCAAGAGAAAAAAAGTAGAGGTAGTTGAGAACAACTGAAGACTGGAAGATAAATTCCCATCTTCTGGCCATTTGGTGAAGAACACAAGTCATAACATCTTCCCTACAAAATATTAAAGCAAAAATTCTCCATGGTCAAGCACGTGAGCAATCTCCACGATCACACCATAGATACACATACAGACAAGCATTTAAAGAACGATTTTTCATTATTATAAAGGCCAGCCAAACATTTAATCCTAATTTTTCAAAATTCTAACTATAGACGTACTGACAGAATAAAAAAGAGAGGAAACAGATGCACATGTGAACACTCTTCAATATTTTCTAGAGTTGAAAGGAGACATTATAAAGCAAGCAATGACCAAAGTGCTCGGCTTTTGGCATGCTTCAATTTTGGCCTTATTCCGTATGGTTTTTTCATTTTAATTTTTTTCAAGTTTTGTAATGTAGGAAAAGGAAGAAAAACAATGTAATAATTTTTGGGTTTTTAATCTCCTTTACTACTGAATTTTTAGATAAACTGAAAAATCAGTCAAGTGGTTATTCTGTTCTTATTTCCCTTCCCCTGCTCTCCTATCTCCATGCTTTTACTGCAGAGCACATAAAGTTAAAGTCTCCAAGTAAAAACAATTTTACATTAAAAAGCATCTATATTTAATAAAATATTATTAAAAGAAGCACATGCTGAAAGAAACAGGAATCCTGAGCGTTCAGTTCTGGTACCCTGTACGTTAGTCTTCCATGCAAAAAACACCGCACTTTAGGTTAAAGGACATGGTATTATTATTACTTATCTGTGTAATAATAATAAATACTAAGAGTCAATTTCAAGAGGTAACTTCCGTTAGGAAGTCTTTTAGGTGGTACTTTCTGATTCATACTGCTATCAATTTTGAGTTATACTATGGCAGTGTTGGGCCCGCCCTATGGGAATCTTTTCCATTTATTAGGAATTCTGAAGATCACATCAGAAAACAATAAATTGTCAAAGCATCAGCTATATCTTAGTAACATCAATATACTTAAAGCAGCTTGTTTGGCATGTGTATCTTCTTCCAAATTTTATCTTTGCTTTGCAGTTCACATAAGGGAATGTTACATGAATAGGAACATGAAAAAATTACTTACTCTTACAAAAATCCCTTACTAAAAGAATCACTTATTCATAAAAAACCCCCACCTGAAGCATGGTATATTTACACTTAATCATCTTTTTCTGAATGTGTACAGGAACCATCAAAAAAGCTGTCACTTCTTTAGCAGTAAACAGTTGCTTTTGTTAGATTACCCCCGCCCTAAAAAAATGCGGATTTCTGTGTTCAAAGATTATAATTAGTAAGCATCACCATTATACTGCTTTGAAGTCTACCATACAAAAAAATCCTGGCAAGGCTTTTGGCCCTCATTTTTTATCATTCACAACCAATTTCACAATACTCAGTTTAAGGAAAAATAATAAAAGTTATTCAGGTGTAATATACACCTCTGTTGAGGTATATGGTTGATGGCTAGTCCTTTCTAGCCATGTAAAACAATGCAGACCTACAGTAAAAATTTCATCTACACAGACCTACTAGAGAATTTCACAGAATATTTATATATACAGTAACTGAGGTGTGGATTCTAACAGAGACACCCATACATTCATTTCATCAATACAGTTGCTATCTCCAGACATTAATTTTATTTATCACGAGAGGCCTTTATAAGCTAAATGTACATTCACAAAACAGACAGACATGCACACACCTTTACATAGGAATAATTACATAAAACAGGGTCCCTTACTATTCTCAGCTCTGCAAAAATACTGCAGTCATGAATTAAACATCACCTTTCAAAGTTCTGTTTTGAGCCTGCTCTGGCAAGGTTTCTGGGAACACCGATTAGAATCTGAATAGCTTTACACATTACCTCCAACCTTAGGCCCACCAGCTGATCCTGGCTTTCTTGCACTGTTTGAAGGATTTCCTGGCTTTTTAGGTGCCGGAACCTTGAAGGCTGAAGCAGCTGATGATGGCCTATTTCCATCCACTGACTCTTCATCATCAAAGCTTTTGTCTAGAAAAGGATACATTAAATAAAAATACAACTATTAGACTGGATGTATATATATTTCTTAACCAACTATTTTGCTTCACATTTCACAAAAATTCACAAAATGCATAAAAAAACCCAAATATTTATCACTTTGTCCTCTGCCTCTGACCTAGGAATAAAAGGACAATGAGAAATAAACAGCATTTTCTACATCTTAAGTTCTTATGAAATATTATTTTGCCTTCATAATCAACCACTCTAAAACTGAGCATAAAAATGAATCCTACGCATTCATTCCCACAAAGGGAAAATGTCTTTGCACAGATTGAAAATTTTTGCCCATTTCTGAATATTTTCCCCCAAAGGAAAGCCCTTAATATAATTTTTATCATTCCAGTCTACCAAAGACAAACACTTCTCCCTTTTCTTCTTTTACTCATGCATGCATTTTCTGCTACACATCCTCCCACAATGTGTCTAACCAGCACTCCCTGTTTCTCTCCTTCCACCCAGATTTTTCAACTTACAATCACAGATCCTCTTGCAGATCAGTCGCCTCATTCCTCTGATAGCTCTTCAATCCCCTCACCCTAGGACAGACCCAGCACCTCACATGGCCACACGTAATAAATTCTCAATACTAATCAAAGATTCTGTCAAAAACTGCTCGCAAACACCCTAGAGCCACCACTGAGATTTGTGCCGGCATCTTTCTCTCCCTTCCCCGCACTAGGTGCTGCACAACCAATGAGCTGCAAGGTGACATCATCTTCTGGGAGCCACCGCCAGAGGAAAAGGTGAAAATTCTCCATGCAAATAAATTCATTCCCACACACAGTATTTGCCACTATTCCAATCCCTCATTAAAAAAATTAGACAGGCAGACAATACTCCAGGGTCTGCACTCCTTTTTCCTATGATTTCAGGTTTGTGTATTTCAAGAAAGTAATTCACCTCTAGTGACCAAATAAAATACTCTCAGTACAAAATATTTAGCCTTCAAAAAAAACCCCAACATATTCCAACAGTAGAATGTAACAGCTTCTCAATCCACTTCGGGAAGAAGGATTTATTTATAGGTTTGAGCACAGAAAACACACCAGCATATGGTTCCTGTAATAAATAAAATGGGCGAGGCTAAGACACAGCTGCACTACAGTAATGAAAGACCAATTTAGCATATTACCTGCTCTAAACCATGACATTTCTAAAAAAAATAAAATTAATTGCAAAGCTTTATCATCTCTGGAATGGTGACTATTCACCCTTTGCTTATTCAGAACTCGCTCCCAGTGAAACGTCAACTATATTTAATAATACAGCCTCCCAAAGGAAGGCAGATTTCATTAAAAGGGTCAAGCAAGGTTTTGTCCAACAGCATTTGCAGCACCATCAAACGTTAGAACATCCTGCATTTAACATGTCTGAGATCACAGCTGCTATAGTTAGTGCATTTTTCTAGTATTAGAGAAAAGCTGTGTGTTGCACTAACAAATCTTCATGCTTAAAGAAACAAACCACCACGAAAAACATGTGGATGTACATTGACAATTTTCAGGAACATTATTTCCTTCTCTCCTACAAACACTGATTTTTAAGAGAATCTCGCCAAGAATAATCACGTTTGGATATGTAAACTCTCAGAATTGGGGAAAAAGCATCAGCCTCCCGCCCTCCACTAACCTGTGTGTTGCCATGGAAACAGCAGTCCCGCTCAGCATATAGGCTGAGGCGGAATACATTTTAATTCCTGCTGCTTTTACTCTTGGTATCTTAAATAGAACCAGACATCAAGATTTTTGAACAGGGAAAACCACTAATCCAAGTGCCAGATTAAGTGCAATGAACTATAATAGAAGTGTAAATAGTAATGGTTAGTATCTAGGATACCTGCATCATTGCAGATAATTTTAAAATAGCCTTAAGAAATATCTTGTAGATTTTTTAACAGCATAAACATTTAAACAGCAACAACATTGACACGCAAACATGCTATCATAAAAACTGATTAAAAGTGAAAACATGCTTTTCAAATAAAAATGGGTTTGTTGCTGCTTTTTTTTTTAAAGTTGATAACGAAACAGGCTAGACTTTCATGTTACTATCCAACAGCACTACAATGCAGCACTGATATGCAAATATTGCACAAGAAGCCTTAAAAAAAAAAGTTATTTGCAGTACAATCTTAAAAATACTAAGTGAGCATTTGCTCATTTATGCAATACCTCCTAATCAAAAAAACCTAAACAACCCCAAACAACTGTGTACTTTGGGAACCAAAGGCTCAGATAAATTAATTTTATTGTTGCCAAGCTATTCATTACAAAAGAATATTGAAGATGGGGAATTGTAGAAGTTACTGCTCAACCCCAAAATGCACAAATAGAGTTTCAGAAAAATGCAAATGCAAACCTCCCAGCTACTGACATGTTGTGTAAATTATAGGACAATATATTAAACACCAGTCTGGTAATACTGTCAAATTCCTTTGCCTAGTTAAAGAATATTTTTTCACACATTTAAAACATTGTTAACACTGGATTAAAAACCTACACCACAAAGTAGTTGCATACAGTTTCTTAGTCCACATAAAACATAACTTTTAAAATAATTTTTTTTTTTTTTTTAAATGCATAAGTGTTTTTGAACAACTCAGAACTGATCTTAACCACTAATACAAGGGTGTTCTTAACTGGACTTCTCATGATCTATGGTAAAATAAACTAGAAATTAAAGTACAGTCACTAGAAGTGTTCCAAAATTACAGCACAATACCATAAATGTATAAAATTAATGGGTGAAAAAGGATCTGTTTTAATTCTATCAATGCTAAAGTGATAACACAGCTGAATTTCTTTTGTTGTGGGTTGGTTGGTTTGTTTTAAAATAAACATAAGCAGGAAAATTTCGTACTGTCTTTTACAGAAGCCAGAGGGTTTCCCCACCTTTTGGGGCCTTTATGCTTTTATTTCCCTAGGCTTTAACAACATAACCCCAAGTGATCTTTAGGGACATTCCATTTTCAGAAAGATGCTTAATAGTATTTGTGAAGATCTGAAACCTGAAGTCTCTATTTATAGCAGTTAATGAAACAAAAGCATTATATTTGCATCCAGTGTGATGTGCTTTCCATGTGCTCTCACTCATGTGCAATGATGCACTTGTTTGTAGCTCTTATAAAAGCACTTCCATATACTTCAGCATACAGAACCCTAGCTCGAGGTATAACTGATACTCTGCAGGGTATAATCAAGGTGCAGTTCTGCTCAAGTCAGCTGAGCCAAACTTGTTTACTACATGCCTTTGGTTAGCCAATGGACCAGGGCTGGGGCTCCTGACTGCCAACATGCAGAGTGTGATGAGGGTTGTACTGTCAGTACCAAACTGTGACTGTAATGTTAGTTTCATGCACTCTGCAAACAAAATTCATTTCTACAACAGAAGTCATAAAAGCCTAAATGTAACTGATAGATTTGTTTTGAAATATCTGAAGCATGCAAAAGTTTTTTCATTCTAGAATGCCTAGATAATCTTAATTCGAGGTAATTTTAAAGGCCAAACACTTTCAGTGTATCAGATTTTACATATACAAATACACCTGACAGCTGAGAAAGCACTATCCAAACAGCATTTTATAACAAAGCTCTAAGCTACTAAAGAACAGGAATAAAAAGCTGTATGAATTGCTAGCAATGTACAGAACATGTTAAATGAAAAACAATTAATGAAAGACACTGAACCTCAGTTAAATCTCATAAGACTGTTCTTGTACTCTATACCTTCATTTTAAATCACAATGGGTAAGAAGAGATAAGCACACCCCATGGGTAAGAGCTTGGAAACTAGTATTGCCAAAATCTCCTGAAGAAACCTGATGAGCAGCATATGTTCTCACTCTGGTACAAGTTCTTTTCCAGATGAACAACTTCAAAGCAGGAAAAAAAAAAAAAAAAGAGAATTCAAGAAAAGATTGTTCTTATATTCAGAAAGCTAGAAACACAAGATTCAACTTCTAAGCATTAAAAGTTTTCTCTTCTAATAGAGGAAAGAGATCTGTACCACAAAGGAGTGTTCTGCAGGTACTATGCAGCAAGTGAACTAGTATCAATGAACTGCTGTGCATTTCTACAAAACATTTCAGAGGAGTCAAAGGAATGTTTCTAGTAAACCCCCCCCAACAACCAACCTGTATGATACATCAGACCCTAGAGTTTACCACATTTTCAAAACGTGGGGTTCAAAGTTATTCTAAGATTAAATCATGACACACCTGTTCAATTAGAATCACAGACCAGAACTCTGAACCATCACAAGGGTTTAAATACTAGAATTCTTAAGAAAAAAATATACAATTTGAACTAAAAATAACAGAAAGATATAGAATATCTTTGTGCCTTGTAGCATTAAGCTCGGGGGCCAGATTACAAATACATAGTATCTGTTTTTCAAAGTATTCCGATATATCAAAGGATACAGATTTACAATCAAACTTGATACTCAAAGACCATTCTAGTACCTCCAATGCTAAAAACTTCTAAACAACCTATTTAACTGCAATTTGGTTATAGAGCGATAAGGGTAATTACAGATGTAGCCAGAGACAAAGGAAAATCTAAAACATTTCATATCTAGGAAAAAAAAATTATTTTTTAAAAAAATTAAATTAAAATATATTCATTGTTACGGCAACTCAAGCCTTTAACTTAGGTGGTCTTAAGATTCATAGAAATAATGTGACATTTCATATCTAACATTTTGTAAGCCACAGTCAGTAACAGAAGAAAGAAATATACTATCATCTGCACAGCTGTGGAAATAGAAAATCTGTATTCTGTTTGTGCTACTCAGAGGCAGCCAACAGAAGTTAACTGATCTTAAAGCAGATCCCCAAGTAACACCAGAGGGGCAAAAAAATCTGGATCCCCTGCAGTACTGCTAAACTAAAACCGGCCATAAAGCCAAATCTCAGTACTGTATCAGTATCGACACCTTGCATACCTAACACTACTAGGGTTGTAAATACCAACTTGCAGTATTTTACATTAGACTGACAATAGTCAAACCAGAGAACTCGGTATCTTAAATAAAACTGCTTTTGAACTTTGACTTTTGTTAAAAACGTGCCTTTCCTATATCCATTTTTCTTTCAAGTATTGCTAACATACTAAATGTTTCACTGCTAACAGTTCCTCTTTCACACCACTAACTGTTTATAATGACATGATTGCAAAATCGTGCCCAAGCAAAACAATGACAAGTAGATGAACTCCTTACATTTTCCAAGCCACTCCCACATCCTGCACCTACCAAGACACTGACTGCCAGTCTCCCTTCAGTGATTTACAAACATAGACTGCATCAATTACTTGGAACATCTGGGACTGGATCATTAGCTCAATTCCAGATGAACTGGCACAGCCTACAACAATTCCTGTCAAGCATGAAAATGAAGCCGCAAGCACTACAGATGCATCAGGTTAGTTGATCCTTCTAATCCATACTTCAAGCCGATGCCCCACATCATTTAGTGAGCACTTTATCCCTTAGACATCAGGCATCCCATACAGCCCGAATCTGTTTGTCCTGACACAAAGCACAGGATTCATTTGCCTAAGCACAGTCATCTAAAACCAGTTTAGACAGTCCTGGGTATCCTGTCTGGTGGCCAGCTGACATTCCAGAAGGGCACAGATCTCTTGCAGGTCTCCCTTATTTGCTCCGCGTAGCTAGTATGGATACTGCAAGGCACCTCAAGTGGCACTAGATGCCTACATCTGGGTAGCTGAATCACACCTAAGAGGCTTTATATCTACCGTAAAGGTATAATTCCTGAGCATGCTCCCTGTACCACAGCAGGCAGAAGGATCTTGAACCATTAGGACACAAATTCTCATTCAAAACCAAATCTGCTTCCCACAATGACAGAGCATGGTTCTTCAGAAGATGACAGAGTGTAGTGACAGAAGTTAACAGGAGGCCACTTACCGATGGATTTGACTTTACTTCATAGTACCTCCTTTGTTTCTCTTTGCATTCCTGAAGGAGGCAACTGTACCTACGATTCAGTGCTGGCAAACAGTTCTCATGTTCTGTGCAACACATTCTGATGCTCATCAGCAACATCCCAAACTCTTACCAAAAGATACTCCTCCTCCTTCCACTGTAACCTCATGGGGTGGGGATATAAAATACCAGTGACAAAAGGAACTAAATAATACAACTTTGTTCAAAAAAACCCCAACGTACTAAAGCCAATCGTGAAGCCAAATGTATTCCTTCACATGCTAGTTTTTCAGGCAGTTCCACTGGACTAGTGTCTTTAAAAAAAGAATAAAAAGCAGCAAGCACAGGGAGCAACAGTCAGTAACAAGAATGAGGCAAATATTTATCAGTTAAATTTACACTGTTGATCCAATCTCAAATTCTTGTAAAGTTCCCCTAACTTTTCAACAAGCAAAGCAGACTACAGCTCTCCTACGTTCCAGCGATCAGCTACAGCACACTGAAAGAGGCTTATGCCAGATGTGCACTTTTTTTTGTTGTTCTGGTTTGGGGGGGGGGGGGGGGGGGGATGTTTGTTTGTTTTTAAATGAATCTAAATGAATAGGGCAAAAGAGAAGAAGGGAAAACTGGAAAGAAGAGACTAGACTTGATAGAGACAGTTAGGAAAGAAATATTTAGGAGTGGTGATGGCACTTGCCACAATAATCATCCACATTTCTTACAGGTTTATTCTAATGATACCAATAATTTATCCATTTCCCTCAATAGTTTCATGAAGGAATATGTTCAGAAAAGATTTGTCAGAAAAAATATAACATATTGCAGTAGTATTTTCCTAACCCCAAAGAAACACTAGTCTTACAGTTCATCTTACTATTGTGTGGCTGAAAGATAAGATTTAAATACAGGTTTCAAACAAAGCTGCAAGATGTCAGAAAAAGCAGCTGAGCTAATTTCACTCCCAAGCAAAGCTTCACCCTCATTTCTAGTTCTGGAATGTCTTCTTTAAACCTAAGTAAGTTATTTTCTCATTTTTACCTATTAAAGTTGAAGACAGTTTCTGCAAATCTTGCTATTTTTTACCTTTGCAGGACCTGTAAAATTATTTCCACAGTCCAATTAAATTTGTTAAAATAAATAAATAAATAAATCCTTTAGTCAGTTTTAAATTCTTGCAATTGGACTTTGTTATACATTTCCCGAATGCTACTCAGAGCAACTTACTGAAAACTAGAGATGCAGTCAATATACTGTACTTCAGAAATCACCAATTTCACTTAATTTACAGTTTTCCTCAGGCATGTTTAATAGTCTTTTGAATCAACACCTAATAATCTGTAACTTATTAGTAACCAAAACACAATTTTATCAGTAAAGAGGGAAGAGAAAGACAGCCATGGACTCCAGAACTTTATCAGTAAAGAGGGAAGAGAAAGACAGCCATGGACTCCAGAACTCATGACAAGGCAACACCTAAAATAGGATTCAAGATTAAATAGCAAGAATTTAAAAAATAATAATAAAAAAACACAACACCCCCAAACCCCCCACAACCAACCACACCCCAAACCAGTATATACCTACTGTTGTTGTTCTTCAACATTTGTACTATGTTATTGCTTTAGGACACACCGAGCCACACTGCACTACGCCCAGCACTGAAACGTTAACAAGCGATGTGTCTTTTGGGCAGGGGGAAGGAAATAAGTGTAGTAAGGACATGGGCATGCTTTGCAGAAGAAATTAAAGACTGATCATTTCTGACAATTACAGGTTGACTCAGTAGCTGTAACACAGAAACTGATGGGAATACTCCTCTGTTTTAGCACAAAATAAAATATGCCTACCTCGGCAGAGGTGTTTTGCTCTCCTGTGAAGTGTTAGAAGTAAAGCTGAGAGGGGCAGTAACTTCTGAAGCAATCAAGACCTCTGGTAAATGAATGAGTACTCCCATAGAAAGTCTCCCTATCCAGACACTGATTAAAATGAACTTAGGTGGTTCACTTTAAATAGTAGTAACCAGGAAGAAAAAAAAAATTAAAGGCTTGAAGACAACTTTTACTCAATGCCTGGTAAATCTGTGAGCCACAAAACAGATTCATCATTTGTATCAAAAGTTATGGTTTATTCAACTATTGTAGCCTGTCTGAATTCAGACATCATTTTTGGCCTAACACTTCACTCTGTTGCTTAAGTTGCCCTCTAAAAAAGCCACCACTTCAAATATTTTCTTGAAGTATAAGCCCTGCTATTCATCTTTAAAATATTCTGCAATTCAACAGCTAGTCTCTGCTCAGTAGGCCTGGTTTCATTACTGTCTTCATTACCTAGGCTCCTGAAGTCATTTTATTTCTTTCTTCACAGATTTCCTTTGCTTGTACATCAAGTATCTACTCTCGATAGCACCAGTATTTTCTTCAGTGAATCTAATGACCTGTTTTAAAACCAATATACTTAATATGAAAACACATTATATTTAGAATGCACTAACCATAAGCTACAATAATATAACTAGCATTATCGATGTATTTAAGTTCAGAAAAGTGAGAAAAAAGGACCATCATTTTAGTATCTGTAGCTAAGTCAATCAAACACCTGATACCCACTGAGGAAGAAACCATTCATGGCATTTCCAATACTTAACTCATTCACACAGAAACACCTAAAGAGTTTAATGATGTGATTTTTCAAACTATCAATTACATCACAGCAAAGGTAAGAGAGGCAGACATAAGGACCATGTTCATTCACCCTTAACATATATCACATCTGTATGTGATAGCGAAGGGCCATATGATATGTATCATATAATATCAATACGAAGGCTTACCAACAGTGAGCTTAAATTGACATTTACTATTAGAGGCTGACAGTGACTAATTTACTTCTATCATCAGAGAAATTATTTCAGTAGCAAACACTCACATTACTTTTTAGTGTGGCCAATTTCTGTGCGTTAAACTCTGTACGTTGAAAACTTCAAATGGCGGGGCAGATTCACAAATAAAACATAGGTCCTAGAAGTAGAAAGTGTAATAGGAACACACAGAAGAGAAGATGTAGAAACATTTATTTTTCTACATTCACTTTAAATGCCTGTAGTTCAGGAATTAGAAGATGATACTAATCTCTGAACATGACAACGTGCACACCACAGCACAGAATAAAAAGGGTTGTTAATGGTCTTTGAGCTTGCTGACCAACCTGTTGTCTACCTCACACATTCAGAAGGGGAGATTAAGAAATTATGGCAAATTATTTTTAATTTACTCTCAATGCTGCAACTTCATTATAGGTGGCAAAACCTGTGGCTTTAAGAGGATAGACTCCTCAAACTGGGCTTCTTACAAGAAGCTAAAAAACTCACATCAGATCTGGAAAATCTGAAGTGTCTAGTATATAGCTAAGCAGCTTTAGTAGCTGCCATTTCTCCTCTTCTTTTGCGAGAGCATCATCCAATCCCAAAATAGTACATTCTGATTGCTTCCCTCAGTGTTTCTAAATATTCTGCAAAAATCAACTCAACACCACAAAGAAATTTTAGACAAAAACAATCTACACGGAAATGCTCTTGACCTTTAAGTTTAATAGCAAACCTCATATCATTGAGGATTGACCAAAGGACTTTTATCAGGTCACCACACAAAACAATCCCTAATGATGAAAGAGTATTTCATCAAATATAAATCTACTTCTGCTAATTTTTTAGGTGGCCATAGAACATGATGCAGCTCTTGACATTTGATGAAAGCAACAATATCTACTTTCATCAAAAGTAAGTTTCTTCTGCAGACTGTTAAGAGCTTTGTTCTACATCTTCATCCCTTCTCCTCACCTTTCCGCAGGCTCCAACTATCCACAATTTTGAGGGCTTTTAAGTGTTTCTCAGTTGAAGAGGAGAATTTTCACATCAATTAAATACATGCAAAACTGTAGCAGAGAAATTTTAAACCACTAACTGTGCAAACCTTGTTGCCTAGACTCCATACAGCTATGAAACTCCTTTGAGTTTTAAATTGTAGTTACTTCTTGTAAGAATCTACAGGCATAGCTGGTTTTCAAAAGGCTCTTTCAAGTTAAGCACTGCTCCTTCCTGCTGTTGCTACAAAAGCATATTTTGATGAAGGAGTTGGGAAAGGAAAGAAGGCACAAAACCCCAAACACGATTCTTTAAAACTAAGGTACTTTTGTAAACACAATATACAAAGTGGCATTTCTGATTCAGGGGAATACTACAGCAGAACCTTCACCTTTGAAGGCATTTCAGACACCTGAAATGATCCAATTATAGCTTATACTTGCTCATCAGTATTTACTACTGTAAGACTTTATTAAAAATAACACGTAACAGTAAGAAAAATCTCCTCATATTTAATAGATAACAAAGATGAAAATTAACCTGCAATTAGTCATGTGAAAGAGTCTTGCAACATCTGTCAAAGAAAATCCTTACTAGACTTTAAATTTCTCCTTGGGCTGTTGGCAATTCTAATGCTTATTTCAAAATGCCCCTTTTAAAAAAATAAAAAGAAAAAAGAAAAAACCCGTAATATTAGCAATAGTCTAGAATAATCAAAGATGTTTCAAAACAAATAAGGATATCAACTGAAACACCAAAGGATTTATTTTCTTACGTAACTTGTTCTTAAAAACAAATGGTAACAGACTCCAAAAGCAACCAACACTTTCAGATGCCAGATTAAACATATCTGGAAATCTGTTTAGTGGACTGGTGTTTCACATTTAATGAAAACAACAACAACCACCACCACCATCACCCACACATTCCGCAGAACTGAACACCAAAAAATTACTTGACACTTTAAAAATGTCAAACAGGAAGACAAAAACTTACTTGTAGTTATTATTCTAGCATATAAAAAAAAAATGAAGTGCAGTTATCACTCTAGAATCTATGCTAGTTTTGAGAAAAAAACTGTCACAGGTTTTTTTAAGTAAGAAATGCTCCGAGTTGCATACTTCTTCCTTGAATTATTTTTTTTATTCACATCAGTGTTGAACCTCACTGCATTCATCTGTTTTCTGAGTAGAAACTGTGTCTTTTCATATAGCACTTGGCTTGTTTACACATTTCCTCCCTCTTCCACTCAGTTGTTTCACTGTCCCCACTGTTCTTTTACTGCTATTAGCAACGGTACATGCACTTTATAGACAAAATACTACTCACAATCTATGTTTATCACTGGGAATAGCATATGACCTTACCATGAAAAAAAGCTTTGCACTGGTTTGGTTCAGAACACCAATCGAATTCCAAATCACAGTATCTGTCCTTCCTCTCTCAAGCACAGTGAGTAAAGCCATTTCCCAAACCAACGTGCCCACCAACTGCTAATGATGGAAGAGGAGGGACGTGGAGCAATTACAGGGAAAGGAGCCAGTGCAGGCCCAGACAGCATGCTAAAAAAACCAGGCCCAAAGAAGAACAGAAAAGGGAACAAGTGATGCAATTCTATTCCCCAGAAAAAACTTCTGCTACTACCTATAATTTTTTTTTATATCCCCCCAGGAAACAGCTCTGAATGGTACAAAGCACCACAGTTACATCCTGCCCAATTTCTAGGCCGGGATAGTAATTGCTTTATTACCATCATTCACAAGACTCTGTTGGTTTAAAAAGCCTTCTCCCTCCTACCAGAGGAAAGGAAAATCAGAAATACACATCAGAAATGCATATGCACTAAATTTTTTTTTAAATCAAGCTAATGTCTCGAACATCACTGTAGCCTCTGTACCTTTAATACGTCCAATCTTTTTTTCAGTCAAAAGTAAAATATTAAAGCTGTACAGCACCCACATTTTACAGAAACTACTAATCAGATTAAAGACTTAGGAAGACAGCCTTCCCTCAGAACACCACCAGGGAATGGAATATTATTGTTCTTGTGCTCTAGGACCATGCATACATTAATGAAGTATTTTGAAAGAAGACAAAACCCATAATTTGATATGCATATCTAGCAAGATATAAGGATAATTCCTATTCATAAACCAGCCACATACACTTTATTATGTGAAATCTGACAAATGTTTAAAGTCATGAAACATCATTATATTGTGTGCCATTTAAATAAAAATCCACTAATAAAGACATATATTTATCTCATTCGTTATATGATTCAAAATAGCATACTTGGTATATACTAGTGCAACAAATGTGCGCACCAGATATGTCCTCTCATAAAGCTGATTATATGCTTTTAGATAGCGCTCAAATACCTTGTGTCTGGTACTGCAATATGTTTAGTACATCTTAAGAAAACCTATGTCTAATCTTTCCTTCATGGCCCCTCATGGTTTTGGGCAGATAATTTTGTCCTTATTCTAATTACCTTGTTCAACTAGGAGCAAGACAGTCCCTTACCTATGAAATATCAAAGTAGCATAGCACAGACTGACACCAAGGTGAGAAAGCACTGATGGAAGCCACTGAATTACAGCCCTGAAGAGAACACACAACGTGATGTGCGGTACTGCAATTCTGTAAGCGACCTCCTCAACACCCTAATCTGGTTATCAACAGATAAAGACAGAAATGCATTATCCCCTCCAAGGAACAAGAAATCCAGAGCAAGGAACGGTTCCTGACTGGTTTTCCTCAGCAGCCTCAGAACACAACTTGCAGGTCAAACACAGACCTAAATTCACCAAAGTATGTGAAATGTCTTTAAGACTGAGATAGTGCATGCCTTCCCACTGGCACGCATTCAGTACAGTAGAAGTCACAGTCCCAATTGTTTGCTGGGCCACAAACACAGTACTGTTATTTTTCCTGTACATTCTTCCAACAAAATATTGGAGAGCTTGAGACAGTTAACATGGGGGCAAACAGAAAATCTGGCTCTTTCCTTTAATCTTTACTTGACAAATCAGATTAAGATTCAAATGTTAAGCACCACGTTTTATTTACATTTCTGCTTGTGCGCAAGAAAACAAAAAAAATCCAAAAAGTTACAATAAGCCAGTGTCTTGCATTCAAGATGAAATGTTGAAATCACCACCTCTATATAGCATTTCCAAACATAGTCTGTGCAATTCTGTAACATACCTATGCTGATTGAGCAAACCAAAGCAAATGAATTATTAAAAAAAAAAAAATCTGTTCTCTGAAGTATCTGCACAACACCTTCCAGAAAATCAGCATAGTCTCACAAATAATAAGTTAAACATACATACTGGCCACAACAAAGCGACGTTTTGTCAAGAAAAGACATTTCTCAAAGGCTACAGAATCACTAACCTTAAAACAGATTGTTTCTTCTATGTAGCATATATTCGGAGAATGTACAGGATATTTGCAAAACAAAAGACCGTGGCAAAACCTACATTAAATTCAGAAAAAAAGATCCAAAAGTTTTCTTAATAGTAACTAAGGTTTTGTTTTCCCTAACGGTTTCATAACACAATGTCAGAAGACTGAATTCCTTGTAAATGTGGTAAGCAGTAGTTTTGAGAGACCAACAGCTACATAATCATCCTACACACTGTTAATTGTATCTGGCATTATTGCTCAAAGCTCCTACACAGAATGTCAGCTGACTGCCTGAACAGTACTTTGTTCTTAGTGCCTTTGTTAATGACGAATTAAATTATACCAAAGAGAGTTCCACAACCAACCTCACTTTATAAACCTCAACCATTACAGAGCCACAAAAATCCTATGGCTTTGCCTAGGGAATACAGTTATTTCTTAACACGCTACAACTTGCATCCTTAATCTGCAAAAGTTCCCACAATCCATGTTTACACCATGGAGAACTGTGTCGCTTCACATGAAGGAAACAAAGATGAAGAAAAACATGTCTAGAAAAAAAAAATCTCAACAATAAAGAGCTTACTAAATGTTCAGTTCTACAAACACCACAATTTCCCTCGCATCCTGCAGATGGCAAACAAAAATACAAACATCAGAGAACTGCACGAGTTTTTTTTTAACTATACAGTCCAGCCTTAATTTCGCTGCTCTGGTCACAGTGATTATCTCTCTCAGTCTCTAACATCAAAGAACTAGGTGAAAAACATACATTTAAGGATGCCTTAAGAAAGGGTCTTTCTTGGGACTTTTACTACTGATGTTCTAGCAAATTCAGATAAAAGATTCACCTTAATCTAAGTATGTGACCTTCGTAAGACCGTCTTCCTTAATGTTATTTAAAATTATATATATAATCATTTGCAAAAGCAGAGCCCTCCTACTACATTCTCAAACTTACGGCAAGTCCAATGAACACTTCTCAAGTTTCTCTGAAAATAATAATGCATATATAGAAAGTCATCAATATTAAGCTCAAAGAACCTGGCAGTCATGCAAAAACAAGAGATGTGATAAAGATGAAACATATGTCCAGTTTTTAATCAAAACACAACAAAGTAGTCTGTACTGCTTTACTGACCTACTTTCAATTGGTTTGTGTAACAAAACACTGTGCAGTGAAGGAACCGTAGTAACATCTCATGTCTTTATTAAATATTTATTCCTAGCCCTAGAAGCAAGGCAATTCTTTTACAGCTACACTGAATTACTGTGAGTTTCTTCACAAAACAGCACAAATTAACATACACTTGTTTACAAAGCAGTATAGTAAATTCAGTCTTATCTAACAGAGCTGGCTAACACCAGTAACACCGAGACAAGAGGAGGTAAACAGACTGCCAACATAAAAATGCGGAGCGGAAACTGCCAGCGTCGTAAATAATTAGGACCACAGACCGTCCCGTAAATCCACGCATGGTTAAAATTTAAAAAAGAACCAGAGCTCAGCGCCCAAAGCACCCTCCAGCTGCAGGTACCACCCGGGATACACCGGGATAAGAGGTCCACCCGCCACACAGGAGGCTGAACACACTTAACTACGGCCAAACCTTCCCTTGGGAGGCGGAAGAAGAGGCGCGGAGCCCGGCGGCCCGCTCTTCCCCTTACCGGAGGGCATCGCCCGGTCCCGGCGGGCCCCTCCGGCCACGGAGCGCCCCGACCGACCTGCGCGCCCCTCGCCGGCGACACGGCACCGCTCCCCGGGCCGCCCCGCGCTTCCACAGGGCTACGACCCCCCCCGCGCCGCCCTGCCGCCGGCCGGGGCAGCGGCGGTCCCCGGAGGCGCGAAACTCACCGTCCCCCACGGCCATCATACCGCGGCGGTAGCGCGGCGGCTGCCGGCTCCCTACCGCAACAGTCGCCGCCCCGCTTCAAAATAGCAGTCCCGCCTCACGCGGGAAACCCCCTCCCGAGCCGCCGCCGCGCCTGGCCCGCCCCGGCCCCGTCTCACCGGGGACTTTTACTGCGCTCCTTCCCGCTCCCCCGCCGGTCACGTGCCCCGCGGGGTGTTCCTCCACCCCCCTCCCGCCCGCCCCGGCAAGCGGGGGAGCGCAGGCCCACCCGTCAGGGCCCTGAGGTGACATGTCACCCCGGGCGGGGGGACGTTCTCCCCCACGAAAAACGATGCAAGACCCTCACTGCTTTCTGCAACGCTGCCTCGATTAAGGAGAGGCCTCCCACGAAAAAGAAATCCACCAAAAAAAAAAAAACCAAAACAAAACCCAGAGGAAGCAGAAGATGGCTTGTTGAAGAAAGGTGCTCTCTGAGGAGAGTATTTGGACATACCCTCAAAACTTGAAGAGAAATGGCTTTTTAAAGCATGCATGCAACAGATGCTGGGCAGCATTTTGCAGTGGTATGGAAATTACAACAAAAACCGACCCAAAACCTGAACTTCTGCTTACAGAAGTTATTCCCAAACAGAAGTTTATTCCCAAACCAATAATCCAATAAAGTAAAAAAAAAGAGAAAAAAAATCCAATGTACTCTGTCCTGCCTGAGAAGTTTAAAATGCAGACGGACACACAACTGTAACTCATGCAGAACTGCCCAGTGCCTGTAAAATGCGCATTTTTGTAATTCAAAAACTCAGGGAAGTTCCTTAAAAAACAGTGGAAGCATCACTCTGCTAAGGCCCTTTCCTTCCAAATAGGTTTGACCTGACCGCTACACTTCACTGGCCAGTATATTTTGCTATTTAGAATTATAAACCAGCAAGAATAAGAGCTGAAATTTAAAACAATGTGACTACATTCTGACCATTCACATTGAGCAAGCAAAAGAAATGTATGTAGCTCCAAACGCTGTAAAATAATCATGGCAACTATCATCCATTTCCATATTTCCCAAACGATATACATTCATACTGTGCCACACTGGTGAGCTCTGTCAAGAGTATGTCGTCATTGTCTCCATAGTAACTATATTTCCAAAAAGAAAACAGCAAAGGGGAATAAAAAACAAGAGCGTAATGTGGAAAAACAGATACACACTTGTGCTATGGACTTTTATTTGGCGCCCCCCCCGCCTTTTTTTTTTTTTTTTTTAAGGAGAACATGTACTTCTACTGCATCTTTATCACCCATAACACAGCTCCTCCACAGCTGTGATACTTGCATCACTGTATCCTACCTGTCACATTTTACGTTTGTAAAGGAACACTACAAGGCATACGATTAAAAAGGGAAAATTGCACGGGTTGAATAGAGATGTACTATTTATATTCAGCTCAAATCATTCTGTCTGCTGAGTAGAGAGCTCAACATTATTATTTTCCCTACTTTTCTTTTAGTTCCCCATCTCAAAATTTACACTACTACCCAACAGAGGAGTCTGTTTAAATTCTCTTAGAGAAAACAGTATTTACAAATCTCAGGCAGCAGAAACAACCGCTTTTGCAGCTTTGAGATTGGCTGCTAGTTCTGTTTCCATAGAAATGAACATTCATTTGCTGAAAAATGGGGAGGTGCTTTAAAGAACCTTCTGCAGTTTGCAGGGATACACATATTTCTGGTGGAGTAAAAGGGCAAAACTAGCAGTACACATAAGATTTTTGCTTAACAGGCAAACATCCTGATACGATTCTCTTAATGTGCAACATCATTATGAATGTAAACAAACCCAAAGGCTTTCATAGCAGCTATCATTCACATAATTCACATTAAAGAAATGATGTCTGTTTTTACCATCCACATCTGAGGGCAAGGGAAGATGGGGGGAAGGGGAGAAAATAATTAAAAAAAAAAAAAAAGAAATCAAAGGTCAGTTGGAGAGGCAACTTAGCAATGTGATACTGTTTAAGCCTGTAAGTCATCCTCATCAAGCAAAAGCAGTAAGAATTTTGCCCAGTCCCCTTGTTAGACATGGGGCCTTCTCATCTGTTGGCTTTTGAAACTCCTTGCCACATCCTGCCCCAATTATTCCATCCATACTTGTTTCAATATGCTTTTCACCTCGTCTACCCTTCAAGAGGATCTGTGAGTCCCTAACAGTAACTTGTTATCCTCCTCCTCTTTCTAGTTTCATCAGGGATCAGATTCAATAAAGGAAGATGGTAACATAAGGCTAAAGGGACTGTTCACACTACGTCCACTCTAACATAGTCACGGGGATAATAAGATACTAAATCTACCAAATCTACCAGTGTGCACAAGATTGCCATTACGGTATCTTTTCCTCTCCTCCCTGTATTTCTCCCACATACCTAAGGATACCAATACAATATTTTTAAGACCTGTCATGTGTTTAATCATGCTAGTACTTTTTTAAAAAAATATATCTTTGTTTTGATTATTAAAACATTATGAAAGACATTCTTGTATTCAGATTGTTTAAAGCTGCGAGTTTTGAGGTTTTTATTCCTTTTTTTTTTTTTTGCATCCTAAGTACATGCTGAATAAAGAGACTGAACAACCGACACTAGTATTATTTGATAAAAAAAATTCCTAAGTCACATCTCTAGATTCTCAGAAATGAGGTCAACACAAACACAACAAAGATTTACTACCACAGCAGTGTCACTCAGGACTATGAAGAAGCTGACGTCTTCCACGGTTGTATTATCAAGCCCTTCCCTATCCATCACACACTGAAGAGAACCCTCATTAGTACAGTTAACTTCTTTGGGAAACTCAACTTGGCAAAAAGCCACTCCTTTTGCTGGTAAAAAGGTCCACTACAGAGCTGCACCAGCCTAATTATATTAAAGCCTGTTGAACAGTTTTTCTGCCCCCTCCCCTCCATCTTTGGAAACATAACCCTCTTCCCCCTTCGCTTCCCAAACCCTACTCCAAAATACCCAACTGTAACAGATGTATTTAGACATTAAAATTTGGCCTTTACCCAGGTAAAGATGTTTGATAAAGCTCCTAAAGAAAAGTTGTTAACAAGGCTACAGGAATTCAACAGTAACTTTCATTCTACACGTGCAACCAGTAAATACAAATTATTCTTCAGAGAATAATGAAGGACAAGGCCAAGATAAAGCACTAACAGTGGAAGAGTATCTTTTCAATAACATTAAAAAAAATTGTCTAGATGAATACAACAGATAAACTAGGTTCAAGGAAAAATACTGAAACCAACGTATCAGAGGGATTTTCTCTCTATGGTACCAAAACAGAATCATAGCAACTTTTGCATAGAAAATGCCACCTACAAGACAAAATAAATGGTTTATACTGCTGTAGACCAGCTTTAATATCTGCACTTTGCAGGCGAGATAAAAATGGCTTAAAGAAAAACAAACTTAATCAACTCTCTTAAAACAGACAAAAAGCTCACAAGTGCTATGTATACTAGTCCAACAATATTGTATTTATATTTTCATATATATTTAAATTATTTCAATGCATTTATATTCCCTCAAATAACCTTCTCTGTTCTCCTGAGAACTACCAACAGAAGAAAATATGTGTAAAATACATCTTTGAACTTCTCAAACCTATGCAGTAGTATTAACTTCAAATGCAGTAGATAATGGTTTAGCCTTCCACAATGAGTAAATTTACCATATAACAGAACACTTATGTAAAACACTTCTCCCCAAAATTAATAAGTTTTCTTTGTGGTTGTTTTTATGTATTAATCCTTACAAATCTATTTTTGTATTCTGTAAGTGTTCAAGAATAGCAATGTTTTATTTCAAAGCAGAATGAAGCATAGAAACTTACTACCTCAAAGAAAAGGTTGTAAAAACACATTCCTTTGAACCTACAGTCTCTTCTGTTTTCACACTAACAAGAAAAGGACGAGAATATTTAAAATTAAAAGGTCTATTTGAGTACATTAACAAATCATATGCATTCCTCAAAATATTTCTACTCTTGCATAGTTACACTTTTTAGATCGAGCAGAGCCCCCTTTTCAGTCAGCATAGTTGCTTTGAAAGGAAAAACAACATCAGAAAACCCTCTCCTATAAAACAAGATTTACCAATTCCTTGCAGAAGACAGACAATGAAGCTTTCAAAAACAACTATATTAAAGCCACTGACACAACACCTCCCTTGTGCTGTTCTGTAACATTTTTTTTCTTAAATTATAGATTTAAATAAGAAAGAATGATGGTTTTGCTCTTTTGTACTATAAAATACTATATCAGGAATGCAGTAGGAAGCAACAAGGATTCTCTGCACAACAGATTTTCTTTTCATGAAATACACCAAAAATAAAGAGCTCAAATTCAGTACAGATAAGAGTCTTAACTTTCAACATTTAAGTGTCTTTGAATGCTGCAGTCACCTATTTCTATAATTTAAAACTCCACGTACTATAATCATTATTCATCATTTTAACTGAGAAGAAATCAAACACATCCATCACTAAATTACCATTTTCTTTTAGAAACATACTGAAAGATCGGATATAGATTCATCTCATCTTTTTTCCCATGCACAAATACTTTGCAGCATTCTTTTATCCTCTACTGAGCAGACATGTAACTTATTAAAGATTCACTGCTTGTTTCCATGCAGTTTCAACACCTTTTCCAATTGTATTCTGACTGCAGTTCAGCAAATACTCTCAGTAATACAGTATAAAAGTTTCACTGTCTCATTTTCTTAGTATTTACATGTTTCTAGTCATTCAACTCACAGTTATAATACTAGTGTTCAAATAATTATTCTGTATTAATCTAAAGCTGATTATAAATATATGATCTTTCATACTCACCACTGACGCTACTTAAAATCATATTTCCAGAGTTTCTTACTTCATCAAATTTTGCAAAGATTGTTTGCAACCTGTAAAGTACAACAACGAAAAAATATTTTTACATTTCTGAAATCCCCCTGGACACTGGTGAAAACAGAAATCCATTTATTATCATATACAAAGCAGTAGTACAGAATATACAAGGGATTAAGAGTATCAAGAAACAACTTAAGCTAGTTGAGCATCTTCACACAAATGCACAGAAAACCAAGTCAACTTAGCAAAGAACAAAACTATCATTATTAGCGTGATTAAAAATAACTAAAATTCTCAAGTTCAGTTTCAGTTATAGAATATATTGAGTTCAGATGACTGTGATATTACTCTATTTATACACAACAATAAAAAGCAACAATTTGAACTATGGAATGCTCATGTGGGAGAAAAAATAGGGATTACTATTTAATTTGTTCTGCGACAATTACTAATCTTCCTCAAAATTTTTGCTCCTCAAAATTTCCTCAGTTTTTTTATGAAAATACTTTTGTAGTAGTAAGCACTTCCACAGCAAAAAAAAAAAAAACCCGAACTTTTTTCTAAGCTTAAGGTACACTAAACACTTTAGTTATGTTCAACACACACACCACTGATTTAAATTCTCACAAGAGAAAACACACTGCAAGTGCTTAGCTACAGCTAAGTAGTAAAAAAAAAAAAAAACCCACACAAAAAAAACCCCACCAAAAACCCCACCAACCCCAAAACCCACCAAAAAACTCTACATCTGCATTCTAGTCCCACAAGGTAGAAAATGCTATTCAAGCAAGAAAGCTGGCAAAACACTTAAAACAGCCATTTCCCATCACTTCTGCAGAAACTCAATACAGCAGTGGAAGTATCTCACAGAAAGAACGTGACCCACACACTAGCAATAGATTTGTACTGACATAATACACTGTTCAGCTGCAAACAATTGAGAACATTTTCTTACCTTTCTCCAAAGACTTTCCTGCATTTTAGACTACTCAGAATACGGTAATATCTAACATGCATGTGAATTTTTAGCTACAAGACTAGCAGGACTGTTTCCTGACCTTAAACGCACAGTTATGAACTACAAATCACACGAGAGTCTGCAACTCTCCAAACAGGAAAAGTTCAGCTACAGTTCCAGTACTAGAGACTACGTTACCAATTCAAAGTTTGCTAAAAGAGCAAATACTGAAAAGGCTTTGTTTACAACTCACAGTCCCAACTATTGTAAGACAAACCAAGAAAAATGGATAAGAACAGTGCTTGGGTATGAAAATTCTCACAATACATAAAGGAGCAAAGTCAAGGACTCACAAAGATTTAACCTGAACATTTCCTTAAGCACACAACACTTTTTACTCAATGATCCATGTAGAGAGGCTGTGCACAGTGAGAGTGCACTGACACACTGAATATCCCTTTCATTCACTGGTACCTCATTTATCTCATAATGAAGAATGTGATAAAATCATGAAATGCAGCCAGGCAACGGTATAAAAAACCTGAGCCTTCCCCCCCAACTTTCCAATGTTTTAGGACTCTCACAATGCATTATCTTTACTTTCCAAATACTTCAAAGCAATCTGCTACAGAGCAAATTTGTCCTGGATTTAACAGGCCCACAAGAAGAACTACGCAGATTTAGCTGAGAATTCCACAAAAAGGCCTATCCTACTGCAAACATCTAAAAAAACCAAAACCAAAAAACCCCTTAATCATGTAAGTCAATAACCCATAACACAAACCAGCAGTTGTTCTACCATCTCAACTTATTTCAAAACTATTTGTAGCTCAGTAGCAGTTTGCCTGATCTTCCCCTAATGTACTTGTCAGTCTTCTCTCTGGAACCTTTTATCCTCTCCCTTTTGGATCACCATTCCATTTACAACCATTGCAGCCACAGCAAAATGTCTGAAATGGCAGCAATTCACAACTGTCAGACCACACCGCCTTAATAATACTAAATCTCAGTCTTTTAATGAAAAGGTCAGTTTGTAAACCAAAGGAAGTTTATACCGAAATGGGGTTTTTTTTGCACTTAGACTTGAAAAAGTAAAACTACAGTTGTGATACGACATGCTTTTCGGGTACTAGCATTTACTAATGACACATGGAATCCCATTAACATGCTATGTGCTTTCAAATGTACAAAGTGAGAAGTTCACCCAAGAATCAATACACATAGTAATGCATTATGCCATCTTGCTTTCGTAAAAGGAAGTTAATGCATTTGCTTCATATGTACCATAGGAAGTATTTCTACTGTTTACCAGTGATTGCAAGTTGCCCTCAATGCTGCTGGATTCCATACGAAACACTGCATTAACAGTTCACCCAGTTAATGAGGAGGACTTAACACTACATCTGAAAGGCTGAAACTGTTATCCTGAGAGAAACTGAAAATGAAGACTAGAGAGATTAACAGATTTCCTTTAAAATTTCACTTTATTCTTATATCCTGTTAGGCTGATGTTATGCATTTGGCACACATTTTTTAAAGAATTCAAAAGAAAAACATATTTCCTGCTCTTTCGAACTTAGTTTTCAAAAATGTTTTCCTGAGTGTTTTAAACAGAAAAGAAAAATGAAATGCTTCCTTATAAATACATTATAATAATACACACATTGCCTCTCGGTCTGGGCAAAATATCTGATAAAGTACTAACTATGAACATTAAAAAATGGGTTTGTCAGCACTGGACGCTATGCAGTCAGTGGTGCAGGCTGGAGAACAACACAGTACTGCTGCTCCTAAAGCTTTCAAAGCATGTCCTTATGACCAGAGGTATGCTTTATAGTATTTTGTTGTAATCAGAAAAAAAAAAAAATCCAGTAAAACACAGCTGACAAAATGGTCAAGCACTACTGTAGATGCAACCCTCTCTTTAGTACAGCTTACAGGAACTGTAACTACTACTTTGCAAAGACTCACAACATTTTATTCCTCCCTCTCCTCCCACCCAGCTCTTCATGCTACCCTCTTCTCATATTTCTTCACACAGCCACAGGCAGCAAGGCAGTATGGGCTAAGATCTCTAAAATTATTGCAACCACGGTCAATTTAAGAATATTTACAGGAGTTCAGCTCCTGGCAAAAGAGATCCTGGCCAAGAGGAATCCAAGAAAGTTTACAGGACTAGGTGAAGACTGGTTTCACCATCAGCAATGAGGAATGTTCTTTGAAAAGAGCAGCATTATTACTCCTTTATCTCACATCTGCAAGCCCAAGTCTGGATATGACATGCATAATCAATCAGTGAAGTCATCAGACAATCGAAATAGTATGTCACCAGTGAATAGAAATATTATCTTCTTTCTCCAAAATGCACAGACAGGTGTTCTGCAACTTCATATATGGAAGGAAAAATCCCCATTGATGAAAAACCCATGTTCAGGACAGCAGGCCACTTCTGCATGGGCTGGAGAACAGTTGCTGTCTCAGTGAACGAACGAATGTATGAGGTTGCAGCACTTATAATGGGGGCTCCTGGCAACCTACTAAACCCTCTCATACGGCAGGTGACAGGTATCTATCAAAGGATTAACAAATTATGGTGATTACGTTCAATGAGAGGAAAACATATCCGTCTAAGACACAGCTTGAGCTGACATGCACGCACATGGAAACGCAGATGCTAGCAAAGAACATGCACTACACTTCTAGACTGAAAAGCTGTTGTTTATGACCATGCTTGATGGAGTTCAACTGTTTGCTTGACAGGCAGAGGAGGATACCTAAAAGTTTGGACCCTGTGATGAAGAGGCAAAAAAGCACCACTCCCCTGTCAATAGCAGAAGGATAAAGAAGAAGAAAGGGTGGTAACCAGTCTGTTCTTCATGTCCAAAGTGAGTCTAAAGCAGGAAATGGCCCATATGAAACCTTCCACTTATTTCCGCCCCCCTAAAAAAAAGGATCTCGCACAGACATGTGTCCACATCTGGACACACAGATTGACCTCATCTAAAACACGAACTAGACAGATAAGTAGAATGTGCGTACCACATTAAATGCGGTATTCAGAAATGCATACTGCAAAATGTTTTAACCTTTCAGGATATAAACTTGTGGCCCTAGACATAAGCACTAAACAAATAACTGGTTTTAGACATTTATGTTTCTCAAGTAACAGCGGGAAAAGTTGTCAGATGACTTCCTGAAAGATCTTAAAAAGCTTTTAACACTCAGACTAAGCAACTGCTATCCAGAGCCACATATACTATTTCCATTCAGGGAAGATCAGCCACACAGATTCTGTAACAAATTCAATCTGGCCCATATAAAGCAACACCTGTTCACCATTCTTGGCTCACAGAACAAGAAATATAAAAATCCACTTTCAGTATTCACAAATGTATTAACACTAATACTTACAGGCCCGATACCAAAGACTGTCCAACTTCTTTGGCAGCAACTTTAATTAAAGGGCAAACAACATCCAAATTTCCAACCACTGAGTTGATACTGATTTTTCTGAAAAAGGAATGTGCTTCAGGCAAAAAGCACGATATTATTCTGAGATTTGTAAGTTGAAAAATAACAAATAGAAAGAGTAACTCACTGATTTTATTTATCAACAAACTCACAAATTAATCTCTGTAAAGAATAAAAATGCACTGATGAAAAATACAGTAGTAGCAGGTAGAGTTGAACTACAAAAGTAAGATCCCATCTTCTTTTATGGGTCCAATATCCTTCTCTAGAAAATCCAGTATTTTTCAAAAAGGCAAACCTACTAGGTGCAGATTACAAAACCTTTTAAGCCTACTATTATTAAATCACTAAATACATTTGGCTTTATGTAGACACAACATGTATATACCATTTGCATATTTAAGGAAGTTGAACAATTTCTGAAAACAATGCTTGATTAACTTTCCTGCCTTCCTTTCAGCAGACATGAGCTCTTATTTTCAGTGCTTTGGGGCAGAGCGCATTCAAGCAGCAACACACAGATCTCTAATGTGTCATTTGTTACGTAAACTAAACAAGCGTACATTCTGTTAAATCACATGTGCACCAGATACTGAAGTAATAGGGGTTTCTGCTAATATCTATATTTACACACAATTTTTAATGCCCTGTCATACCGTGAAGGAGCTGCAGTGCAGTTCTTTAAGGCTGAACTCAACAACTGAAAGCAGCCGTGTCTGAACTACAGATTATCTGTAATACTTAAACCTACCCAGACACACAAATACGAACACAGATTCTCCTCAAAACAATGATACGATGATGCTCTACACGAAAGGGGTTTTTTCCACAGATCATAGCTCCTGCATAACCACATGAAACTTCTAATGCATCTAAGCAAAGGGAAAATTTCCAACAGGCACTGGGGAAGAAATGCCTTAAATTACATCTGCCTCTGAAGGAACAAGGCTGAGCTACCATAGAGCCAACCTGTCTTTCCTGAGCTTTGTCAACTGCCTTGTTCCTTGTGCAAAGGAGTACGAAGAGACTACAGGAACTCTGCTTTCTGTCAGCGATGGATGGGACAGAGACTAGTAGCCTCATGCTCAACTCAAATCGTAACTCCCCCCTTCATCCTGACCTGAAAACTACTGCAGAGGACACAGCACCAACACTCAGCTCATGTATTATTTTACACTAGCCTTGACTGTCAGGTGCAAAACTGTTGAGATTCAATGGCAACAACCCATTTAACATGCACCAAGTAGAGCCCTGCTTCTTTATGTAAGTGCAAATGGTACAACTATGCTTGCTTTCAGATCAGGGGAATTTTGTATTCAACTGAGACAGAAGAAATAACAATTTGGCACCTACTGCAACTAAATTAGAAGCTGTTGATTGCCCTGAGGATACAAAGCTCTGATGGTGTTTAATCCTATTTGGATCCCAAGATTTACTCAGTTTGTATCACATGGAAATGTGAACAGGATGAGTGCTGAACCTAAACTTAGGGTCAGACCCAACATTCATAGCACAAACAAAGGCTGTTGTTACCTGCACTCTTCCGCTCTCATTCCCTGTTCCAAAAGATGTCCAAGACCCTATCTTAATGCAAGAAGGATATTCTCCTGTATGTTCCAATTATCTGCTACAACTCAATTTTTTGAATTGTAGTAATAATATGGCTTAAACTTCTGTGGTAACCATATAGTCTCATAATAGTCTAAAACTGTGACAGCCATTAAATAGAAGAAAATATGTACAACTTCCCATTCCCACAAGCAGGGTCAGCTTTTGTCCAAACAGGCTGAACTCTGCCTGGAATGTGAAACAATAAATTCAACACCATTCTCCTGTGACATTTTGATACCTTATAAAATCATTAAAAACTAGGGCTAATAGTTTTTTAGAAGGGTCTGATGAGGCACAGTATCCATTCTGATATTCTCTCTGACACCATGCAGTAGATACATTCAGCATTATCAAAACCAAGAAGTGAGATGAAGACTCACAGTAAAGTGGTATGTTAATTGATAAGGGGTCAACACATTTTTAAAAGTGTAAACTGTTTTAATAAAGAATTTGAAAGATTTTATTATATAAACAGTGTTGCCCACTAAGTACAATTTCAGGCTCTGTCTAGCTTTCTTAATTAAACAAATCCTTACCAAGGTAGCAACAAAACAATGGCTACTTCTATTTCATATAAACTAATCTACACACAACACAGACCAGCCTTTAAAGATTGGAATTGCTTTTCAGAAAGAGAAAGGACCGATGAAGCAAGCATTGTCAAAACTTCCTTGCACCTTTTGCAAGAAACATCCAGTGTCCTGTAATGGCATGTGTAACAGTCAGACTGATGAACACTCCTTCCAAATACTCCCTTCTCATTGAACCCCAGAATTGCAACTTCAGGATTGGGAAGTAGTTATTTTGAAAAGCACCCCTCTCTCATCTAGCTGTAGCCCATTAGCAAACATCTAGGGTGGAATGGATTGGTCTGATGTAATTTGCAAGAAGCAAGGGAAGACAATTTTTCCATTACAACTATCTTCAAGGAAGATAGTGGATTCGCCATACTTTCATTGCACACTCACACATGTACACACACACTTGTTCTCTCTCACACACGCGCAATACGTGAAAAGTACTGATTCAAGTACTTCAGCTGAGACTCTTCTACACTGAGGCTAAACAGCAACTCTAGAATAAGGAACAAGACGTATATACTCATGTATTTTCTGATTATTTCCCCACTGCACTCCATATCTGTTTACTTAATTTTGAAACATTTTTGTACTACTGTCCAGTTCTCAGCTGCTCTTAAAGTCAGGAGATTTTAACTAGCGAATGCAAAACTGCTTTTCATCATACACCTGTATGCCTCTTCCAAGCAGAAAAAGACAACAGCAAAAGAAAGTCAGGAACACTAGTAACATCACGATGGAAGCAAAACTAACTAGAAGGTAAAATCAAAACTGTAATAATTTTAAAACAAAGTTATAAATGAGTTTAAAGTTCTGATAAAGAACAGTAACACAAAATGACTCAGGATTACAAAATCAGAACAGCTAACTCACCTGCCAGGAGGAATTCCTCTCTTTGTAAGATCTATTCGTACTTTCTCTCCCACATGTCTATAAACCTCTACAATGGCTAGTATGGCAGCATCTCTCACCTGTGAACACAGTTTAAATTGTTAATTTCAGGGTTACAGAAACCAAAACAACAGTCACTGACAATCCACTAATCTTACAGTTTCTATTGACCTGCATGCCAACTCATTTCACGAAACAGTTGAAACAGTGAGGGTGGAAGGGAAAGGAAATACAACTGTTATTTCAAGATGATATTTGTTCCAAGTTAGAGCATCTCCAGATGGTAAATGAAAAACCCTAGAAATAACAGCTCTAGAGGGAATTTCTGGGATTGACATAAGAAGAATATTGGGGGGGGGGAAGTGCTTTATTTAGGACTCTATCACAGTAGGCAATATTTCCAAAAGCTAGTCCCTGCACTCAGCCTTGACACTTCCTCTTGCTTTCCTCTGTTTCTACATGCAGTGAGGCCCTTCTGGAAAACTAAGGACCTGACTGCCCACAAGAGCAGGCCAAAGTGATCAGTTTTTTGTTTGCTTCCTTCAAGAGGAATTACATGGCATCACATAAGCACAAGATAGGGGAGGAGGAAGGAACAGTTAGAGCAAGGAGACAGAGTGCCTCTTTAAAAATTTTAAACCATAGTCACCACAATAAAAACTGCCAAAAATGCATGTTAGTAAATGCCATTATTCTCTACAAAGAATTACTGGAATGGCTTTAGTATTGTTCTTTTTAACAGTTTGAAATAACCCACAATTCCTTTATCAAGATATGAACTACATCTTCACTAATGATCAACAAGACAAATTCTTAACAGATTTTCTCTAGAACAGAACAATGCTACGCTATACAGAGGAGACAAGAATTTTGCTGCACCCAGAAAATAAGCATGAAGACCTATCCGGTTTATCTGCCCATCTCCTCCCCTTGCTACCTTCTTCCTTACTGTATTATTAGTCTTTTCTCTCAGACAGAACTCCAGATAAATCAAGAGAGATCTTATCCATTTACATTTGAAGGTTTTCTGAAGTTCAGATGTCACCGTTATGAACTACATCTTGATTTTCGCTGCAGATGTTTTTGCTTAATTAACTGATTTAGCTACAGTCCTTGCATGTGCTCAAATGCCATTTGGGTTCTATTTAGGAAATTATTACACATGATAATGTTATCCTTAGCAAATTTGGCAGACTATTACAGGTCTCACGTAGGGGCTCCTTCTGGAGGCAATTCTTCCTGTCAATAGAATTTTCTTTCTTTTCTTTCAACATGCTCTGTAAAAAACAACTACTTTCAGTAATTACTAGTTTCAATCTCTAAAGACAAAACTAAAGGGGCCAGCGTATCGCAACACTACTGCCTTTGCAACTCTACTTTCATATTCCAATCAATGTGCTGATTCAGACTAAAATGGGTTTATTGTTTCTCATGGTAGAAAATAACAATCTGTTGTATACAAGCAAGCCTATCGGCTTTTCTTTAATGCCTACATTTATTTTGCTTTCATTCCTCTGTGACAGTATGGTTGTTGAAGCACCAGTAAGTAATGAAATCCTTACCTGACTATTCGAGTCACCAAATGCTGTACACAAATGTGGTACCAACTTGCTGAGGATTAACGGTTGTGCACCATAACTAAAAAGAAAAATAACAAATTAAAATAAGTTAAATCTATTTTTTGCAGAAAAAAACAAAAAATACTTGATGCAGAAGTGAACTTTTAGCTTAGCAATCATAAAACACAAACTTATATCAATCAAGCTCCATCTCTCTCTTACTAGTCCTTTGTCTACTTTTAAATAAGACAAAAATACTATGCCTTTAGTCTTTCTTTCAAGTAAGCTCACAAGTTGTTTGATTTTTCCTGTTTTTTAATTTAACTGAATCAGACTTCCTAAATCATTAGTTTCAGAAAAAATCACATTTGGAAGGACAGAACCATTACATCTCCATAGAAACAAAAAGCTTACATGTTTAAGGTAGCAATAAGACACAAACACACTCCTTCTCGTGATCGGTAATTCTTGTGTTTAAAACCAACAGCAAGGCGTTCCCAAATGTACTACAAAAACAGAAACAATTGTCTTTGATTAGCGGGAGCACAATATAATATAATTCCATCCATATTTTATAATTACATTCAGAACAGTTGCAAAAAAATAACAGAAGACAGGTCCGCTGGAAAAGTAAAGGCACTTCTCAGGTAAAATTAAGTTATAAAATGCACAGTATGGAACACAACACAGAGTATTCCTATGCCAAAAACAATTTCTAAAAAACATCCTTCAGAAATCTAGCTGAGTATTTTTCCTGTTTGAGAAACAGCTCTTAAAAGCATACAGAATTGTTACAGTTAACACACACAAAACAACCATTAACATTACCAACTACTGACTCAAGCAGAAGTTGCTATATTCTTTTTGCTTCATATTCTGTTTCCCTGCCAAAATTTCCTCTCATCCATTTTAGCTCATCCTACCCATACTCCTGCTGTCCACTTCTCCCCTACTTTTGCTTTAAATTTATTTCTTCATTTCTCAATTACTTCTTGCCCATTCATTCTAATTACTTTGCTTCCATTTTTTTTTCTGCTTTCATTTCTCCTTTTGTGCTGGTGCTGCTTCCTGTAGTATGACCCTCTGGCTCGCTAAACCCTCATTTACCTTCTTGCGCGCTCATTTTCCACCGCCTGCCTTTAGCCTTTCCCTCCTCAGTTCACCTTTTTACCTGTCCATCTCCTTGTCGTTCTCTAGCTGTGTGTTACGGTGTAAAAAGCAGAAAGGTGAAGCTTACGAGACTGGGGATTCTCAGGGGTGTTTCGGAGCAGATGCACAGCCTGGAACTGCGACTGCCCCAGCTGCAGGGCTGCCATTACCTCCTCAGCCAGCATCCGCGGGGAGCGTTGCCTAGTGATGGCTGCACATGGGCAATTGCACATTTTGCAGCCTGGCCACCACCCTCATTCCTACCCCCGAAGCGGTGTGATTGCAACGTTATCATGATTCCATACAGATCTGCTAAATATGCATTGGATACACATTACTGCAACCGTATTCGGCTTTCTGAAAAAGACCTTCACAAACAGCTATTGATCAACAAAAAGAGACAGTGTAAGAGCAGGGAATGCTGCATTCTCTTTACTAATGATGTAGCACACTTCATAGCAGATGTAAAATTTTCCAATTAGAGCCCTGCTTCATCATTTTGTCCCATCTGTGGTTTCTTGTTTGTTTGCGTGTTTTATACTTCATTACATTTAGAGAAAACAAACCTTCGACAAGCAGGATATGGCTTGCCAAAACTGCACAGCTTAACAACAAAGAACAGGATTTTACGAAGGAAAACATCCTTCCAATTAACCCACTGTCCAGGGACAAACATGGGAAAAAGGAAATCTCCCTGTTAGATGTAAAAAAAATACAGGTAGAGAGGAAAGTGTACAGTACTGAAACAAGCAAAACAGACTGAAGAGAAATTTAGTCTTTCACTAAATTAACCCCACTTGAAGAACGGAATTCTTCTAAACAGAGGAATTCAAATGGCTGCTTAGAAATTTCAACTCATGACTTGCTAGCAACAGTTGGCGTCAAACTCCCTTTGTCCCATTCATGCATTTATACCACCTATATTCTTATTTTTATGCTTTCCTGCCCATACCCAGCTACATCTAGTTCTTGCTCATAAAAAAAACCCAAAACACAAACCAAACAAAAAACCCAAACACATCTAAAACAAGAAAAGAGAACTGACAACAGGACAAATTTAGTATTATTCAACAATACACTAGAACAGACAAGATGAGTTGATTGGAAAGAAACTTACTGGACTTATCCCCCAAAAATTATTCCACCCAGCTCTTCCACAAGGATGTTTCTCTGTGGCAAAGAGAGCCTAAAATTCTGTATTTCAGTGTTGGAGGCACAGGAAAGACTTCTCTGTTTTGGTCCCTGCTGTGAGAACGATTGATGCTTTTCATCCAAATTTTTAACAATACATAAACTGTCCCGAGAGCAGACAACTGAAGCCAGGTTTCTCCCACCCTAGGGGAGCTACCAGAAGAGCCATATCTTCTCTTACTTGCACACGCTGTTCCTTGGACCCCATGAACCTTGTATTCTTTCTGACACTGCCCGTAAGCTTCAAAGGAGGTGGAAACTTCCACCACCTCAGTGTACAGCCTAACAACTTCAGAAACTGAAAGATGGACCAGTAATCTAAAACTCTTTCATTATGTGCCTAGCGCAAAGCAACTATCACCACATTCTTTATCAGCAGTTGTTCAAACGAAGGTGTTTCCAAGATGCTCTGCTGGGCACTTAACCAAATGACATTACTGTAGAAGTAGGTGAAATTTCAGGTCTGCATGCCAGGTACTTCATCTTGGGCATAGGTTCATGCCACTCATGAACTACTTGCCCTTAGGCATGAAAAAAATGCTGCAATGTCTCTTTGTCAACGAACACAATCGAAACTAGATCTCGTGAAGAGGTAAAGGCATGCCTTTGTGGATGACACTACTAGACTTTGATGCCCAGTCAGGTCTGTGACCAAGTCATATGAGAAAATGCCTCATGTTGGAAGGGAGATAAATATGTTTATATAGTTGCCTAACATTCTACCCATTTTTCCTATCAGACAAACAAAGCAATTGAGAACAATTTCCTCACTGCAGATCAAGTCTGCAAAATCTTATTCCTTGCGCACAAACATTCAGACCTGTATCTATGAATAAACAAAGCCAGGAATTCGCATGCAGAAGAACCTCATTTTCATTCACAAAAAATAAGACATTCCTTATTAACTTCTGCACTTAGAACTCAAACAGATTTCCTTCCGAAATTAAAAACTCAAATGATAAGTTCCTACTGGCAACCAGGGTCCCCAGAATTGCAAATAACATCATTACTCAAACAATATAATCCTGTTAAACAATCGTACATTTTTCAGACTCACAGAGTAGAAATGTAAGACTTAGCACTTGGAGGCCACGTAATGCTAAGAACTGTAAAAAGGTTTGCTGAACTCAAACTTCAACCTAAGACAACAAGTCAGAAGGCAACTTATCCCCACCTCAGTTTGTCCAAGGTTCACACAGCATGTTTGTCATACATCTAGAAAGGCAGATTTTCTAAGTTAGAATGCAGGACTACTCCTACATGTTCAAGTACAAAGCTAATTTTAAAATAAATTCAGAGTTAAACAAACTTATTTATTCCCATTATGCAAACTCAAACCCAGGAGGATGCTTCAAACATGCTTTAATTAACAAAGTCCTGCCACATGACATGAAAACATCTACTCAGAATTTAGCTACGCAAAAAATATGCAAAAACTAGAATTGCACTGTGCCAGATTTTCATCTTTAGCTGAACAACGCATCAGTGTCAACCCATTAAGAATATCTTTAACATTTACACCATTAACAGTCACCCATAATATTGTGACATATTCAAAGTCAAGCTCATGCATAAGTCATAAGCTCACTGGAGGCCTACATGTGAATCTACATTAAGTAAACATACCATGGGTGGTGCTGCTTCGTCCATCAATTTCAATATAAGATTCTGTGCTTGCTCTCGAACTTGGTCTTTGGCATCTCCCATACGATCTATCAAAGGCAGGAGAACTACAGGAGGGGGAAAAAAAAATAATAAAGATTTTCTAATACTTAAGGATATTTCCTGAAACACATTATGATACATCTCATTCAATAATAAAAGCTGATTTTAAGTTGGTCAAAATATTTGAAAGTCTCAAATATATTTCTGAGTATGTTACAAGATTAACAACAAATGCATTTTACTGAAATTGAAGAAAACAGTCTCTTCCAACAGGCTAAAAAGAAAACAAGCTTCCCATCTTAACAACTGTGTGAATTACTTCAATTTAATCTTCAAATAGTATGCCAGTAGCTTCTGAATGTCTGGCTTTTCTGAAAAACAATGCTAGGCCTGGTGAGTGCAGAAGAACTGGGATAGGAAAAAAAGACTATTTTAAAATCAGTGGGATTTTGCTGCTTAATTATGAAAAATCTAAAAGTTTTAAATCCTCCTATTCACACAGTGTATCTTCTGGAAACTCAGCCTTACTTCAGTAGAAGTATTGGTAAAAGTTACTATTTTAAAACAAGCATCCTCAAATAATATTTAACTAAAATTGCACCACAGCTGATGATTTCACACCCTAAAAATCAGAACTCGCTCAGAATGAAAGGATTTGCCAATTCTTTTCACTTGCTTATCCAGAGAGTAGTTTGTAATTACAACTGAGAAACAAATTAATGTTACAATATTTAGGAAAGTTATCTGAATGAACACTTAGGTCAGCATTGTGCAAGACATCCTGCTATACTGGTTCCCAGCCCTGCATCCAGGCCCTACACATACAGCTTTGTGAGAATCTTCCCCCCAGTGCTTTTGGTACCAGTTCTTCAAAACAAGGGGTGATGACACTGAGCACGTCACCTTCCCTCAGGAACTACAACTGGATTGGCGGAAATGTCATCTCCGGCAGGACAGTGCTTTTAAAGTTAGTATAAGCACAGGGAATACCACCTAGAAAAAGCAGCATCACATGCCAACAGTAACATTTACCTGTCAACAGCTCAACCTTCTGCATCAGCTTTTGTGTCTCATCTGATCCACAGTCTTCTAAGAGCTGCAAGTATCAGTCACAACCTAGGTGGAACTTATTCAAGACAGACCACAACACCCACCCAAGCCCATTCTTCTGCTCCCGCACTCTAGTTAAGCTGGGGCTAAGTTTGCAATTAGCATGTGTGCTGGTTTTGGCTGGGATAGAGTTAATTGTCTTTCTAGTACCTGGTATAGTGCTATGTTTTGGGTTCAGTATGAGAAGAATGATGATAACACACTAATGTTTTCAGTTGTTGCTAAGGAAAGTTTAGACTAAGTCAAGGACTTCTCAGCTTCTCATGCCCAGCCAGCGAGAAGGCTGGAGGGGCACAAGAAGTTGGGAGGGGACACAGCCAGGGCAGCTGACCCAAACTGGCCAAAGGGGTATTCCAGACCATGGGACGTCATGGCCAGTATATAAACTGGGGAGGAGTTAGGCAGGGAGGGATCCCTGCTCAGGAACTAACTGGGCATTGGTTGGTGAGTGGTGAGCAATTGCATTGTGCATCACTTGTTCTGTATATTCCAGTTCTTTTGTTGTTATTATTGTCATTTCATTATTGTTATTACTATCATTATTAGTTTCTTCCTTTCTGTTCTATTAAGCTGTTCTTATCTCAACCCACAAGTTTTACTTTTTTTTTTTCCAATTCTCTCCCCCATTCCACTGGGGGGGGGGGCAGTGAGTGAGCAGCTGCATGATGCTTAGTTGCTGGTTGGGATTAAGCCAGGACAGCATGGCATTTATTCCAAACTTCTAAAACTAGCATATTTACCTTGAGTCTTGCTCATATTCCAACAAAAAAAGATACAGTTACAGCTAAAATCACCTTTTGCTGCATTTGGTGTTACATCTCTGAACACCTGAGAGTACTTTACAGTTTCTGCCTGACCTCTCTCAGCTGTTGACTGCTATAAAATTAATTTTCCTATTTTACTCACAGAAGAAATAACCATATCACCCTATTTTTTGAAAGGGAGATCTGGAAGAGTTTTAGCAGTACTTAATGATTTTATAGTAATAACTAAACAATAGAGTTGCCAGCAAAAGAAAGGGAACAGTATCAGTAACCCAGGAGGCCTCCTCTGTCCTCTGTTCCTACATTAAAAACAGGAGCTAGTTCTGTACCATGATTGTTACTGGACAAATACACTGCTGAAGTTTGAATTTCCCCTCCTGCTGTATCTGAACACTTTCTAATTGTCCTAATCTGAATATTTAATTCTACTGGCTCTGGCTAGTCCACTAACATCTTTAGCTCCCATTATCATACTTTTGCTTTTTTCATCTATCTTTTCTTCCCTTTCTCCTCTGACTAAGTTATTACAGCTACTTTCATTTTACAGTTTGAAGAGAAGGGTTGTGGGTTTCTTTTTGTTTGGGTTGGGATTTTTGTTGTTCTTCTGTTGGTGTGGGGTGCTGGGTTTTTGTTTTGGTTTTTTGAGGGACATTTTTGTTTGGTAGTTTGGTTTGGGGATTATTTTTCCATTTTGTAAATACAGAAGAAACACCCAGAACTCAAGATGTGATTTTTGGGAGTACACAGCTGAGCCCTCCCATAAATTTCCAATCACTCATATACTTACTAATTACATTTTTCTTCCCAACAGTACTTTTCATGACTATTTTCAGCACTTCAAAACTGACCTTTTACCAGTCAGTAACCATACATTACTGGTGACCATTGGGCAGCTGAAGGCGACTCTAGCTTTACCAAGAGGTTAACAAATACAGCCCCTGAGAAGCTGTTCCAGTGGAGGGAAACACAGCGAGTGCCAGTCCTGCGGGAACACGGCTCCTTTGTGACTAATTAGCACGCTGAGTCAGTTGATGGAGCTGCAGATACCAGGGCTTTGCTCAAATCACTAAGGCAAGCACAGAGAACAGCTACTAGAAGCCGCTGAACAGAGATGAGGTCACCGAGTTAAATTGAGCTATGACACAGCCTGCAGATTTCAGTACGCATAGCTACTGAACATGCCAGCCTTTGTCACTCACAGAGCTCTGACAGAGGGACAACCTGCTGTGGGAACTGTTAAAGGGCCCAAATGTCTGCAGGCTTGACTTTTTTCCCCCCTAAATCTCAAGTTTCTCTAAGACCCCATATAAGACATGATATATTCTGTTTGCATAAGACAAATGAAATTAGGCTGTCGAACGCTGGCAACCACCAACTGGTTTTCAGTTTGGTAGTTGATCTTTTCTGACAGAATAAGCTCCAGTAGGAAATTATTTGAAGTAGGTTGCCTATTGATGAAGTTTCAGAATGCTCAACCAGAAGGGGATCTCTACCAAACATACTTCAATTTGAATTCCTAACACCTTCATCACTTTTTCTCCAAATGCTAGACATGTCTAGGGAGAGATGTAGTGGAAAACAGCCAAACTGTGTTAGCTGTCCTTTCTACGAATGAGTGGGAAACACAACTCCCTACCTAAAACTTCTGACATTTGAGCCACTCAGGTCCATCCTGCGTCGCTGATTACCCTTCTCTTTTCCCTACTCCAAGCCTCCTGGCCTCTCCTTGCAACCCTCTAGTCCTGCCCAGCCACAATCACAGAGCACAAGAAACTTTGAGTTCTCATAAGAAACCTCACCCAAGCCCAAAGCAGCGATTACAGCTGAGCACCAGAGATGACTGTACAACACAGGCTTTTCCTCTACATCAGGATAAGCCAGCGCTGGCACTAGAAAGCAGCAGCTTTGCCTACTCACTACCCCAAGCACTGTTTCCCCCCCAGCCCATACCACCCCTTGTACCAGTATTTGTCTATTTACAAGGTGAACCGAGGACATACTCAGACATTCAAGATGATAGACACATGTCAATCAAAAGCATGAGCTAAGAGGTATGTTGGAACTGAGCAAACAGGAACAGGAGGTTTTGGCACCTTAGGAAGTATCTACGGGGTGTTTGTGCACTAAGATTTTATAAAAAGATTTTTACCTTGGCCAGCTTTAGGCAGGTTTCTATCCCTGCCAGAAACAGCTCAAATAATACTTGCAATACAAAGTATTTACCAAAGTATTTACCCTTACCAAAAATCAAGTCTCTACCTTAGATTAAAGCACTACTACATCCCAAAGAATGGACGACCAGAAAATACGTCACTAAGAACACTGCTTTTTTTCCCACCAAACTTCACTCCAAATACAACTGAACAATCATTTTGGCTGATACTTTTCCTTTAAGTTTTATACGCTTTCTCATCAGCATTGTCAAATTAGCAACCTTCTTTATGCTGCAGTGCAAATATATGCATTTGGTTATTTCTGGAACCAGCCTACAAACTAAACAATCTCAAATAGACATTGGAGTCAAAAGAAAGGTGAGGAAGGAGAATTATGACCATACAAGAAGGCAGTATTCAAAGCAGTAGTCTCCTAACAAGTTACCCAGTGAAGTATATAATTTGTCACGTTCACTATGGATTCACACATTGCTACTGGTTTATATTAACCTTATCCATCTTACTTGTTCTGTTGCCTAGTTTCTTTAATTATTTTGAAGGGATTTTGGAAAACCTAATAACATATGACAACTTACTTCCTTTTATTTCTGCTGATATGCAGAGAAACACTACATGAAATTTAGGAGACACTGATTCCCTTTGCAGTTGCTGGTTATTTTTTGCAGAGCCAAGAAGCACTATTTCCCACTCAATTTTCCTTTTCGCCACATTTGGCATACTGTCAAAGTTTCCTATCACTACCAGCCACTCCTGAGTTTTTCCTGTTAAGATTTCTACATTGTTATTTTACAGGTTTTGATTACTGAAGAAAACGTAGAAGTCTTAGTAAAAATATTCTATAGCACACATTAATTTTACCAGATCTACCTCAAACTGACCTGCTACTTACATCTGAGCTGCTATTTATGCCTTCTTCCTTTCTAATTGCATAGTAGTTACCTTTCTATTATATCCCTAACAGAGCTTATTATCCCACTGGTTTCTTTTCCATTGTTTGTCTTCCTTCTCTTGGCTCAGTAAATGTAAATAAATTTTCATTTATACAAGTTCACGTAATGATTTTATCACCACTAGCTGGACAGTAGATGAGAGAGTTAAGGCCAAAACCAGCCTGGAGAGTCAGAGTACAGCCTTGAGAGATTAAATACTTATTTCCTCTACCAGGACTGAAAATAAGTAAATCACAGAAGTCAGTGCCTAGAATGGCACCCAATGTATTTTTCAAAATCCTGAGCCGCTTAACTGCATGACCCCCTGCAGCAAAGAATGCCATAGGTAGCACAAACAATTTCCTTTTGTTAAACTTTAACACAAGTTCCTTCTGTTATGACACAAATACGGAGCTTTTCAGTTTGTATTATCGCTCACAACTCCCTCTATTCCTTCTCTCTTGACCACATATATGTGCCCTTTGTAAGTGCCCATTTTATGTATGCCCTCTCACACCTACCCATTTCTGTGAACCAACATCAGATAGTCCATGTCTGCTCTACTGCGAAGACTTACAACAAAGCATTAAGTAAATAAGAATCTTTACCAAGGAAACAACATCAGTGTTGGCAAAAATTCCAGTACTAAAAAGTCTAACTTCTTGACTTAGACATTAAAAGAAAAGGCTTTGAGGACAGAAACAGATTAAACCTAGGCAGCAGTATCTTCCCAGTTTTCTCAGAAACCTTGCCAGCTCAGGCAACGGTATTAAACAGCTGCCTCTGCAATTAGAACAGTCTCTGTTCCTCTGGATAAGATGCACAGGAGAGAAGGGAATCCCACAGAGGCTTCCATGGGGCCAGCAACACAGCCGGTCTGACAGACACACATGGCCAAGGGCTGCTTCTAAGCAAAGAATCATTAGCAGGCTCTCAGAGAGGGCCTCTGGGCTCTGCTGCCCTCCTCGAGATAAAGTCCAGTCTGCAGTAAGTTTAATCAAAAGCCATCTCAGACATTAATATGCTTCCTTGTGTCTCTCCAGGAGCCAACTAAGAAAAGCATTAATGGGATTAATTAGAGATACTCTTCATCACCAGTAGTGGACGGGGAAAAAAAAAACGCTTTCCTTTTTTTAGGGGTTTTTGTTGGGTTTTTTTTTAATATGATACATCTATGAATCTATCAGGCTCTCAGTCTCAGGAAGATGAGAAGAGAGCCTTCAAGTCCACAGAGTTTCAAGAGGTGTATTAGACCAGCAAGCAAACAAGAAGGTAGAGAACAAACATTCATGTCATCTTCTGAAATTTTATAGCTCTAGGCTAGGTTTTGACAGAACTAGTATTAAATAGAACCAAACCAAAACCAAGGAAGACTAGGATTTCTCTACTCTTTATTTAATGGCACTGCATTTCTAGGTGTCATACAGTGAAGTGTCCACAGACAGCAAGCAGATGATACTCTAAATCACAGCCTATCACACAAGCATGGACCACTTCAGGTAAAATTCATTCCCAGTACTAATAAATTGCAGTGCTAGCCAGCCAGGAAGGACATCAGAAACTTTAAAAGGCTGCACAGATTTTCTTTTTTTTTATTTTTACAAACACTTTAGGGAATCTGTCACCAAGATGAAAAAAGTCACAGCTTCAATCAGCTATGACCATTAGCTATGATCATTAACAATAGAGGGAACCAAAGAAAATTTAAGGATTTTCTGAGACATTGCAGGAAGTTCATCTTTTTGTCAAATTTGAAAATATAAAAGCAATTCAAAACATCTATTCTGCAGCAAAAATACAAATAATGGAGTCGCCTCTAAAAGCCTTTTCTAAAAAACAGTCTGAAATAGTCAGCATTTTATTGTTTAAGAAAATCCTACAAAACATACCCAACACAGCTCTTCCAGAGGCAATATCAGACAAAACACCTGATTTGCATTTAGATGCCACAAGGTATCTTTGAGAAAAGGCTTGTCTCACATAAATAGAAAAGCTTGCTTTACATCATCTAAGCAATTCAATTTCTTGAATTATTTGATTTAATTTCAAAGTATTCTCTAACAATTGAGGCTGGTCATACTTTAAGCAAAGACATAGGCCAGATGATCGCGAAGGTCCCTTCCAACCTAAATTATTCCAGGTTTTGTGTTTAGGTGTTCTGCAAGCATTTATAACCTGGAATCCTACAGTAGATTCGCCATTAGTCTCAACATTTAAATGAAATTAATAAAAATGAAAAATAAGAACAAAAATCAGTCAGTCCCTGAAACCTGAAGATCCAATATTTTTCTACATGCTATATATGCATGGTAGCTCATGCTAAAACAGTTGTTGGTTTTCATGGTGTTGAGGAAAGCAGTTCTCCATACATCATTAAAACCACTTACTGAAGAGTCACATCTTGATTAAACTGCACATTTAAGCCTTTTCCATCAAAAAATTTCAATCATTAAGCAGGAGAAAAAGCAAAAATTAAGAACTTGGGTGTCACTTATCTAAATGCAGTCTTACTCAAACAAATATGCCCAAATTCTTGTACCAAATGCTTTTAATCCAAATTCACTCAAAAAATTAATGCACATTGCAAGTCCTTACAACTGCTTTAAAACAAATCAGGCAACAAACTTGCTTGCTTAATTATGACAATAAATTTGAAGGAGCATTTAAATTAGTCTGAGAAGTCTAATTTACAGGTTCTTTCATCACTTCTAAAAGCCACCTGGGAAAGAATTTAAACACTTCAAATTGGTTTCACATCTTAGTATATGGCACTACAACTATCTTTCAAAGTTCTTTTTGCCCACTGGTTTCTTTTTACAGTAAGAAGAATTTGAAACTACTATTACACACATACACACATTTACATATGGGGGGTTTGTGTGTAAAATGTGTAACTATATTCAGACTTATACATATGTAACGTGTGTATCTGTGTTTGGTCTTTAAGTGTCAAGTATTTTTCCTTTAATTTGCAGATAACTAAAATATATTTTGCAACATCTTGTAAGGTTGTATGTCAAAGTGAATGATAATATAATTCTATCATAGACTAATGGACAGTTCAATATATGCAGAAAAATATATCATGATGTAACATCACATTAAAACTGAAACAGATTCCATATACCTTTATTATACCTTTTCTTTTCCTGTTCCTTTGACATTAACAAGAGGACAAACTAACAGTCACTCATTTTAGAAAATGAAACTGCAAGTATGAGTAGAGACTTTTCCCAGAAACTGTCATCCAGTCGCATTTTCCCATAATTCTAATATTCTCTTTTATTTCTGATAGATAATATTTTAATAATTAATGCCATCACCTGGGAAAAGAGATTGTGACAGGGTAATTATGCACTCTTAAGTAATCTCTTTTAATCACAGAACAAGCAGTAGTTTTAAATACTGAAAGATGTAACACTGCAACACTCCTTAATTTGCTTCATTTCTTCCAGAATATAGCCACATAGTCTTATGAACTAACACACACTCGGATATTTATTGCTTGCAAAGTATTTTCAAGCATCTTCACTCGAAGGACTAAAAAAGAGATTCCAAATTTGCGTGTCCAAGTTCCCAGAACACTGCCAGCTGCAGAGAGCGTGCAATGTGGTTAATCATAAAAGGATAACACCTTGGAAGAAAGTTACCGCAACATTAGATTGTTGCCTAGGAAACTGAATTAAGTCTCTTATCAGGCATTATACGTCAATACAAAGATCACTAACATGCTCTTCAGAATATTGGACAGCATCTGTCCTACAACTATTGTACTGATTTTGCCCAAATCTAATTTACAACATATATGTAGGCTGTAAAGATGGAAATAATAATAAAGAATTTGTTGTTTTTACTTCTTAGCAAAAAGCCTGCAATGCTTATAGGGGTGAATATTCAATCACGTTAGCTATTTTTGTCTGCATTTGAAGAAATCTATCCCCATCATAACTGAACAGGAAATTAAATGGGGGGGGCGGGGGGGGGGGGTATTTTGCCATGTTAGAGTTGGGCAATACACCATTATACTTCCATCATTTACTGAGTTCTGAATCATGAATAAAAACATGACAGGGTCACCAAAATGTAACGCTCTTTATCAAGACAAAAATATATTTAAGGTTCCAGGTATTTTATGACAAAACACAGCTACAAATGTTAAACTTCACCTAGAAAATAGGATTCATTGTATTTTAAAAAAGGCAGAAAACAGAGTAGGTAGGTATTTTATATATACATCTTCCTTTGCTATATTCATGGTGCAATCCTGATCTTCAGTGAGAATGCAAGTACCTACAATAAGTTATGGCAATAAATGAGAAGTTAACTATATTTTGAATATTTCAAAGTAATAATTAAATTGCCTGGAAAACTTCTATTATGCTTGTCTTTGAAAATTAATATACTCACATTTATTTGACCAAAACAGAAGAAGTAAATGCCTACCATATAAAACACTACTAAGACTTCCTTTGGGGCTATAAGAACTTTCTATCTTGCTTCCAAATTTCCCAACATTTTCAGGCTTGATATCACGACCTTTATCTTCTCCTTATATCACCTGTATGAATTGTGAATTTGCAATACATGAGTACCCACCTCATTTACTATGTTCACATCAAACAATGACCTAACTGGACATAACCAAGATATGAAATAAAATTAAAAAAAAATGACAGTTTGCATAAAATAGTTGATTCTTCTTAAATGCATAACTATGGAAACTTTGTAGAAGTTTCGGCAGGGGGAAGCTTATTTTTAATAAGCAATTTTCATCGTCCAGATGTAACAAAGAGGCTACATCTAAAACCTGAACTAAAAGTACTCCCACAGCATTCTCCTGGAGAAACTGCCTGCTCATGGCCTGGACAGACAAACTCTTCACTGGGTAAAACCTGGCTGGATGGCTGGGCCAAAAGAGTGGTGGTGAAAGGAGTTTAATCTGGTTGGTGTCCAGTCACCAGTGGTGTTCCCCAGGGCTCAGTGTTGGGGCCAGTTCTGTTTAATATCTTTATCAACGATCTGGATGAGGGGATCGAGTGCACCCTCAGTAAGTTTCCAGACAACACCAAGTTGGGCGGCAGGGTTGATCTGCTTGAGGGTAGGAAGGCTCTACAGAGGGATCTGGACAGGCTGGATCAATGGGCTGAGGCCAATCATATGAAGTTCAACAAGGTCAAGTGCCAGGTCCTGCACTTCAGTCACAGCAACCCCATGCAGTGCTACAGGCTTGAGAAAGAGTGGCTGGAAAGCTGCCCAGCAGAAAAGAACCTGGGGGTGCTGGTTGACAGCCAGCTGAATATGAGCCAGCAGTGTGCCCAGGTGGCCAAGAAGGCCAACAGCATCCTGGCCTGTATCAGAAATAGTGTGGCCAGCAGGAGCAGGGAGGTGACTGTTCCCCTGTATTCGGCACTGGTGAGGCTGCACCTCAAGTACTGTGTTCAGTTTTGGGCCCCTCACTGCAGGAAAGACACTGAGGTGTTGGAGCGTGTCCAAAGAAGGGCCAAACGAAGCTGGTGAAGGGCCTGGAGCACAAGTCTTATGAGGAGCGGCTGAGGGAACTGGGGTTGTTTAGTCTGCAGAAAAGAAAGCTGAGGGGAGATCTTATCACTCTCTACAACTACAAGAAAGGAGGTTGTAGCGAGGTGGGGGTTGGTCTCTTCTCCCAAGTAAGAATTGATAGGACAAGAGGGAATGGCCTCAAGTTGCACCAGGGGAGGTTTAGATTGGATATTAGGAGAAAATTCTTCACTGAAAGGCTTGTCAAGCATTGGAATGGGCTGCCCAGGGAAGTGGTTGAGTCACCAACCCTGGAAGTACTTAAAAGATGCATAGATGTGGTGCTTAGGGACATGGTTTATGGGTGGACTTGGTACTGTTAGGTTTACAGTTGGACTTGATGATCTTAAGGGTCTTTTCCAACCTAATGATTCTATGATTCTACTCTCTTCTGGCATCTGTAAAGAACTCACTATACTTAGAGTCACTGTACACAGAGTTGGCTATGGCATAGAAGAGACAATATAGCTTTTATAAAGGAAGTTGTACCTCACAAACTTGCAAGAGCTCTCTGCCGAACAGCTGCGCAGAAGGTAACTCCACTAACAGAGCACAGCTGGATTTTCACATAGTTCTCAGGAAGGGGTCTTACAGGAAGGAAGGTACCATAACGATAAAGGCATGGAGGAAGAGACACCGTCCCAGACAGCGGACCCTAAATCCACCATTGCTGCACAGGAAAACAGGTTGTCACAGTAGACAGTCTCATGAATACATTAAGACAATTTTCAGGAAGCAACAATGTAACAAAGAAATAGATTATCAACAGTTATGAAAGTAATAGATGCATAATAAAACCAAACAGAATTTTGCCACTATAAACATATGCTGCATCTGTGATGTTATGGCTTCCTCAACTCAGAAGCACTACAAAAGAAAGGCACTGAAAGGAGAAACAAGAACAATAAAAAACATGGAACCATGTGTATACAAGAAACAATTAGACCGGGACTCTTACCCGGCATGGGGAGGGAGGAACGATAGCAGAGGAGAGGCACAGAAGAGATCTGTTAAACAAAGATTGGCAGTCAAGGTAAGAAATGATGGCTCACCTCTCTAACACAAGATCTATCAAGCATCAACTGATCAGGCAGCCAGTCCAAAACAAGTGTTTTGCATAATTAAGCATTACTACAGAACACTGTAGAAGCCAAAGGTCTATGTGGGTTCAAAAACTAACCAGATAAAGCTGTAGGAAAACAGGGTGACAGGGGAGACACCGAAGATACCATATGCCTGGCCCTAAACGTAGTCCGGCCCTAAACTGCAAGACTGTCGACAGCTAGGGAGTCATATTGAAGGAGTTATCACTGCATGTTTGTCCTGTCCTTGCTTTCTTCTCAGGCATCTGCAAACAGATCACTGTCAGATATGAGTCTTTGGTCTGACTTACTGGAGTCATTCTCAGATTACGGTAAAAGCCAAATCTGCAGAGTCAATAGAACATGATTTGGGAAACAGCTGGTTCTTTAATTTTTGTTGAAGGAAGCAGTTTTCTTGCTCACCAGTGTGCTTTTAATTACTCTCATAAACCCCAGACTATCCATGCTCCCAGACATTTACAATAAAGTTTCTGTATTACTGCTTCACTGACAAAAACTGAAAGTGATCCAAATCTCATTTTAAGACTTGGAAAGGCAGCTACCAACTGAACAGAATTCATACTATAAATCACTCTTACAAGTCATCTAAAATAACTTTCTTCTGCCTTTACTGAGACTAACAGTTTAGTGTCTGTTAAGCTTATATAAAAGCTGATCATGCACAACAGCAACATGCATATTCAGGATAATGCACTCTACAGGTCTCAATTCTGGAGACACTCAGAAGACCAGTTTCAGTTGAAGGCACTACTACTCAGCTTTTCTAAAAAGTACTTCTGGAAAACACAGCTTCAGGTGTCCATTGATGTTACACGTGTTCGATGGTCACTCACAGTGCCAGTACACTTTTTTTTTTAAATATAAATGCTACCAAGTATTGAAATTTAAATCTTTAATTTGCTTATAATCTCAAACTACTCAAATACTGGGACAAAAAAGTAGTGTTTTCAAACTATTCTCAAATAGTTCACATTTAAAAACACAAAACCAGAAGAAATAAAAAAAGCTTTCCAACATTTAATAAAGTTGCTGTAATTCTAAGTTCTACATACCACTAAAATACAAATCAGAGTAAAACTCTGAAGCCTAGCACTGTTTGTAGCTACAAATGGAGATTATTCACAAATCAATATTCTACATAGCACAATACACCTCCAGTTCCCTTATACTGCTCCAATACAAAACTAAACAGTCAAAGAAAAAACCCTCTGCAACAAAACAGATGTAAATTCTGTAGCACTCTACTGCAGTAGTTCTACAATATCCTGAAAAATGCTTCCAATGAATTCAGATAGCAAACTTTCAAATTTTGCTGATTTCTTAACTCTTAAATACAAAAGCAGACATGTAAGGAAGAAGCAGCTTAACATTTTGACAGAAAATTTGAGATAGCTGGGTATGTGGGAACAAGGTGCAAGATAATTCATACAAATTTTGGAAAAGGACATTAAGCTAGAAACTTCTGTTAAAAATAACCAGAGATATAACACTGAGGTTAATGCCCTAGTATCACTATATTAAGGACAGCAGCAAAACGAGTTGAGCAGTGTAGTTTGTTCATACGTCCCAGAACTGTTTCATACTCAGGCATACATAGATCCATTAATTTGAAATTCATCTAAGTAAACATTTCACACAAGAGTAACAGTTAGTACTTTTTTTTCATCTCATAACAAGTTTAGACTACTAAAAGCTACAGTCCAGTTATCTAACAGGAGGTGGACCACATAGTCCTGTGAGACCACAGGCTTCAGCAGCCATAAGGCTCTAATTAAAATGATCTGCAAATGAAACCTTCAATCTTTAACACAAGTTAAAAGTAACATTTATGTTGTAATGTAATTTTTAGATGACTGTCTTGGGGAGTTGTAAGCAAATATATAGCACCAGAGCGGTAAGCAACTACATATCATGAAACTAAATCACTGAAAAGGTATTCCTGGAACCTTTAAAAAATCCCAACCACCACCAAAAAAATCAGTGATTGCTTGACAAATGAATATTTACAAGTTAATATAAAATTATTTAAATTCCAACAACAGCAATAAGATGTCTACCAATGTATTGTAATTAGCTCAGAAAGCTTTCAACATGTTCCACTTCAACTGCTGGGGTGGGGGGGGAGTGTCTTCTACTTTTTGGTCTTAGGAAAAAGAAAGTTACATTTCACTTACCAGTTCCTATATAGGATTTAAAGCGTCCTGATAGTCTGTCGACAAAGGCACCTAAAACATCTAATCCCAGTAATGCTACCTGTTGAAACAAAAGCATTACATACACAAAACAGATCACTAAAGAATTCTTTAGAATATATTTTTAAAGAAATTAGATCTATATATGCAGGCATGCTGAAAGACTGTATCTTAACCTAACGATAAATTAAAGTTCCAATTAGAGAGCTGATAATTCCTTGAAAGCTTTCATTAAGACAAAGTTATCAGAATATGTTTGGAATGGATCAAGAATATTTACATATACGAGATCAGTTCAGATTTTTCAGTACTTGTCTTAAAAAAGGAAGAAAATAAATATTACAAATCCAATGTTTTAGTATTTTCAACTACAAATGATTAAATTTCAAATTAATAATCACAAGGACTAAGAAGTTGGAAGAAGCTCTTCTTTTTCTCTCTCTGGATCATATATTAGGACTGAAATTCTATCCCTCATTTTCTTTAGGAGATGACTCTAGAGGTCTAACTCAGCATTAACTGAAAATCAAAATTCCTTCGAAACAGGTACCAGTAAGGCTTTAGGCTTATTTCCTCTACCAAGTTTCTAAGCTGCTTAAAGAAACAAAACAGAATGCCTTACCAACAACAAAAAGCAACAAAACAAAAAAACAACAACAACAACAAAAGGGGTGGGGGTGTGTGCAGTTACCATACTCAGAAAAAGCAAACAACTTCAAATGCAAACTAAGCCCCCAAACATAAGTACTAATATAGACTGGAAAAAAAAACATGGTTTAAACAGTTTCCCAGATGTTAAGAGCTTACTTCCATCTGGCTACTTAGTTCATCCAGCAAGGTCATTACATCGTTTTCCAAACTCCCAAAACAAAACAACTGAGAGAAGCTAATACCATCTTCCCTAGAAGTTCAGACCATACCATTTGTCCACCTGCTTGTTGAGCTAGGGGAGTTTTATTTCTCTTCATTTGCTGTTGTTAAAAAAAACCAACAAAACAAAAAAAAACCCACAACAAACCAGAAAACAAAAGGAAGTTCAAAATACTACTGGAATTGTGAGGAGGTTCCCATCTATGAACAGAAACTAGATGAGAGGACAATATCCACTCGTATAGAAACAAAAACATGATCCAAAATGATCAGTTAAACTAAATCATTTTAGCAAGTCGGGACACCTTTTTTCACCCTTAACTATCCTGCATACTGTTTGAAGACTTCATTCTTATCTTCCTGTAATAGTTCATTACGAACACCAGAACCTGCATTTTCACATCTTGTAGTTAAGTCAATCAGCTGCCCATGAAGGCACAAATGCCAAAGGAAGGACCTCCTGAAGCTTGGGCACTTGTAACAGTTTTTCCTCCTCTTTATTTTCTAGTAAGACACCAAACAGCAAATTTCTCCCCACGAAGACATGAGCAGAATTACTCCCCTCTATTAGCTATTTATTTTCATAAAACTTGGAACCACAATTTCTTGGGACAACTCTGTTTCCTTAAGATCCTCATCTGTCACAATTGTCCACACTAGACAGCAGGCCAAAAAAATTTGACTGGAGATTAATGCGAATACACATGGCCCACACACACAGGATCATGTGAGCCTTGTTTCTGCAAGAAACTAGACAAATAAGGTCTCCATAAAATCTATGATCTGAAGCAGCCGCATAATTAAGCAGATTTTTAGTAATTTCAGTATTAGTATAATAGATCTCCTTTTAAAGAGGAGGTAGAAAACTCAGCTCCAAGTTAGTACAATTTACTTGGAAATTTACACATTACATACTAAAATGGAGAATAGCAAATATAAGTGGAAGGCATCACTGGCTTAAATTAATATATTTCCAAAAAGGTGACTGCATCTACAGCTTAGGATGAGAAAACAGAATCCTGTAATCGATACCTTACTTACTTAGACAAAAAATATGTCAGCTTTTAGGGTAACGTCAAAGCTTCCCAAAAGCTCTTTCCTTTAATGTTCTTTTCCAGATTGCCAAACTATATGAGACCCAAGACAAAATCTCAGTTTAAAAAGCGATGCCTGCAAGAAATAGGCAGGCCTGCAAGAAATCACTCTGGATATACATTGTTTTCCTATGCTTCTGTTTCCTGACTACAAGCCCCACCTTAGACTTGTCTTCCAGTAGCAACTTTTCAGATACCCTTCCCGTGCAAGTATTTTGGAGTCTATTAACACAAAAACCACTGCCTTTCTTTCTTTAATGGTACTTACAGAGAGTCTCTCTCTTCTCTGCATATTTGATTATCTTTCTAAAAATCTCTCTTGAAGTCTTCTATCATTCTGAACAACAGCAGCTCAGAAATTTAAAGTAAAGCACGCATGACTGTTTTTTTACTACAGATCTGCTCTTTACTAATCCCAAAGAAGAGTTCTGAGTAAGATGGAGAGTATTTCTTGATTATTTCCTCCAGTGCTCAGCCTCTAGGGTCTGGAGTGGTTTTTGTGGGATTTTTTTTTTTTTTTGCCTTTTTTGTTGGTTGGTTGGTTGGTTTTGGTTAGAAGGGTGCGGGGATTGGTTTTTTTTAAAGTCTCACCTGGGTAAAAACAGTGGCCATATGGAATATTTGAATCTCCATATAACCTAAGGGTCAGAGGCTTGATAACAACCAGAGAAACAGCTATTCATCCTACCATGACTGTTACTGCCAACAAAGAATCTGATCACTTGTATTTCATTTGTCTAAGAGTATTTTATTTGATCAAGAGCACCCACTGAGATATTGCCTGCACATTCCATATTTTTGTATCCCTCCCTGTGAATGGGTAAAGTTTAACTGCCTCTCATGATGCAAGCCACATCTGCTTTGATTAACCATTCAAGCAGTTGTCAATATGGTGTTGGCTCTTTGCAACTGTCTATCAAAGATTTGCTTAAAGAATGCAGTAGGGGTTCTACTTCAATAATTGGTATACAAAAGTCACTTCAGTAAATACTACAAATTTAAAAATGCTGATCAGTAGTTTTGTCTTGTGATGTCTTTATTCTATGAAAATATATAGTTCAGACTGCACATGATGAAATAAAGCTTTCAAAAGTTACCTTTCTAAGTCATATATGAGACTAACGCTGGCTTTAAAAAATGCAAAAGTAACAAACACTGCTGTGAAATTCTCATCTCTTTAACAAAAACTTGGAACCCCATACCACTACAGAGTATACCAAATAAACTACCTCTTACTGTCTTTGTATATCCATCTTAACAATTCTCTGCTTTGAAACACAATGTTTTGAGTTTCAGCATCTCCTGGTAGGTATAATCCATGCAGTATTCAGGCAGTCCTTTGGAAGGAGTCCTTAACAATTGATATGGGGTCACAAAAAAAAAAAAAAAAAAAAAAATCACAAGTCAAGGCAGAATGATCTGCAAGAAAAAGGTTCCAAGCTCTCAGACACTGTGTGGGACCATGTACCAACACAGGCTCTCCACTTAGCAACAGAAAAGCCTCCCACCAGCATCATGGCTCCTTCCCCACCAGCTTCAATGAGTGATGTATTTCTTCTGGGATTAAAATCATTGGATCTGTTTCTTACTCTGCATTCATTAAGCCTTTCGCCTGCTGCCTAGAAAGAGCCTTTGTGTGTTGAGGCTGATTCATCAGCTCACTATTGTTTGATGCATTTAAACACTGCTTTTGAGGTTCACAGTAGAAAGTAGGCTTATTTGAACTGGAGTTGGTTAACTGTTGAGCTACTCTTTAACAAGCCAATGTTCAGGACCATCCTTGACTTCTCAGATCACAACAAAATCACCAACCCTACTGAGAAATACTTTACCTGTTCTGGAAAGGACCAGACTCTTTATTGAAATCAAGATGTTCCAACCAAAATGTGATTAGGAATTGAGCCAGTCATTAGGAATTGAGCCTATTTCTTGTTCTGCAGCTTGTTCCTTTTCCAGCTCTCTTACATACTCTTTCTAGCACTGCCACTGCTCTTCTGTGGGCAACTTCCAGTCATCTAAGTCTTTGCTAGGAAAAGAAATATTGTTCTTCAAACCCTACCTGGTTAACCATGCATGCTTACTATTATTCTCACTGTGATTTTGTAATTTCCCATCCCTGTGGGGGACATCTAGGGGCAGGACACTGCCAGGAAACCATGTCTAGTTACATTAAGTTGCCAAATGACCTTAATACAAATGTCCTTGGATTTGGTCATAGGATCTCTGAACTGTATATGGAAATACAGATGACAATCTGCAAACTAGTCATGAGAATCTAATGGGGGAATCATGGAGGTCACCATCTGGAACTCCAAAAGAATGAAGTTAAGGCATTGGACTTCCTGTCACCATGGGGACAGCTGTGGTATCACTAACAGTCAACTGACAAACAAAAAAACAGCATGCCAAACAACTACGCCGTGCAAGAAAAAACATTGTTCCAGCACTGCAGTGCTGGAATGAGACATGCACAAGAACGTGAGGTTTTCAGGAGGGTTTTTTGGTTTAAGTATTGTCAGACAAGCCCAAAGGCGTACTTTCTCAATTCTCAAATAATCTCAAGCACCTTGCAAGTAGCTAAACGTGAAACAAAAACACATATGTGCATGCGGTCTCTTCTGCTTCACTTCTTGGAAGTTTCTTATTCCTAGTTCTCTTTACCCATCTCCCTGAATACACTTCTCTCCTATTTCACAGGATACTTGATCACTTTTTGCTCCCTTTACTGTTTCCCACCCCAATTCTCTCCATATCACCCACTTCACCGAGACCTACCCATATTCCATTCCCTCCCTTAACACAAAAGCTTGCAGATACCAAAAACTGCCCCTGGCTCCATGGGCAGAAGGAAGCTTTCATTTTCCTGAGTCATTTCTTCAACCCAGGTGGTTCTTCAGTCCCAGCCAGGTCATCTTCAGACTCCATTCTCCCTTTCACAAGAAAATGCACTGCTGCAATCCTCCCACTCGGCATCAGTTGGGCAGCTGCCTCTGCTGACAGCAGTCAAAACCGCAGTCCCAGCTACTGAAACTACCACATGCATCATCTATACTTTAGATATTTTAGCTGACAAGAAAGCATTATTTCCATTCCCCTGCTTCTTTCATCTTCAAGGGTACAAATGACACTTCCAAAGATGTAGACAATATTTTTTTTAACATATATTGCATCACTTCACATTGCAAGGAGAGAGAGGGGTTGCTGGTAGTCTAACACAAAGTCTTCAAGCTCAACAATTTGAATTGCAAGTTCTTCAGCAAATGAAGAGCTTCCTCTATCTAAAAATGTAAGTTTACTGACTTCAAAGCAATGTTTTACAACTATAATTTGGACTATAAGCTAAGATTCTCCTGAGAGAATCAAATCTTTGCTACCGTTAGAACTGCACACCAGCTGCAACCCTCACTGCCTCAAAAGGAGTACAGACTACCAAATTTCTTACTATAATCTTCCTCTCATTATCCTTCTGTGATGGCCAACCGCAAATCATTTCAGCATCGCAGTGCAAGTAACCACACTACCAGAGGATTATTGAATGAATCACCCATATTTATGCAGAGACTGATGAGTGTAGTGCAGCACTGAAAAAGCTTGGTTTCTTCAGAGGTCCTTCTCGACAGGCCTAGATCTGGGAAGTTCTTGTTATTTTGACCTCGCCTGTATAGCAACCAAAACAAACAAGCATAGTGCTGTCATAAAGATTTTAAAGTTTATAAAAAAAAAAATCTGGTTTACTGCTCTTTCCTCGTGATGGGAACTGTAACATTCCTCCACACGCACATTAATTAAGAAACATTTACCCAATTTTGAAGAATGCATTAGTGTAACACTTGAAATCGTTACCAGAAAAATGTTTACAGCCTTCTATCATTTCAAAATCTCTCATGGTCTTCAAACTGATTTGAGTTCAGACTGAAAGCGTGATCTCCAAATTATTCTGTATTCTCTGGACAATACAGTATTCTAAAGTGTGTCATGTACTGCCACCAGCTTGATCCATTACAGGAATATCTACAGTTTGCTTCATATGCACATTAAATGTTCCTCCCTTGACCACTGCCATAAATTTTTCATAGACATTGTTCCAAGGACAGTGAGCATAAACCAAAAGTATATGATACAGCAACACCTGACATTCTAGGCCATTTTTTTTTTTCTTGAGATTGTTTGGCTTAAACATTATGCACTGCAGTAGAAAAAGTTTGAAGACAGAGCCTCTTTAAAAGCAGGATTCAGCGGGAAGGCAATGAGATGTATGGCATTTCTCTTTGGAATATATAATCTTTACCAAAAAAAAAGCAAACCCAAAAGCTTTTTCCCCCCAAAGAAAACCGTACTTGAAAGCCTTTCTAAGCATGTTGATGGAGCAAAACAAAGAAACACTTTATTTTAGGACTTAGTACTTCCAGAAGAATATAATTCTTTTCATGCCCCAGGTCTCTCATTTTCTTTCTCATTTCCTCTTATTTAAATTGTATTAAACATACAGTGATTCCCATTCTCTGCTACTTACTCCTACCCCTGCAACCAGCTCCACTACTGTGAGGAGACAAGTATTGATGCAGCTGGAGAGTAACCTGCTTTAGGAAACCAGTCCAACAGATGAACAAGAAAAAGCATCTTCTCAGCCAAATCTCTTCCCTGAGCCTGCTTACTGTGCAGCTTCACAAGCACTCGAACCGGAGCAACGAAGACACGACGCACCATCACAATTCAGCAGCCAGGGAAAGAAACTGCTTAAATCAGCAATGCTGCTAAAAACGCATGCTGAACTACGTATGGCTTACGTGCGTTGACTGCTGTGAATTCTATTCTGAAGGATGCACACCTCCTCCTGCACACTGCACAGAGCTTGGAAAGGGTCTCTATTCACACTCAAATCAATCAAACTGCAGGCTAAAAGGGATAGCCCTGTTCTCGCTCTTGACTTGCGGGCATATTTGATCTGGTGCACTTAAATCTCCCGTAGCATCAGTCAAATCACCTTGCTGAAACACTGGAAAATTAATTCAATATCAACAAAAAGTTAACTGCCTCAAGAACAACAGTCAGAATGTCCGGCCACAGAAGAAGCAGAGCTGCTATTTCAACAGGGACTACGGTTAGGCTGGATTACACAAACTGAAGCTGCAAAACAACTGAGAACTGTCAATTCCACCTCTGGAGGAGATGCCTGACAGTTTGAGGCTATATATTCCACACTCCTAATTAAAGGCTGGACAAAATTAGTTTTAATTAAACTTAAAATAATTAAAACTTCTTGCAAGTTTCCCTTGTCTTCTGGAGATCTGCTTGATTGTTTGGCTAACATTCAATAGCTTATTTAACATTCTATGAACAGAACATAAATAATACATGAAAAAATAGTAATTATTTCTCAAGAAAGAATTGAATAATTGAGCTTGAAAACTAAAACTGGATTCATACACGGACAGGTCAAATCACATTCTCATTCCATCGCAATAACAGTAGCTCCCACACATAGCCAAGATGAAACAAACAACTTGAAGAAAGGAATAACGAAATTCAGCGAAGAGCTCAAAGTCAAACATTTCTCCTCCAACAAAGAAATTTAAATATTACCACTATTTGCTAACAAAGCCTAAGGAAATACCAGTACCTATACAGTAACTGAAAAATAAAGGTTGAGGTGTGTCCTCTTTTATGCCATTCTTCTGTCCTGCAAGTTAGTCCTACAACTCACTACAGCATATGCGTAGCATATGTCGGCTTGCATTCAACTTCAGATCCAAAACAAGCCACACATTTTCTTCCTAAGGACTGCTCTTAATCACACGCCCCACATCCTGCATTTGTGCGTTCAATTCTTCCTACTGAAATGTCGGACTTTGTATTTTTTTATTTCTGAACTTTCCTTCCCTCCCCTGCCCCCCATCGCCCCCCAGATCTCAGTATCTCCATTTTGTTCAAACAATTTTAAATTCTAGCTTCCACCTCAGAAACTTACATGCAGTCAACGAAATTATAACTGCTGCTATCTCTTTGCAAGGACTTTGGACAAACACCCTGACCACTTGTCTGAACTATTTGCAAAATTAAGAGTTCAAATCTTCCGTTCCTTTCTGGAAACTGAAAGCTCCTCCTGCTGGCCTTTTGTTGAACTAAAGACAAACCAAAATAAATACTTGCTAAACCAAGGAAATATAAAAATGCAACAACCATGGTATTTTAGTATCTTTCAGTATTTGGTGTTGAGACAAACAAAGCTAAGAAAAATCTCACTCTACAGGAAGCATAGAATAAAAGATAACTGCAAGGATTTGCCTAAAAGAAACAGATTATCCATGCTATCAGAAACAGGTAGTGTGAAATGCAATTTTTTCTTTGTATCGCAAACAATCTGCTGCTCTGACATAAACCCAGCGATTATTAATTATTTTCCTACGGCAGTTGAGGAATAAAACAAGCTAAAGTATCTACTACAAAGGTAAGAAATCCAAAGATGACTCACAGTCACAAACATTACTGATTACTCTTCTCACATAAAATTACCTCAGAAACCTGTGGCAAAAATTCTGGTAGTTTCTTATTACTTCTGATCCAGTGTGATTTGCGTGAAGAACCGAAAGGTGGCTTTATGGCTCAAAAAATAAATTTTGAGGGCAACAATTCAATTTTGGTGGGCTTAAAAAAACCAGAACATCCTAACAGCCAAGAGTAGACTTGCAAAGCTCTACTTGAAAAGTAGTATTTGTCCACCCCACACCTCTTTAGCAGAAGTTCAAAGCAGATTTCCAGATTACCTATTTGAGTCGGACATGGAACAGTTTGAGCAATCAGACTGTACAAAGTTAAGATAATATTGTAATTGTTTCAAGAGACTATCGAGCAAAGAAAGACATAAGAGATGTGTTAATTAAAACTCATATATACATAGATAAGCATCCAGGTTAACCCAGTAAAGCCAGAAAATATCTATCAGTAGTGATACCTTCAGAATGGGGAATTAATTTACTGCTTGAAGTTCACCTGAGAGTCTGAACACAAACACTAACACTGTTTCAACTTTCTGAGATTGCCAAATATTTCAGAGTTTGGAGGAGAACAAATACCACCAGCAGAATAATACCATCACCCAACTCTTAATACTTTGCATCCAACTTACCTGCTCCTTAAAAACATTACAGAATTCACTGCCCTTTTTTTTTTCTCCACTATTCCTCACAGCCTTAGGAAAATAGTCATTTTGGGGAGGAAGACAAAAAAAAACAAAACAAAACACCACACATGAAAACACCCCAAAAAAAACCCAAACCAAACCTCTATATTGTAGGAAAAGAGAGATCAGTCCCAACCAATATGAAATAAATCAGATCACGGTACCAGGACAACAAGCAAACAATTTTCAGTGCAGTGAGCAACCCCTTCATTCTAATGAGATTCAAAATAAAAGCTTAAATTATGCTCATCTTCTGGGTACTCCCTGGTGTTGCGAAGTTTTCAACAGTCTTTGGAAGCTAATTTATCACTGACTGCATAGACATTGTAACGGAAGTGCCCATAATACACCATTAAGGTCAGCCTTTAAAGATGACTCATCTCTCTAGGTCACTCCCCATGCTCTCCAACCAACTTTCACCAGAACTGCATACCATTTGCAGGTGAGTCATCACATGCTTAATCCCACCTTTTTGATTTATCAATAACTCAAACTGGGAAGCGCATTTTCCACTTCAATGAACTAGATGAACTCAAAAATTTTCCTATCTGCTTTCTTAGTTTGGAACTGCCAGATTGTTTAGTAAACCACCATGAATAGCTGCAAACTTCAGAAAAGCAAAAGCACTATTTAGATGGCCAAATTCTTTTTGAGACAAGTTAATTCAACCTTGCTGATAACAAGTCCACACCTGTTTACTGTATACCTATTCTCTTTTTCCCCACTTATTATCAAATCTGCCAAATCAACCCTCCCATTCCTATCCCCTCCAGACCCTTTCCCTTCTGGTTATGTGAGGCAGAAACTTCCTAGGGTGGCATTCCATAGGAATTTTTCTCTTCTCAGGCATATCATAGAGTTGAGTCTAGAGCCCCCAGATCATGCATCCTCTCTTTCAGTATGGTCAGCAGAGTGCACTGCATACAAGAACTGAGTTTTCACAGAAAAGGAAAGATACGGCACATCCAGGGCAAGTTACATTAGTTATTCCCTCATCATCCATACCGGCCACCTACAGTGGAAATAATGCTCCCCCTCAAAACTTCCTCCAATATTCCTCACTTATCACTCCAATTCACCTAGCTCAGCAGTTCTGATAAACAAGCCAGTCACCAGCCATTACCACTGCTCAATTAAACAGCCATGTCAACAGGGAGGGATTAATTGCTTTAGGACCTTGAAAACGTGCAAGACCTTTAGCAAGATACAAGAAGAAAGAGATGATAAGCAGAAACATCTTAAGTGCTTTACTTATCCATTCCTCAGCAGAGGAAAGGGTAACCAACAAATTATTAGAAATACAGTAATAAAAATAAAGATTCTTTAATATTTTTCTTGAGAATACATGAAAGCCTGTGGTACTCATTACTTCATGATACCATTCAAGCCCTGAGTTTGTTATTAAACTCAGATGTAACATTTAAATGTCTAACACCTATGCTCGCATGAGATAAAATACTCAAGATGCAAACCACAGTTTTCCAGAATATTTTTAATTTTCGTTTTGAAGCAGCAGATGCTGGCAGTCACCACCACAGCCAGGAACACTGGAGCTAATCATGAGCAAAAAAACATCCAAGATCCTGTGCTCATCCAGTTAATATAATGTATATAACATGCTTTGAAATAGCATGTTGTATGCATAAAGAGCCACGAGTAAGTGGACACAGAGAAGTGGTAACAAAAAGCTTTTCATTATTATGCAAGCTATTTTTAAAACTCTTAGAATTTGTAATACTCTTAACCTCATCTTGCATGACTGGGCTTGTGATCTAGATTGCTGCATATTCCTCACTCATCCTACAGTCCTAACAGCCAAGAAGGTCTGTCACCTTACATCAACAAGCAAGCAAAATGTCATGCATTACGGAAAATACATCTCAAAAAGCAAATGTCAAGTCATAACATCCAATTTTGCCAATTTAACAGTGCAGGAAGAAACTTTTACATTACACTGATGTAATGTAAGATGAGATAAGTAAGTGTGTAGTCCTCTTTACACGACAGGGTATTTTTAAAGACCTGTCTAGGTTTCACAGTAATCAATTATCACCAACTGCCCCCAGATGAGGAATATAAAGGCAAATAAATTATACTTGGCCGACATACATTACATCCTCAAGCTAACCTGACCTTTATTGACAGACATGCTTCCAAAAAAAAAAATAAAGCATACGTGCAAATAGAGTTAAGCCTTATTATTTTCAGACCTCAAACTAAAAAGTGCTATGTGCAAACACTGGCAAGTACACAGCCAGCACTGTAAAGTCAGGGGAGGAAAAAAAAAAAAATAAAAAATACCCATTTCACGAACATACTGCCCTTACAAGTTACTCCTATGCCTGCCTCCTGAGCCTAAGCAAATGGAAAAAAATTTACAATAACCTCACTATGCTAAGTGCAAAGGCCCAAAGTGCAAGTCAGTCATGTCACAAGGCAAGACGGGGAGGTAAGGGCGTAAGATCTCGCTGGGTGACAGACCCCAGCTCAACATCGCAGACCCACACCGCCACCCGACGACGGGAGCGCAGCCCTGTCCCAGCTGTACACCACGCACACCAAATAAAAAATAAATAAATAATAATTTTTAAAAATCGCCAATGCCATTGTCCTTGGTAGGAAAACTACATTGTCAATCGTGTTGCTGGCTGACCAACGCCAGAAAAATCTACAAATATGACAAGAGATGTCCGCAGGAGTAATCACGGTTTTCCTATAGCTCAGTCTAAAACGCACAAAAAAAAAGCAAAACGTGAGTCATCATTGGGCTGCTATAAAGGTACTATATAACTTCCCACGGACAGGAAAGTCACCTAGAGACGATATAAACAACTTTAAACTTACAATGGGATCCCCAAGAAGCAAATTATTCATTAAATCCTTTAATACACACACGGTGTCATACAAACCCAGAGAAACAGCACTCCTTACGGCCTACAAAAAATAATGGCAATCCCATGAAACAGTACACCCAAGTACAGAGACCACGGAATGGGAGTCGTAGTAAAGAAAAAAAAAATCGCCACCTATATCATTTCAGAATAAGAAACACAACCCAAGCACGTAAAATAGTTGCATGGGGTTTTTTTTAGTATTATGTACAAAAACGTTTAACCACCAATAAAAGCAAAACCAACCAAACAAAACATTACTGCTTCTTTTAGGACAGAGGAATAGAAACAAGAAAGTGTTAACCAATCCCTCCCAAAATTTCCGAATTTCCCCTGGGAGGGGTAAAATGGGGTATAAATGCAGTTTTATTTCTGCTCGTATCCGATTAAAAAGTAATCCGGAGCTCTACACCTCCCTACCATGATGAATCATGCTCTGCCTCTAGCAAGCCCCGTGGACCAGCCTCACCTTAAAATTACTGGAGTTGACCCATCCTGTTAATTCGTCGATCACTTTGTCGAGGCGTTGCTGGTCCTGCTCCACATCGGGGGACCTCGCCGGGTCGCTCAGGTATTCCAGCAGCTCCTGGCCGACCTGCATCCTGCGGCCCACGTCCTTCTGCTGTACCTGGTCGCAGAAATAATCCATACCGGCAGGCTCCATTCTCGGCCGCTGCGGAAAAGTTGGTTGGGGGGCGGGGGGGCGTTGGTGGTTTTTGGTTTCGGTTTTTTTTTTTCGGAGACGAGCCCGAGCGCCTTCAGGGTCGGAAGCCCGGCCAGGGCAGGGCGGGAGGGAAACGCCCGGTGAGGCGCCGGCGGTCCCCAGCAGGGCCGCTGCCCTCACGGAGCCTCTCCTCGCCCTCGCCGCCCCGGCTCCGCGCCCGGCCCCTCCATGCGCACACGCACCGCCGGGCCGCCGCCAAGGGCACGGGCGGCTTCCTCCCCGAGCCCGCCCGCACGGTGAAGCCTCCGGTAGGAAGGGCAGAGGGAGGCGGACGCAGGGCTGGCAGGCTGCGGCGGCCCGGGGGGTCGGCGGGGGACCCGGCCTCCTCGGGCTCGGGGCTTTCCAGGCGCCTCCGCGTCGTCCTAAGGGATCCCGGGAGGGCTCCCTGCCGCCGCCCCTCCTCTTCCCCCGCCGGGGGCAAGGAAACGGAGGGCGAGAGGGAGCGCTAAAGCTCGCCCTGCGGAGGGGCGGAGAGGGCTCGCAGGCACCTCAGCGGAGGGCGGGCCGCCGCGGGCTGAGGGGGTCCCCGCGGGCGCAGCCGCCGCCTCTCGCTTCCTCCTCCTCCTCCTCCCGCCCGCAGGCGCCGAGAAGCGACTCCCTGGGTCGCCTCTCACCGCCGCGGGCACCGGCCCGTCCTCCCGCGGGCGCGGCAGCGGCGAGGCCGGGGCGGACCTCTCATGCTCCCGACGCCGCGGCCTCCGGCCCCTCTTGCTCGCCCAGCGGGGTAGCTGCGAAACTTCACTCCGGCGGGTCTCAGCGTCGATCGTGCTTCCCCTTTCTCCCGTCAGTCCCACGGCCGGCCAGACCAGACCGGGCCGGGCCGGGCGAGCCCCCCCGCCGAGCCGCTCACGCACCACGGCACCGCCTCCGTCCCGTGGAAGTTCCGCGTCCCGCCGCCCCGCCCGGCGCCAGCTAGACTGGGCGTGGCGGGCGACGGCCCGGTCCCGCCCCCCAGCCTCCCGCCTCTACCGGCGCCGAGTGCGCGCCCGCGCGGCCCGCCCCGCGCTGCGGCGGGCGCGCTCCCGAGGGTCTTCCCCCTATCCTTCCGTCCCCGCGGCTTGCGCCCTGTGGTAGCAGGCGTATGCGCTCTCCGTCCCGCCCGGCGGGTTGCCCTGCCGCGCCGCTGCCCGCAGAGGGGAGGGCAGCGATCGGTCCCTTCCCCCCGGTGCCCTGGGGGTTAGGCGGCGGCGGAGGAGGAGGAGGAAGAAGAAGAAGAAGAAATGTTGAGAAACAGGGGAAGCGATGTGAAGGGTGCGGGGGGACTTGCTCTCTCCCCCCACCCCTGGCTCGGCGGGGCTCGCTCGCGGGAGGGCGGGCTCCTGAGGAGGCCGCCCTGGCAAAGGCGGGGGGGTTGTCTCCTCTCTCTTCCAGCCCGAGGCGGGCGGCCCGGGCCGAGGGGAGGTGGGTGAGGAGCCGGTGCGGAGGGGGCACCCCTGGCTGGCTCCTGCGCCTCGCCGTGCTTTTTCCCTACCTCCCCCAGGCAGGGTGTCGGTGGCCGGGCGCCTGAGGGTGGCTGCTGCCTGCCTCGCCTTAACCGCGGCCAAGGGGAGAGGGAAGGAAGCTGTGTGAGAACGAACAGTGCGGGAAGCAGAGCTCTGTGGGACAGTAAAAACGCGGTGCCCCGCTGCGGAGAGGGAGATGAAGCTGCTGCCTTTTCCAGCGCGGTCCCGACTTTGTCAAGCAGTGCTCTGCAGCCTCCTTCACCATACCCTCTGCTCTGCTTCAAGGTGGAGACCCCCGGGGAGCCAGCTCGGTGCACAGGGTGTGCTTACACATGCAGACTACCGGGAATCAACTTTATTTAAAACTGAGACCCTTTAGTGTAAGGACTGCGACTTGAGGTGTTGTTTTGGGGTCACTTTAAACTGGTCCAAATGCCCTTGATGTTAGAAAGGGGAAAGGCAGTCCTGTCCTGCTCCCTCCCCCCACCTCGTCCTAGCAGTGTGTTCGTGTGGCCTCTCGGGCCTCTGAAAGTATGGCTGTGGTTTTCACATGCAAGGAAAGGAAAGGAGAGGTCACTTTTGGACCCAGTCTTGTCCCCTGTACCAGGTCCCATGCTCACTGACTACTTAGGGTTCATTTAACGGGTTCCATGACAGGGTTGGTATCAGTGAGTTGGGCTGGCTCACAGGTCCTAAGGACAGAAGCGCAGGACTCAGGAGATGGGAAGTGTAACATTCCCTGTAAATGGGAATGGATGGTGATGTTGGCCTGCTCTCCCTCTGATACTGGGAGGATTCATGTTAACACTGAACTGCAAGCTCCTGTTGATGCAGGTAGTCCTTTTCTTCCCCTGCCGTCATGTATACGATCCTTCCCTTTCTTACACCAGAACTGGTGTTTATTTGACTTCATGTGAACAATTCAGGGAGATAATTTTTTTCTTTCTTTTTCTCCCTTTTTTTTCCCACAGAATTAGCTTTTTGCTGATTCAGATCCCTAAATGGCCTCACTCCGGGGTTAAGCAAGTGCCAGAGTTGGAGCAGGGAAAGTAGAAGCAGACAGCCAGAAGCTAGATGGGGGAGAAAAGGGCTGGTGGGACCTCTTTCAGTGATAGCCATTGTGTCATGAAAGCTCAACTGAGATTTCAAGATGGCACGGCCTGACTGTCTCGTGTGCCTCATTAGTCGTAACACTGGGGAAGGGTGAGTCTGCAGGAAAGTGAGGTACTGTCTTCATTTGGCTGCAGGGTTTAGATAGGTATAAACTGACTGAGGAACCACGCCTGCAAACTTACAGCAGTGTAAACCAAACTAAATTGGTGCTACAGTGGTCCTACTTGCCTGCTTCTCACAAATCCTGTTTTCAGGAATTCCGCACTTCCTTTCTGTCCCATGCGCTGACGTCTGTATGACCAAGCAGAGGGCTAGTTCAGGGGCTTGATCTGGCAAAAAAAGAGCGCTCTGTCCACAGGCATAGCAGAAGGCAAGACCACAAGCAGTGTTTTCTTGATTTTGGTGTGATGTGACAAATTTGGGACCCCATGCTTGATTGGTCCCTAAGCATTACAATGACGAAGATGGTTAAAGAGATTATAGATGCCTTTAAAACAGGAATGTATGTATTGTACTGTGAGCTTATTATAATTTTACAAAAAGATTATGAACTGCTCATTGTGTTTTCACAATGGATTTCCCTGCATGCATATAAAGAACCGTAATCTTGGATAGAGCTGAACAGTTCTTGTCTTGTGTGTGCAATGCCACTTACGAAGATAGATTATGAAAACTTGATATGGAATTACTAATTGCTTTTATTGAAAATGGTGCTCAAGAAACTGCTGGAAATGGAAAAATAAATAGCAGAAAAATAAAACTGCATTGTTATGTTCTTTCAGTGCACTAGAATCTGATTTGCTGGTGGTGTACATTCAAAAAGTAAATTTCTTGCTGTGAAAGTTTTCAAAGTAACCGTTGATCCAATAAGATTGGCTAGATAGAAGAGCACTGAGTAGATAATACTGGACTCTTGGACTACACAGTTTCACTCTACCAAACTTTCTGAAAAAAACCCCAAGTAATTTAAAATTCACTTTCATTATAGTCCAAGTTAATGTCAATCTCTTAAGACAGAAAATCCTGAGCAAAAAGAGGGAGTAAAGCTCGTGGCACTAGCTTTTCTGAATTTTTCTTGATTCAAAGCAAATATACTGATTAGGTCATCTAATGGCTGTGAATAGCACTAAAGCTGAGGAGAAGAATAAAGTATAGTAAGACACACACTTGAAATGTTGAAACTATTTTGTCAACCCAAAGACGGTATCACAAAGCTATGTTAAGGGCAAAAAGCCACGTTGGGATATGTGGCTTTTTTTTTTTTTTCCATTTCAAGTAATAAGCGTTTTCTTAGGAAACACAGGAGAAAATAATTGCCTCGCTGTAAAATCAGAAGATTAGACTACTGTATTTCATCCTCTTACTACCTGCCATGACTAGCGCCTTTATGTTTTATGGACATTGATATAACACTAGAAAATTGGAAGCCTTTTTATCACTGAGGTGTTCTGATAAGATCAAGGTAATTTCCTTTGAAATCCTAGCACTCAGAAGAATTATCTTTTCTGTGGGATCAATAAATGTTGATTTTTTTCCTCTGCAAACAAATAGCATTTTGATTTGGCAAATACAGTTTCTGGATATGCATTCGTTCTTTTAGAAAGGCAGGAGTAGCACTCTAACATTGAATGCAGTCCCCCAGCTGGGACACGGTGGTGGTGTTAGATGTTCTCACAAAGTCCTAGCGGACTTTGTACCTAGGGATGTGGGCTAGGCTCCAAAAAGAAGGCATTTTCATTCAAGCCAAAGATCTTTTAAAGCCTCTTATTCTGAGTTAAGGAGATTGCTTCCTTTGGAATGCAGTCTTCTTTTTGATATGCAAGCATGTGAGCATAAATCCACTACTCTTGTGTATTTGTACAAGGCATAATATTTTGTAAAGCAATTAAGCCCTGTAATTGAACACAGAATCAAAATTTCCTTCAATCTTCTGAATATGACTTGTTAGCAAACAGAACGATTACAGCAGGGGCTGAGGTAAATGATGCTAATCCCATGAGGCACATTTCCAACCTGAACTGCACACCAGACCTGTTTCTACACCCCCATCCCATACAAGCATGCTGCACAATTGGCACATGTAATGTCCTGTTCTGAAAAAGGCAAGAATTGCACAGAGAAACAGGCTGGGAAGGGACAATGCTGTGCTCTTCATTCCTTTGGCTGATAAGAAAGCACGTACTGTGGTTTAGGTTCTGTTTCCACCCTCTTTCTCTTCCTAGTAGTAGATTTAACAGGCTGGGACGTCACACAAGCCAGTTATCGATCTTCTGTCGCAGGCCTGTCAGTCATTCCAGCAGAAAGCCCCATCCACAGACTGACTTCCCCTTCTGAAAAATCCTTCCTGTACAGAAGATATAATCCCATTGCTGAAAGAACCATAAAAATCCCTTAAAAACTCTCTGATTAAAACGTCTCTCTATCACAAACAGCAAGCGCAGGCCGTAATAATAAAAATGGAGTGAATTTAAGCATGAGTCACTCAAAGTTCCCGTCAATTACTTGATGTAGCCTAAGTTGACTCTTGAAGAAATCTATCAGAAAGTTGTCCTTACATTCCTGATGGATTCCTCAGCAGCTGGGAAGGCACTTTGGCATCATGTTCATTGAAGTTTTCCTTAATACTGTCAGGAGGTAAAATACTCTCATATTGTGCTATTTTAAACAGAAATGTGGCATTTTTTTGTTATCCATGTTGTATAGGTATTTATTTTACATCTTTTCTTACATTAATTGCAAAAAGGATGATGTGTACCTTTTCAAGCTGAATTTACCACTGTTGATAACTTTTAAGAATCATTTGAATTCTTCCCTCTGAGATTAATAATATCAGCATAATGAAATCATAAACATCTTCTGAAAATAAATCAATTATTTGATGAAGGGAAGTTCTTCTGAGGATGTTGCAATGTTTGTACCAAGCTAGCTGAAGTATTGCCCATTTTTCTCACAAGGCCTTAAAGATGAAATTAGATCTAACTGTATTGAAAATGTATTCAGTGAACTCTGCTACATTTTGGCTTGTGCCATGGATATTCCTGAAATTACGTATTTAATAGAGATCGCTTTCATATGCCTGTTTGTAAAGGAGTCAGAAAGTGAAACTAGTGTTTTTCTTGTACATACTGAGTCAATTTGATTACAGAAATGGGGCATGGGGGTGGGGGGTGTCAGACTGATGCCCAATTACTGGATTACACCACGGTGTTGATCTGTTCCTTATAGTCAAATAAGTTTTAACGTGTAGCTACTGCAATTAAATAATTCATCCTGATAAATCTTTAATGATTAATTTGCTACTTTTCTTGGTAGAGGTGATACAGAGAAGGAAGAACAAATGAAAAACTATGGGTAATGAAAAACAGTACTTCCAGATCAAGAAAATAGTATCAGAATTAACATGTAAGTGGCCACTTCTCTTTTATCATGTCAGTCTATTATGTCTTCTATAATTAGTCAAAGCAGTGCTACATAACTTAGTATCCTTTATGTCATTTTTGTACAGCAGCAGAAATGTTTGTCTCTGGCGGTAGAAGTATTTAACTGTGGTTTGTCAAGAGAATGATTGCATCTGTTTTGTGCAGCAGGTTAGTTTGCTAGACCTTGATTAATTATGCTTTTCTATCTTTAAATTACTGTGGTGGAATATGATATGCCAATGTTCTGTGTAAAACCTTTGTATAATGTTGCTGTATAATGATTTTGTGTCATGCTGGAAAAATTTGGCATGCAATAGCTCAACATAACAGTCCATCAATACAAAATTTTCTAAATTATTAAGCTTAAGAAATTGTTAAACTTCTGGTTAAAATACCTATGAGAACTATTTCAATATAGATGCAATTACCTTTGCATTGTCATGCTACTGTTTGTAAGAGCAGTACAAAAGAACTAGAAAAGTATCCAAAATACTTGATTCATCTGACCTGAAAAGTAAAAACTAGCAAGCATAGAGTGTACTGCACAGCAATATCAAGGGACAAATAGCTGGGTGTATTTTGGCCTTGGACTGGCAAAATCTCTGTTCTTGCAAAAACAGTCGCAGTGTTTTTATTATCTGCGGGAAGTTTGCAAGACAGCAAATGCGCTGAAGAATGTGAAAAACCATGCAGAATGGTATATGTCTCATTACATAAAACCAACTTTCCAAACCAGGCAGTGTCAGTTGATATTCATCCTGGTAACACTAGCGCAGCGGCAGATTGTGCCCACATTTACACAAAGCAACCCACTTCTCACTGTGTGGGAGTTAGAAGGGAAAGGGAAAAAACATGTATGATCTTATTTGTTGGTCTCTGGTTTGGCTTGCTTTTTTTTCTGTAATGCAAACCCCGCTATAAATAGGACTAGATTCAGCAGTCATTTATTACTTGAGTAACTCCTACATTACCAGTATTGATCAAGAAAGGTGTTCTCGGGTAAGAAGCAGCTGCGGGGTTCTTCCTCAAAAGGAGAGAAAGTTTTCCTTACATACATACAGTTTAATGCATACATAAAGTTACAGACATGTAGTTTAAAATGCCTTTTTTTCCATAAAGAATGTTTGCATTTACATTTTGGGATTAAACTGACTGAAATTTTGGCTGTTGCCTAATTTTGACATGCTTTTCCTCTGTAGTTTGAAAAAAAACTTGTCTGGCTGCTTGAGAGCTCCCTCTCGTGGTAAACCTTCCTCGAAGAAAGTATTCCCGTCCAAAGGCATGCGGTTGAACCTTTACTGTATCTATTACTGATAACGCTATGCAGCAAAAGAAAGAAGCCAAGCTAGTAGTTGTTGCAGATCGTATTTTTTGCTTGTCTGTCCACCCTTCTCACGTAGAAACCTCCTGGTTTGGTATGGATGCAAATATCAGTTGGTATTTTGGGGGAATTTCTGTAAATAAGTATGCATATGAAAAAAATGCAAGTATTCATCTGTGTCCTAGGGAAAAAAAACCCAACAAAAAAACCCCAAGTCATGGATGATTTGCTTTTTTACCCTGAAAAGAATAAAGTACTGTCCTTGTCTACAATAGTTTAGAATCTCTTGTGTCTGGGTTGGTGCTCCTGAAGGTGCAGTTTAAAGCAGACTGTAGTTACTACAGCCACCAGCAGCTCTGACCAAATACCCGCTGTTACAGGTCTATGCTGTACAACGGCGTGGTTTTACTGAATTGCTTTGCAGTTCAGAGCTGTCCCCTGCTCTGTGCAGGAGGAGTACCAAGGGTTTGGAAAAAGAGGTTCAGACATCACCCCCCCCCCCCCCCCTCGCCAAGTCTTGACATCCTGTGCCTCACCTGGGAAAAGATGTGCATCTGCAGTGTCAGGGACTCAAGCAGCAGCAGCCACAAATCCCACAAACCTCTTGTGCAACATGGTGGAGTCATTGCAACCGGTTATTTGTGTCTCCAGTGAGAGAGGCTGAGCCACGCTTTTTGGTACCTCCGCACCAGCCAACAGAAGGGAGTGTGAAGGTTGCTTCTGAAAATACAGAGGGTGCACCAATTCTCCCTGTTTTCCTGTGGTTAAAGTGATGGCCTGTCCAGACCTTCCAAGCAAGAGTGAATTATACCATTTTAGAATGAACATTGAAATGACATCATCAGCATAAATACAGCTCCGAAAATAAGAACCAAGTAAAATAGTGGGAAAAGTAAGGTGGATTATGGTGGAAGACAGTAAGGTTGGTTTTGCGTATCACGTGTGTTCTAAAGTGGACTGTTTAAATTAAATGTAGTTGAATTCCTAGTGTTTTAACGATCAACAGATAGCTCACTCTGTCAAGAAAATAAAGCATTTGGTCACATATAGTTATCTAACTGGGAAACAAGTAACAAAACCACATGAATCCAAGCAACTCAAATTCAGGCAATTTTTGAAAACTAAGGTTGGATTCAGATCCTATGGCTCTGACCAGTATCAGGGATTGGGCTTGCTCTTTTGCTTTTTTTCTTTGCAGGAAGAGGTTGAGGTAGTGATGTGATGTGTACTGATGGGATCTTTCAAAGAAAGTATGTGGAAACAATTATTACTTGAAGTAATAAAAATGAGTAGAATTTTCTTAATATGTCAGAACTTAATGATAAATTGTTATACAAACATATATGCACAAATTTAATTTAAAAAACCAACCTGTTTCAAAGAATTATTCAGAACAACTTCTAACTTTTCTTTGATATTTATTGAACCCATGTAGATCTTCGGTTTACTTCCCAACAAATTCTATAGCCACTAATTTATTTGATGTTTGCAGATGCCTTTTGACACATATACATAAGGAATTTGATATTCATTTACCCTAATCCATGAAGTTGGAGTTAGGACCTTCATAAAACAACGTTTAGGTGACAATTTAGCAGTATTTTAATAAAAAATTTGAGTACTTCACCATTTCTACGTTTTAGAATGGAAACGGTTAGAGAAGTAAACGTACAGATCTGATACACAGGCACTCTGAACAGACAAAATTTCTTAGAGTCAAATTATGAATAGGGCTTTTGTTCCGCTTTTGGAGCCTCTATCTTTCCACTGAGAGAACTCACGTACCCACATTGCAGCTCTGGCGGACTATTTCACTATAGACAAATCAAGAAAAATATGTCGTAATGCAGGCAACAATATAACTTCTTTTCCATAAAATCCCAAATAATATCACGCAGATCTGTGGCAGCAGAAGTGGACTCTCTTTAATCTGCTTTTAACTGAGTAACCATAGCGTCTGTGACACCTCAATTATGAATTCCCTTTTTTTTTTAATATTGTATGACTCACAGCAGAAACATTCTTGCATTCATTGCCAGCGTTTAAAGACAATAACCAGCCTATTCAGAAGTAAATTCCTACTGAAATAAAAATTTCTACATAAGGGTATTTCTGCATACAAACCTATCCTGTGCTATGGCTTTTCCAGGACTTAAGCCCAGCACGAGCATGTCAGGGCTCAAAGTGACGAGAGATGCAAAGCCCTACCCGCAGCACAGTACCCGGCTGTCTTCGCAGTGGATGCCTGAACCTTCCCCGGCATTCACTCTTACGGGTGTCACAACAGACACTCATAGGAAATTGAGAATGTATAACAGTGAGAGTGATTGGCCAAATATCATCTACCACCAGAGTTTAAGTTCATTCAGTTTAGATACCTGCTTATGTTAAACGTGTTGGCTGATTTTAAACAATGCTGATCTATGGCCTGATCCTTTTGCAAGGAAAAGGCTGTACAATCTCAGCTAAAACAGTATCAATTCAGTGACCAGTAGCTTGTTTTGTTTAATAAAACAGCATTCTTCATTCTTAGGTCCCAACAATGTAACTTGTATTCAAGGATCCTGGCGCCAAGCAGATGTTCTTCTAGATTAGCATTGGATCCTGTGAACCACACACAGGGATCACTGCAGCCAGAGCAGGCTGCTCCATAAGGGGAGGCAAGCAGCTCCTGAGTGGAGTAAATGTAGCTCCCAAGCAAAAGGGGGAAGCCTCCAGCAGGGCTTCTCACAGCTCCTTCTCACCCATCAGCCTTTCACAGCCATCTGATCCGAGGTTACACAGCTACACCACATCAGTGCTGGCCTCCAGCACAGGCAGTCAGACCTCTGCTGGGGGACTGCACCCAGGGTCCTCATACTGTGGATTTAAGGATATATTCGTGGTCTCTGATTTGTTGGTTGTGATTAAAATAAGCTCATTTCTTACCGCCATGTATACTCTCTCATTTTCTAAAGTGTAAAAATACATGCTGCTTTCTATGTATGAGTGGCAGTGTTCCTTTGGCTCAAATGCTTTAAATGTCTGGTACTGAGTATAGGAGAACTTGTATCCCACTTCTGTCACAAAGCTACGTGGTAAAGGAGGAGTAAGAGCAGTAGAACCAGTCCATCCGAACTACAGATTTAAATTTGAGATGGACCTGAAAGACAACATCTAAAATTTCAACATAGAGTTTGACTTTCCACCCACAGTTCACTTTTATTCATCTCTGTGGTTTTGCTGTGGACCATTAGGAGTTTAAGGACTAGTTTCAAAACTTGAGCTGTAGACTTGGGTTGAGATTCAGAAATCCAGAAAATCCTGTTACGATGAGGCTTAGTGTCAGTCCTTACCTAAACACAACTTCCCTTGAGTGGAGTGAGTGTTGCTTAAGTACGAACTTCTGAAGTATGCCCAAAAATAGGAATGAAGCACATCTTGGCAATGGCTACAATTCCTCATATTTATGAAAGCAATCCTGGCGCATGATGACATTTTCAAAACTAGCATCCAGTTATATGTATTTCTGGAAAAAAAACTAAGACTACTTCAACAGAGGATAAGAATATATTATTCTCCCAGTCTCATTTTTCTGAAGTATGTGTGATGAAAGTGCTTCCCAATCATCCCTTTTATTTCTTCAAGCAAACACTTCAACCAATCAGATTTCACTAACTTTTTAGAGAAGTTGCAACGTTCCTGGCATTTTCTAGCACTACTTTCTTTTCCATGGGATCCCGGAAGTTTCACAAAGACTCTGCTCTCTGGGTTTCACAGATTAGACCGGCAACATTTTCCTTCTTCGATGCAATATAATTGATATCTTGATGCTGCTTCAGGAAATGCTAACTTGAGCCTAGAGAATGAAGCAGATATGCAGGCTATGTCTACGTTGCATTTGATGTTACTCTATCCACGTTCATGCTGCAGACTGCAGGGTGCTTCCAGGCTATTACAGGGATGTCCATACATAGGGAGGCACTGTAGTTATGTCAGAAAAAGAAATCAGACCTTTTGGCTTTGAAAACGTTTTCGAGTGCATATTTGTGCAACCTTATGTGTTTCAAGATGTGGGTTTGTGCCTCCAAGGCACTATTTCAGGAAGCATGGTATCTGTATAGTTATGTGACCATATTCCTGGCCAGGCCAGGAATTTTGTTCAAGGAGTGTTATTCAATACAAAATACTTTTGCTGTTCTTACTAGCATAAGTTGTAGCCAGAGCCTGTCAGGGTCAGCTCCAGAGAGTCTTGCTAGGCGGTGCTTGGCGTCCCAGGGTTTGGTGTTCAGCTGGCATTGCAGGAGGAAGGCCTGCAGCTGCAGGTGAAAGCCAAAGTGAAAACATAGGTATAGCTGCTGTGGCTGTGCTTGTCTACGACCAACACTGCTTTTTGCTTGTCACTGTAGGTGCAAGACAGACTCTGGCTCCAACAGCCACCAAGCGCTTAGCCCTTCTGGAGCTGGAGTGTGGTGGTGTGATATCCTCCCTTGTGCCTTGTCGGTGTGACAGTGTGTGTAGTCAGCCTAGCAAACAAGACAGCTGAATCTCCCACCTGTGCTGCAGAGTCTCTGAAGAAGCACCTCACAGGTGAAGGTAAGCACTGGTGGTGCAGGCTGTGGCGTGGCCCTGTAGTTGTCCCGGCAGCAGTGCTCGCAAGCAGATCAGCCGAGGCCTCCTCATTGCACGTACTGCTGGACACGTGAGGAGGATCCTCTGCTAGCTTAACTAGGTTACTCTCTCAGTGCCTCGGAGCATGCATAAATAATTGACAGTGGACAGTCAGGGTTTCTGACCTCAGGCAGTGTACAATAAGGTGATACAGCTGAGATCACAGAACCTGTATCACAAAACACAGTTTCAGGTATACTCTGTACCTTCCATGCCAAGACATGACCATTATATGAAAATCCATGGACGCAATTATCACAAAAAGTTTTCCTGAGCTGTGACTGCATCCAGTAGTCCATGTAAACAAATACTTAATAAAAAAATACTTTTCCACAAAGAGGCACACCCCATCAAAAGGTAAAGCAAACTGTACCTCAAAGAACTGGGCAATGGCTATGTAATCATTGCTTGAATCCAGACAGTCTTTATCAGCTTTAAAATATGTCTGTGATCTCTCTTTATAAGCATATAGATCTCAGCAGGTGTTTTGCCTGAAGGGTTGTACAGCACCGGGCCTTCAGAGAGTAATCAAGCCAAAACTCATCATATGGTTTCAGAATAAAACTGTTACGGATATTTTAAATATTTCCAGCTTTAATTAAGTCTAGCTACTATTACTCACTCCTATTTAATGTACCACCATTGTAGTTTAATTGCAGATTGACTTTCTTTCCATTACCACTAACTAGCAGTTGGTTTTATGAGCCCTGTTTTTCTCCCACTCTGATAAAAGTCCATTATACAATAAAATCTGACTTAATTTCAAATGCATTCTGGTCACTGTGTTTTATTTCAAGTGTCAGTAGCCATAAAGTAGAAAGCTGATCCTGCAACAAGGAAAAAATCCAATATTAAATTAATGCATGATAGCTTTGTACAGTGTAATTTTGGACACTGAGAAATTTTGTCAGCATGGCATTTGCAGTTGGTAGTAGATTCAAGAGATACAGTACTCCTCTCAGGAAATAAGTCAAAAGCATGGCCTGAATATTATTACTTTTAGCTTTACCTTGTGGCTGGAAAAAATGAGCTCCCTATTGCTTCTATCAGTACCCCCTATTTATTTAGGCAGTACTGAGGGTGAGGGTGGAAACGTGATTTACATGGTAATTGTTTTTAAGAGTGTTTTCATTCCCTTCTATAAGTGACTTTTTAAAACAGAAGGGAAAAAGTGCATTTTGTTCCTTGATGGTAACAATGTTGTCGGTTGTACAGTACGGCATGACAGCTACCTCCGTGCTGTAATACAGAGCTAATTGGCTTGGGGCAGTGCTTCTAGAGGCTTCTGCTTGGAGAAGTAGTTCTGGTGGGGCTACATCAGGAACCTCTGCACTGTGCGTTAGGTAAGTAACCTTGTACATTTCCATCTGTCTTGATCTGTTAGCTCTTTACAATTGTATGTTGCTTCAGACAGCATTTTTTTATTTTCTTGTACAGTAACTCATGCAATTGTGTTCTTCCTCTGCAGCACAGTAACACTGACAACGTTAGAAAATTGAGATGATGTCAGACAGCTTAGTTCCTTTCAGGTGCACTACAGAGCAGAAAGCAAATGCAAGAAAGATGTATTTATCTCCATTCTGAAGTTGCCACAGGCCAGTTTGGTCCCTGGAAAAATTCCAGCTACCCTAAGAGTTGCCCTAACTTGTACCATAATTGCTATGTTTCCCATAGGGCTTTTCAGCACTATGCATGACAAGTACTAAAGAACATCTCAGCCACACCTCAGACGGCTTTCATACTGGCTTGCGCACGGAAAGATCCATAGCAAACGCTACCAGCCTAGTAATTTCTTCATTTTGGGGGAAGACCTCTTCTGGTACAGGTGTTCTTGGGAATGTGAAGAGAAGTAAAAGGGGAGAGCCAGGGACAGCTAATGGCCTCAATATGTTAATGAATTCTACTAAAACAGAAATCCCTGGGCCTGGCATGAGAGTTCTTCTGGCAAATAACTTCTCTGGTATATTTAAGATAGGTCTATTAATATATAATTGCTTCAATTATTGTCTAACTTAATTAACACTTACAAAGTGTTCCTAAATCTTTGCAAAGACCCTTGTATGCGCCTATAGTTATTTACTAGGTATTATGGCAAATAAAACCACACTCCCTATGTTCCTCATTGAACATGTAAAAGCCCTAAAAATTTTGCACTCAACTTAATCAGGACACCCTGAGCTTGATGCTTTTTCACAAGTATTCTGAGTCATCACCACAGCTTCCAATAATTGCCCCACAGTCCTCCATTCTTTACAGCATTCCCTTTTCCATTTCCTGAAGAGTCACCATTCTTAACTCCTCTGTTTCCCTGCATGTAATCTGGCTAATATGCCATTCTCAAACACAGTTTGTTATTCTGTGTGACTATATGAGAAAACAGGAGGGGAAATGAGTTGGAGCAAACTTTTTGTTTGTCAGTGATGAGATACGGTGTCAGCATGCTGTCACAGCCCAAAAGTGCAAATGACTGGGTACAACTATAGCACTTCTGAAAAAAATTTCTGGTGAGCCTTAAGTTTTCATCTTTAATTTTTATCTCTCCTCTTAACAAATAATACATCACAAGTAAAATTTCCCACCTCTCACTGAGCTGTTTTTTGGGTACATATTTTGATGTGCATGTATTTAGACCTTATGTGAGTTTTACACAAACAGAGATGGTTACCGTTGAATCACTGCATACATTTCTGGCCAATAAAACAGACCATTTAAATAATTAGCATATAACCACTAGGTACATTGAATGAAAAGTCATACTGAGTCATCTACATAGTAAAGAAAAAATGCTTTAGCTGCTTCATCCCTGAAAATAGGTACCTCATTAGTCACTGATAAACTGCCATGCCAAGCAGGTAATACTGGTAAGATGGAAATGGAAAATATGACAGTCATGAGGTGGAACAAACCATGCCATGGGAAAATGAATTGACCTGCTATGATGACTCACATCTAGCTAACCAACCCGAAGGACATTCTGTGAACCCTGTGAAAAGTGGAGGAAGCAGATGCTCGAAACAAATGTAGACATGAGGGTACAGAAAGGATACACAAAATCCCAAACCTGAAAGTGGATGGACACATGCACATCTAGTGTTACCTGAGTTACAGAAGGATGAAGGATTCTATCAGTAAAGAAGCAGTTAGTCTTTGCTTTTTGCTTTGTGAAAATCACTTGCTGTTCTAGTGTGACTCCAAGGACAATTTAATGTCAGTTATGCCTAGTCATTGTGAAACTCCTAGCTAAGCAGTTTGTAGGTAGTGCCAGCTGATTGCAAAAGTGACTGCCGATAAGCCTGTCAATGCTTGCACAGAGAATGGATAATAATTAAGCATTCATTTAAACATAGTATTTGAAGCAGGAATATACTATCTTGTGTTCCTTGAAATATCTTATTTGTGTACGTCAACATCTCTGTATCTGAAAGGAAACAGTGTTAAGCTGCTAGGCGTACTAGTCTGAAAGGAACGCCACATTACAGTTCATACCAGTCAGTGTAGAATGGAAGAATTGTTGCATGTACCAATCAGCTGAATGTCTGACTCCACAGAAGAAAGTATCAGTTAAGAAAATTGATTTTTTTCCCCCTAAAAGTGACTCATTACAAAAATTTCAGTCTGTGTATAAGACAGTAAGAATTTCTTGGAACTTCAGAAGGAACGTCAGGCGGAGCAACCTGAGAATTCATGAAGTATTAGGGATAATCTCCTGAGCTTGTAGAACATAATTTGCATGCTAAATTCCTTACAGTAACATTTTAGGTACTGGCAGTAATCAAGCCATGTCCAGGCACCTCATGCCAGGAAGAATCATATATGACAAACAGTGCACTGAGATCTGCCCTAATTTATATAACTTTTGCAAAGGTGTCGACTGAAGTGCAGCCTCGTAACACAAACTGGCTCACCCAGTGTCTCTCAAACTCTCCCCTTTAATGTCTGAATCAGACTCTGGGATGTCCTATGGATGTCCCACCACAATTAGAAGCAACTTGAGCCACAGTTATCTGCTTTGATGAATAAAAAAAATTAGAAAAAGGCACGCATTGTAAAAATGCCCTTAATCAAATCCTCCTCTCCTTCCCTTTTTTGTGCAAAAGCACACAGCTAATGCTGGATTTTGTTGTCTGCTTGCACCACATGTGTTCATATACAGCCAGGAGAATGATGAAATAGAAGATTAAACCACATTTTTTGCATCTCACTTTTTGCAGACTGTGGCAGTGCAAGCTTGTCTATCATTCCTCCTTTGAACATTGCAAAGCAAGCATTTTTAGGAGGAATCCTCTGGCAGTGTTGTCGGCAAATCCTGTCGCCATCTCTTTATCCCCAAATTTTTGTGGTTGGACCGAACTTTGCAAAAAAGCTGCCTGTACTGGCATTTGTTATGTGTAACAGAGAAACTTTGTTCTGACCCATTATGTTTGGAATGCATAAGATAAAACCCTCATATTATGGACAAGTTTAACAGCAGGACAAGAGGATCTTCACTGCTTTCAGAAGTGGATTCCCTATATTGTTATTAGAGGTGGCTCTTTGTAAGCCCGTCAGTATGCGTGTTAAGGAGATGAACTGGGAAAAGTCATAAACCTTTCCCTGCATGGACCATGGAACGATCCTGATCTCAGGGCCTTCTATCTTTTGTTTGATCTTTCCATTTTTGGTAAGGTCTCAGACTGTTGTGCACCGGAGTGGGCTGTTTCCAGAGAATAAGGACCACAGCTGTTCTTCCTGGACTGTGGCCCTGGGGAATGATTCCTTCAATTCCCACATTAGGAGAAACCTTGAATTCACAGCTTTTAAATCAGGTCCTTGCTTTCCTCCTTACATGCTTGTCATCCCCCTTGGAGCTAAAATTAGGCCTTGGCTTCTGCTGTCATCTCTTAATACTGCTCCAGCAGTGTGATTCTGCTCTGTCCAGCATGTAATGGCAAATTCTTCCCCCTGACTGTAGTACGCTTTTACGTAACAGATTCCATCTACACAGTGACAATGGCAATACGCACAGATAAGGGTATGGAAGATCGGCCCATACGAGCATGCTCAAAAGCGTGTCCGGCTTTCGATTCACCTTGGTCCAAAACACCTCAACATCACTTTAATGAGGAGGCAGAGCACAGTGTCTCATTGTTTATCTGAATTAGTGAGTAGGTGGCAAATAACCTAGCAATAAGCAAAGAGCTGAACTGCACATTTGGGCAGCCACTGCTGCAGGCACGCGAGTAGAGGCACATGCCCCCAGCCAAAGGACAGATGCTTCCTGCTTCATGCACAGGCGACAAGCTTGTCTCTGTCAGGGCATATGTATGCGGCGCACAAGAGGGACAAAGTTGATTACTGTCTTCTCAAAAAACAAGACTGCTTCATGCAGTAAAGGAGTTGTAGACACTTGAACTGTGATGTACTACAGGCTCTTCTCCACCTGAAATGCTGAAAATAAAATACTTCACTGTCCATAGAGAGGATTGCTTAGTGGTGTAAACCTCTCACTTGCTATAAAAAGAGTCCGTTGAATGACAGAACTGAATTTCAGCAGTGTTTTTTAGTGAAATTTACCAAGTCAGGATCTTATGTACTGTCCTGCTTGTTCCATGTAGCAAGAAGTGATCTCTTTGTACTAGCAAGCATAATGCTGTATAATGGCTGACTACCTAGTTCCCTACTTCCATCCAGACCTATTTCAAGCTATGTAAAATTATTTCTATTTGAATATTTTATAAGATATTTCAGGATAAGAAACAGTCCAAACAGAAAATACTACTGAAATAAATGCTAAGTCAACAATGACTTATAAAGGATCTGCCTCAATTAACCAGATTTAATTTCTCTCATATATTCAATGTAATAAACCTAGTAGTCCTGAAATTATACATGGAGTTTTCTAGTCAAGCCTTGTAATTATACTGTAATAAACAGGAAAAGATATTTTTTTGCATTGAATATACGGGCAAAACCAATATAAAATTTAATTACATATTGTAAAATACCAACAAAGGACAAATATTAATTTCTGCTTCTTTGAAGGCTACTCTGTGCTTTGGTGCAAAAAGTATTTGGATTGAATTGATGACATATTTGGACAAAATTCTTTATAAAATGTGAAATACAATGCTTTAAATAAAGAAAGCAATGTTTTAAAGTGAATAAGATAAAGCTGTTGCTTTAGGTATACCCCATATTGCAATAATTAAGAGATTCAAAGTTACCCAGTTATCTTTCATCTATCTTGTTACTTTCCATTATTGATATATTTGCATTAGTTAGTAACACAGAACTTATGTAAGTGAAAACTTTCTGACTTTCAAATCTTAAGGGGTAGCTTAATTAGCCAAGCTTGTAAGAGCAATTTGTAAAATAAAAACCTCTTCTCTGTTCTGGAATGAATAAAGACTCACATACTTAAGTTTCAGTTGTTTTAAAATCAGAAGCAGTAAAAACACAGCATAGTTAGGAGAAGGATATATTGCAAAATACTTGTGTTTCAAGGTCATTAATCCTTTCTTCTTTTCACTTTTAATTAAAGATGTGGTAACATTAGAACACTACCCATCTCCTGGTGGGACTTCTGAAATCCTATGACAGTTCAAGGAAAAGTTCATAGCAAGAGTAAGTGCAATGTAAGGCAAAATTTAGTCCATTATCACAAAAAGCAGACATTTGATTTTCCATCTGCTTCTAATGCTATATGACAGGTACTTTGTTTTCCACTCCTAAGGGGAAAAAATATTTTAAACTCCACAATTTATATATGTAAAGTAGAATTAATGATTTACTAAGTAACATCAATGGTTCAACACTGAACAAAGATAGAACAAACCTTTTGCTTCATTCAACAAACTTTCAGAAGGCGGCTCTGAACCTTTTTCAAACCACACACCATAAACATTGCACCAAAATGTGTCAATCTAAGCAAATACTCATGCATGACTTTGGATTTTTCAGAAACTTATATGCAAGGTTGGATTCAGTAAATAGCTGTGCAATCTGCCCAGGATTAAATGACAAGATACTCTCTATTACATCCACCTCTTCTTATGCATGACTGCCCCATAACCAATAAACAGTAAACAAGGTGTAAATTTATATCCTTGCAAACACTCTCATTCAGAGTAGAAGTGGCCATTTTGGGGGCTACTGGTCACATAGCACCGCACATTTATGTTTTGCTTTGTATCAGGATAATTACCTATGTGAACATTGCCTCTTTTTAAGTAGAGAGTGTGTATCTGGAGGCAGAATGTGACTGTACCCTAATACATGGTGTACAGAACTGTGGTAATATAACTAAATAGCAAGCAGTTTCATTCAATGCATTATAAAAAAGCATTTTATATGTTTGTATTTATACATCTTGCACTAATCCTGGCCTTCAGCTTTTGGGAAACATGTTTTAATAGCCTCTCAGCTATTTCTTACTGAACTGAAAGTTGCTGCCTTCTTCTACAAGCTCTTCTGCTTTGTAAATCTTCTAGAACCACAGTGATATGAACAGTATAAACAGTAAAAATAATAACATTTCAAAAATCTTATACATCCTTTTGAGTAGGACATAATTTTACCACAGATTTTTAATAGGATATATGCAAATACTTTAGCAATGCCTTTGGTGCTTGTTACGAAGACCCACACTACTAGAAACCATATGGGACAGTGAAGAGCTCTTTCTTCCCATTTATGTGGTGTATTTGAGTTAACAAGCACAGGCACTATTATTATGTGATCACTAATATGGCACATTTCTGAAACCTGCTGAGACTTGAGGAAAATTCTAGGCTGCACTCGAATTGGCCCAATAGCTAACATTCTTGTAGCCATTTATGGAAAATATTGCACTAATGTTGGTTGGATTCCCTGTTTGCTTTGCTCTAGTCCATCTACAATGCAGCAGGTAAAATTATTTACCTAGGTCAACAGTTTCCAGGCCTTGCATAATCTCTCTCTCTTTTGTATCTCATCTAAGTTCATATTACTTCACCTCCATCTTCTCTTTAGCCTTCTTTGCTCCCCACTTCTGCTCCTGCTTGCCATTTATTTCATCTACAAGGTTCTTTTCTGTGCCACTAGCTATGCATGTGATGCCCTTCTTATTCTAGACCATTCTGCTGGCACCCTCCCCTCGAGCAAAAATCAGACATAGCCACTATCCTTATTTAACTTGTGGTTGAAAGGCAACTTTGTTGTCATTACCACTATACACAAGTGTCTAACCTAAGTGTACCGACAGTACCAATTTAGACCTGTTTTCCCCCTTCTCCAGCCTCTCATTTCTTCATCCTGACTTGTACCACATCTGGAATTTAGACTGAAGATGTGTTTTTCTTATTTAGCATTGGAACAGCGGGAGGACGGTGTATTGAGCATTCTTGTGAATGTGGCTCTACAAGCACAAAGATAAGCACAGCCCCTGCCCAGCTGAGTTTGCTATCAACGGGTCTTCTGGTTCAGGTCCCTCCTCACCTATGAGAAATACAAAACTTTAATAAATACAAATTAAAATTGCAGAAAATAGGATTAACAGTTCCTCTAAATTTTGAAACAAAAGGTAAAGGAGTGTCAAATTTGAAGGAAATGGTAGGAATTCTTCCTCGTGCTTTTGATTATAGGCTGTTAGGAGGAAATTTCATTCATAGGTCGTAAGAATTTTACATTTTCTTCTAAATGGGCAGTAGGACTAGATGGGATATTTAGAACCAGTCAGAGCTTCTTCTGACATACAACTTGTTTTCTGCATTCCCTCATTTTGGCAACTGATGATGATCACTCCTGAAAGTCATGGTCAAAAGATAATGGTGATAAATTATTTGGTCTTACTCTATGTGACCAAAAGATTATGTTAGGAGTATCAAAATGGGGTTGGATCTGAGTGAGTAAATGAAGCTTTAGGCAAGAGGACCATCAGATTTGTATAGCATCTGTGTGCCAATTAGTGCTATTACTACAGGGCAGCTCATGCTATGGATAAAGCAGCATGATCAAAATCTACAGAATAAAATACAGCAAATTCAGAATAAAATCTTCCATCAAGGAAGTATCTGTACACAGAATTTGTGAATAGAAAGCAAGCATAAAATAGAACATCAGAGTTCACTGAAGTTTTCTGTCCAAAAATTGTAGACAAAAACCATGAAGGATGGAGAAAAGCCAGTTTGCATACCAAAAGCAAATCTAACTTTTAGAAATGCTTTTGCAAAACTGCGGTACTCTACGTGTACATAATGGTTGTTTAGGAAAAAGAGGAAAACTGGGGCTATCTAATGATCTGTCTGTACTAAAGTCAAATCTATCAGTGTCCTTGGTAATGCTTAAATATGGCTGTAACTTGTTTATGCTGCATTACTTCAAACATTTTAGGGAAAATGTATTTTAAAGTGGTTCCCTTAGATACTACCATGAATTTGTTGAAGAAGGAAGTATGGTCTGCTGTTTAAAGCACACGACTGTGAGTCAGAAGACATAGATTATGCCCCCTGCACTGATAACTACTGACTACGTGGCTTCCTCGTCTCTAAATTGGGAAATAGTACTGAACAGAGGTAAGAAGGACACAAGTCATTACTGCTTACAGTATTATAATTGTAATAATCAGAACAAAGCCTTAAGAGTACTGATTTATTAAGAAATCTGTGGGAAAGAAGCAAATCACCTGTACGTTTGAAGTTCTGGTAACTTGTTCTAAGACAAAGTGAAATTTCTGCACTGTGTTGGTGGATGGTTTGGGAATGCAAAGTATCAGTCGTTGCATTTGTTAAGCAACAGCCATCTAAAGGTCACCATGGCTCCAAAGTAGAACTGTGATCTCATAGCTGCAGTTTTTGCCCTTCCCTGTTCACACCCCTTCCGTGTTTATGACTGTTATGCTGGAAGGTATTGATGGCTTCCATCTTCCCTATATAGACAGCCACGTATCCTGTAATGATGTGCAGACTAACTATACCCCATAACGTCTTGATGTTGGAAACAAACGGAGGCAACTGCCCAGCTGACTGTATCTTAAGACTGATCAGAAACTAAGCTTGTGAGTCTGGAGGTTTTGCCTGGGACAGGAAAGGGCAGTCAGTGCAAGGCTGACTCAGGCTAAGAGACCAAATGCATACAAGTGTACGTGGGCAATAACATCTGGGGAAAAAAAGGCAGTGAGGAACTCGCATACCCAGATATGAGTAAGGCAGGACAGCTTACCTGCTGTATTCTTTGTACGATAAAAGTTGAGCTGGGTGTTTACTCAGTGCAGGGAGGCAGGAGTGCACTGAGGAACTGTTAACACATATATTCACTTTTTGTGATTATAGCAAAGGTTTGTAACAGAATCAACCCGGCAAGGCTCTGAAGGCTCATCACTTGGGCCTCACGGAAGGTGAGTGGAAGCAGCAGAATGAGGAGCAGAACTCCATCGCCTCCTTCCCTATGCCTGTTCCCGGGAGGGCCCGGCTGCTGTTGGAACAGCATCTCTGGATTGTGTGCAGGGGCGGTTAATACTGGAGGAGCTGCCCCTCCCAGCGGCGACAGGAGCAGTTAAAACTGATTTCCCAGGCTCTACCCTTTCCCTCTTATGCCACCACTTTAGGCGTTCATCAGATGACAAAGCAGATAGCTCTACTTCGTGTAGTACACTTTCAGTGGGGAGGGATCATCAGCTTTACTTCACAGCAAAACTCGTGGTCTGCTACAACATGAGACCAAATCCTTTTACATAATTTTAAAAGCACTTTTACTGCTCCTTTTTATGGTATCATCACCTCGGGGCTTATGTAATAAAAAAATAGGCTTACAGCCTCGGCTGTCTGGAACAAGCGGCAGAAGAAAGGGGGAAATGAGAATATGGGTTGAGTATTCCCTTTTGGTCTTCAGACGAGCCAGCCTTGCAGGCTGCCCGTTTTGCCTATTTGAGCTATGCTGTGCTGAGTCAGCAGAAAGCAAATGTGATGTGGATGACAGACCCGTAATTACAGCAACACGTGAATCTGCGCCTTTTACTGCCAACGGCGACATTTCAACATTTGCTACGGATAAGTAAGGCTTTACTTTATGTAAAATGCCGATTCTTAGGGTAGGCTGAGTACGGGACCCTTTGCTCCCCTCCAACGCGTTACAAGCCTGACCTCTCACGAACTCTCCGGTGGCCGCTACTCTTACGGGCCTGTCACAGCTTACGTTACCGGCTAACGAAGATTCCCTTACCACAGCTGAGCGCCGCGGTCACGTCTTTCGCTAAACGGCCCTTCTTCACGGGCAGCACTCGGGCTGTCTGCCTGCCCCGGGCTCCCAACGCTCCTCCCCTCCAGCACCCACCCGCGCCGACCCTCCGACACGCGGGCGGCTGGTGGTGGGGGTGTTATTTGAGGAGCTCGGTGCCCGCCTCCCCTCCGGCAGCCGGCGGCGGGGACTCCCCTCAGGCCCGCGACGGCGCCTCCCCGAGGCGGCAACGGCTGCGCGAGAGGACGCGAGGGGGCGGGGGCAGCGGGCGTGACGGCGCCGCGTTGGGAGCGCGCGACGATCCCGGAAGCGCGAGGCCGACGGGCGGCGGGCCGGGGCCGCTCGGAGAGGCGAGGGAGCGCGAAGCTGCGGTGACGGCGGCGGCTGCCCGCCTCCCCTCGCCTCCCCCCCACCTCCTCCTCCTGCTCCTCCCGCGCGGCGGCCATGACGAACTTCATCTCGGTGCAGCTGAAGAAGGCCTCGGAGGTGGACTTGGCCAAACCCCTGTGCAAGTTCATTCAGCAGAGCTACCCGGGCGGCGACGCCCAGGCCGAGCACTGCCGCGCCGCCGAGGAGCTCAGCAAGCTGCGCAAGAGCGCGCTCGGCCGCCCGCTCGACAAGCACGAGAGCGCGCTCGAGACCCTCCTCAGGTAGGGCCGGGCCGGGCCGCGCCGCCACAGGCCCCTCAGCGGCCCGCCGCGCCGAGCCCCCCCCCCCCCCCTTCCGCCATCCCTCTCCTCTCCTCCTGCTTCCGGCGGGGCGGCCGCGCTCTTCCCCCCCTCCCCCGGTGCTCAGCGCGGCTGAAGGGCCCCTGCGGCAGCTCCGGGCCCAGGCCCGGGGCGCGGCGGAGCCGGAACCAGGTGCGGGCGGGCCCAGGTGTGGGCGGGGCAGTCGGGGTTGCCGGGCCGGTTCCGGCGGCCTGCCGGTGGCGTGCTCGCTCGCCCGCCCGCCCGCCCCCCCCGCCGCGGGCCTGCTCCGACGCTGGGGTGTCTTGCAGCATCCTGGGGTGTCCCGCACTCCCCCTCACCGCCACCGCGCGGCTCGCGTGTTGGGCCTCGTGGGGTGTCGTGTGATGGCAGCGCGGGTCCGGCGGTGCGGCAGGCGGGCGGGGGGGTGGTCGTGTCCCGATCAGCTTCCCCTTCCGAGTGTTCGTAACGTGCCAGTCGCGGTTGGGTCTAGGTAGAAACGCCAGACTATTTCGCCTCTCAGCAGAGAGCAGGCGTGTCTTTTGTTTTAGTGTTACGTTTTGTTGTTACAGCTGACAGCTTTCTTTTCGGTTTTGGTTTTGGTTTTTTTACTGTCATGTTTTCCTGTTGTTTTCTGTGTTTAGCAGCTTTCAAATGTATTTGCAAAGTCACATCCTTATTTTCTACTTAACATGCTTAGTTTGCTGTCAGAAAGTTTACTGGCGACTCAATTGTGCTTGAGTTACCATCGGTTAGATGAGCAAAAGATTAATCTGTGCCTTTTGCCTGGTAAACTGCCTAAAGCCTGCTTTAGGACTAACTGCTCCATCATGTACAAAAGCACTTGCTCTTTCTTGTCTCTCTAGAACATTTATGGATTGCAGTATTGACTTACTGCAGTAGTCATGTTGCTCTGTTTCTCTCTGTTGGAAATATTTTGAGCCCATTTATTTGTAGCCCAGCTATTCACTGAGGGAGCTGCAATTCATTCACTAAATTAATACTAAGTACACACTTATATTTGCAAAGCTGGGATCAAAGATTTGCAGTGCCAGAATATGAGTTTTTACATAGGGGCAGCAACTTGTTTTCTTTTTTTAAAGAAGGAAAAAAGATAGAGGGATTTTCTAGGATAGGGAGAAGTGATGCTTGTAGACATGACACATTTCTGTTATATCATGAACAAGTATAAATATATTTGATGTTGACTAGAATTTCTTATTTATAAACTTAAAAAAATAAAGACGAATGGAAGATAAACAAGTGACTGATTAAGAAGGAGGAAAGATTTGTAAAATGAGTTACTGATGTTTTTTGAGCTTATCAACCCTTCACTGGGTGTTTGGGCTATAAAAGCTATGACTACTGATCACGTTTTACAGTATCTTTGTAGTTTCCCATTCTATTCCAGTTGATTACTGTGTGTGCTTTTGAAGGTACTACTGTGTATGCCTTTTGAAGGTCAGGGAAATAACAAGCATCTATGAACTGAAAGAGGGACTGCTAGGCAGATTGAAAGGTGTATTATTATCTTCCCCTGAACGCTGGAATTGAGCTTCCTTTTCTGATGGTGCCAGTCAGGGATTTCAGATAGAAACTAATGACAAACCTGTTTGGCCCAGCCACATCACATGTCTTCACCCTACCTAACAGCTCTACACCGCCAAAAGAAGGCGGCTCTCTCTTCAGTTCTGGTCCTGCTCTTACGCCATTTCTGGAAGGCAAAAGGTGTACGTGGCTTTCTGACAGGTGAGCAACTTGAATGAGTTCAGTGGAAGGTCAGATGAACATCAGAGCTGGTGCAAAAGAGGATAAAAGTAGTGCTGCTGGAAGCCAAGGGGCTGCGTGGGACCTCCCTCTTTTAGTGCCAGCAGGTCATTAAATTAATTCAAGCCATAGTATGCAACTTCACCACAGGTCTTCTCACTGAGTACTGAAGGGAAACTACTTGCAATTGCATAATCGCCAGTTTTCCTTTTGAGTCAATTCCATATGTGGTGATCTGTTCTCTCTGCTGCTGATCAGTGATCAGCAGATGACTTCAGCTGGCCCGGTTGCTGTTGCAGTAGTCAGGAGGTGTTGAATGTGGCTCTGCACCCATGCCACCTTATGTGAGAGCATGAAGTGATATCCCTGCCCCACAGAAGCTCCTCTCATAAAACACCTGCTTTAAGTGTATTGTTTGAGAATATTTGTGCCCTTTACAGTGGAAGTGAGATAAGATCAAAGTCTGAATTAACTGTAAACTAGAGAAAATAAAACAATCAGATGTATGCTTTCCCTTATCTCTAACAAGTTATGTGTGGTTTGTCCCTGTCTGAGCAGTTATATTCATTACTTACAGTTGCTGGAAAATAATTCTGTTCTTATTCTGTAAGAATACTCTGACATATATTCTGCTAATACTCTGTAAGGCACAGTTACTTTAAAAAGTCAGAATGTCTGTACGCCCAGAAGTTTGAAGTGTCCAGCTGAGTTTATGATTGAAAGAGCACAAGCGCCTGAGTGCCTTTTATTTCCTCTGAAAATTCCCTTACTTCTCCAACTTCCAGTATTTTCCTGTTGCTGTTGAAGAGTTGTACTCAGTCTTATGTTTAAGTAACAACTGTAGCAAGATGTTCGTTAAGGTTGGAGTTTAAAACTGCTTTGTTAGTGAAGCAAGGCTGGAAGAGCTAACTACAGTGTGGATACCCTTTGCATACATTGACTTCGTTGTGGCTTTTTATAGACCATAATACCTAGCAGTGCACTGTAGACCATTTAACTGTTAAGAAATGAGGGCTTAATCTTCTCTGATTAATCTAGGATTTGCCCACGGTTTTGTAATCTTTAGAAGCCTTGTTTTGCTGAGTAGTTATTGCAGATTTTTTTTTCAATGGAATAAATGAACTCAGGTGCAGCCCCATTTCCTAGGCAAACACTGACCAGTAAAGCTTTGAACGCATGTGGCATGCTGTTAGACTGATGAATGGAAATGCTTCTCTTGGAGAAGTGTTTGAGGTACCCAGTGAAAAGGGGCACAGTGTAACTCGGAAGGACCTCAGCCTGCTTCCAAGCTTTCTTTGTTTTGTGAGAATCTTGAGTGCTCTGACGGTGACGTAGGTGAGTACAGATGTTTCCCCTTAAATTCTGTCATAGCAGATTTGATTTAGTGTTTCTTTTTTTTTTTCTTTTTTTTTCTTCTGAGTATAATTATAGCTTCAAGGGGTTCCTTGCTTCCTCTTGTAATGTTAAAGATAGCCTGGACTTGATTTCTGTTTTCTGGAGGGATGGCATGGTGGTGTGAGCTTAATTGGTTTAATTTTGCTAACAACTCTTGCAGTTCTTAAAAAAAAAAAAAAAAAAAAAAAAAAAAAAAAGGTGGGGTGTGTGTATGGTTTATTTTGAATGGTCAAATTCTCTGAGGGCTGAAAGTTGCAGTTCTGGTTTCCAGCTGTGAGTTCAGGACTCCAGTTCTTATCTAGAAGAATGAAGACAGATCTTGGTCTCTTTCATGTACTTTTGGAGGAGATTTTTCTTTATGATTCTTTGAAGGAGGAACTAGATTTGAGGTTCTTAATGCAATACTTATAATTTAATTAAATTGTAACTTAAACCTTGACTTCCAACTCATTTGACTACTGTAACTCATTTTTACTAGCATTTAGGAGTGTATAATGCGTGTTTTGGTGAAAGATTGTTGTACTTCGAGAGCTAGATCAGGGTTGCTGACATCTGCTCTCCCTTTCATTGCTGTAGTTGGAACTGGGGCAGTTGGTATGTTTGCATGTTTTCTGTAGTTCATCACTGGCACAGCCAAACACACAACGCTCATCTGTGTTGCGTGGGGACTTCTGTTCTTTGTGTCTTGATAGTTAGGTTACTGTACATTTTGTTTTAAATAACACCTTTATGTTTACCCTCATCCACTTGTGCATCAGATGTGGACTTCCCTTTGATATTTATTTTCTGTCTCTGTACTGGTAGCTGTATGCAATTATGTGGTTAAGTCTTTGTTTACCATTTTGGTGTACGTTTAGTTATGTATACCATTATATTTATACATGTTTAGCTACTGCTAAACAAAAGTAAATGATTTTACTCTTTTTTTGGTCTGCAGAGTTTTAAGGAGCTCTTAAATCTTGAGTAGAATTTCAGGTTCTTTAATAAAAAGAAATGACATCACATGCTTAAAATAGTAAAGAAAATAGTAACATAAGTTCTGAACTTGTTTAAAACCAACCAAATAAAAAGCCTTGTGTTCTTGGTATTCATTGATGTTAAATGCAGCAATGTGCATATCTGGGAGGAACATAGACCTCATCGGCTTATTTTCTTTTTCTTTGTGATTCTGTTGACATACGAAGAATAGTCTGTTTGCAAGCACCCAATGCTTAGGCGCGCCCGACTTCAGAAGGACATTTAACAAGCTGTGCTTCTTGACTCTACCCTCATGGCAGATGAGGACAGGGTAATCGTGGAATGTGGGAATACGACTCAGCTTTAGTGGTGGCTTTTGATTAACAAATTGAGGCAGGAGGAGACAGCATGGAAAGTTTCGTTTTCTTTGTGGTACTACAATGAAGGAGGTGCATTTAAATATATTGGTTGCAGTGATCTTCAGTGCTAGGGGGTTTTTTTGTTGGTTTTTTTTTTAACTATACCTTTCACATTCTTGGTAAGTTGTAAAAAGTAATCTTGCTTAAACTGCTGTCACAGTAAATATCTGCAGACTTTTTTTTTTTTTTTTTTAACCTTAGGAGCAATTTCTTTCAACTCAATTATTAGTGGAAGTCCTCCTGGGTTACTGTTGCAGATTATTTTAGCTTTTGTTATGGCTTAGTATATTGTGTCTTAAATTGCAGTGGCTCAGTTGAAGTCAGAAACATCTAGTATTATATACATTGGCAGATATAATTCACTGAAGAATATGCTAACACTATTTTTTTATTGTTGTATATGACTTTTAAAAATGCTTCTTGAATTTTTAAACAAGTACTTATTGCCTGCAGAACATAACCCTTGTACATCTGCTTCAAGTCTAGATCAATAGTGATTAATATTTAATAATGTAATGTAAGGAAACAGGAACAATGTTAACCCTGTTTCACAGATTGTGAAACTCTTTACTACAAGGTGTTTTGTATATTGAGAACATAAATTCTTAAAAAAAAGAATTTGACCAATATAATGTTGGGTCTATGCCCCTATGGCAAGTGCTGCAGGAAGAGTATAGGAGACAGGCTTCACGTGTTATGTGTTCTAAGCAGTTAGCAGTTTAAAGGTTTTCTGTTCTGCATCCAGACTGTCATGTTTAACAAGTGGTACAGGTGTAGGGTACAACTCTGGAGAACTTTGAATTGCTTAACTGTTGCCTGGATTGACTGTGTGAGGGACTATGCTATATTTGCTGTATTATCTTTCTGGCATTCTTTGCTAAACATCTTCCACTGTGAGTAGACAAAATATTGGCACAGAGAAACTTTTGATTTTAATTCACTGTGACTGGTACAACATACTCTTACTGAAAACTAAGCTTACAATTAGAAAATTTTATCAAGGATTAGGCTCTCCAGTTGATATTGTGCAAGGCAAATGGCATCTATTTCGAAGACGTTGACGTTTAAACAGATGAGTCAGAAATTGTAGGGGAGCAGGATATAATGTTCAGATCAAGAGAGAGCAGTGTAGCTTGTTAATATTAAGTGCTGTACTTAATTTACTTTTGCAGCATGACTTAATGTCTGATGTTCTCTTTGTCTTCCTGTATGTATGTATACAGGGTCTCCTTTGCATGACATTCTTTTCTAATCCACCCTCCATCAGAAAGTGGAATGGGTCAGCTTTATCTGTGATACTCTTCTACTTCTGATTGAGACAGGGTTTCCACATAATCTGTGGAAGGCTACCTCCTATTGAAGTTGTTCCTCTACTAAGAAAATCCCTTTAGGCAGAATTTCTGTCTGTCCTGCAAATCCTTTGTAGTTACGAATGAGCTTCACAATTTGTGTGTGGGATATTTGCACCCTTTTCCTTACATGCCAGTGTAAGAAACAAAACTCTTAATTTGTTTTTATCTAATAGCTATTTCTCTCTTTTTTTTTTTTGGTAGATACTATGATCAGCTGTGTTCAATTGAGCCAAAGTTTCCATTCTCTGAAAATCAGGTAAGATGACTTATCAAACCATTAAACTGAATCATGGCACCTACGATGTATGACTTCCAAGCCTGTATCTAATCCACTAAACAGTACTTCTCTTGGGCAAATCATTTAATCTCTTCGAGCCTTATTTTCCTAATCTCTGTTTATTTTCTAGTCGGTGATCATGTATAGTCTATACTGAAACTTCACCTCTAGTGGCCATAATTGCCTTTGTTTTACAGATCAGAAATGTTTTGACTTTGGCTAGTAGTCACTGTGGTGTACGTCAGAAAGAGTTGTGTTGGGCTGATTCCTCTTTAACTCTCCTTTTTCCAGGAAGTTTATTTCATACTATGTTCTAAAGGCTTTTAAAAACATAATTTCTATGGGAAAACCTTCAGTAATGGATGGAATATGATATTTGTTTTTTGAAGTAGAACAGATGTTTCATTCACAACAGCTAACAGAATTAACCCCCTTAAGAGCTTACCACTTAATTCCTGCCTCTGCATCTACAAGTGGCATAATTTTTATATAGATATAGTGTTCGTTAAGTTTTGGGGTTTTTTTCCTACCATATTTCTTTAGAATCCTGTCTCTGAGAAGAAATTCAGCTTAACTCCTGCCTATTGAAGTCTTCCTCAGGTGGAGACTGGAACAGACCTTTAGGCTCCTGTATTTTGGTGGAAAAAGATGTAGGTTTTCTTTGGATGTGTTTACAAATAGGACAGAATTTACATTTCTTTCCTGATCAAGTCATATTTAAATGGTAATGTTATTACTAAATGAAAAAGTTTCTTTCAGACTTACAGGTTACAAGTGAGGGAATAGATTTAATGCAGTTCAAACTGATTTGAGTTTTGCATGTAGCTGCATTCACTTGTAGCCAAGAATTGCACTGTGGTTTTTAGTGTGCAAATGTTTTGCTACGGGCATCTGCAAACCCTGAGACATGGAAAACTGAAAAACTTTAAGAGCAAGTTCTGCAGATCTGTAAACTGTTCCATCAAAGAGAAGAAGTAGTCAGTGAAAGCAGCAATGAACAGCGGAGGACCAGAACTTCCTGAACTAGAGTTGCTGCTAGAGAAAAATACGTTATCGAGCAGTACTGTGTTCTTTCTGAAGTTATTCTTCCCAACCACTTTAAACCGAGGAATTTTGATATCTTTTCTGGTTTTATACCAGTTGCCTACAACTAGTTTGATCAGCTGAGTTAGAAATCAAACTGTGGAACTTCAGTGCAGATTCTGTGAAGTATTTGCATTGTCTATGAAATATATGCTGGAAGTAGAATATAAAACACAGTGGTTTTTACCCGCATTCTCTTCCCTGAATGCATTTGCTCGTAATGCTGCTATTCGTTTCACTCAAAGTGATTGAATTTTGGTATTACGAAACAGTTCCAAATATGCTAGTAATTTGGAACAGTGGAAACTGCTTGGTTGGGTGGTTTCCTTTAACTGTGACTGTACCAGACTGTCAGACTTCTTGGGAGAGGAATAGCTTGGTTTGGAAATAAATTTATTTGTCACTCAGAATATGAGCAGAGCTAAAAGATTATTTTGAGAATTTCTGTCTTGTCTGCTTGAAATGTTTTGAGCAAACTAACAGGAAGGAAAAAAAGGAGAATAGATTTTTTTTTTTTTAAATAACATTTAATGATTTCCTGAAACTTCCAGGATGTTTGTAATGTTACAAGTGAATTAAATGTTTTTTATGATTAGAATATAAAAGGATAAATATGTGAATTTGGGATATTTCCTGAAGAGTTCGTATTTAATTTCAGAGATAAAGATCTTTCTTTTTCACAACTTTCAGGTCTGTGTAACATTTACATGGAAAGATGCTTTTGATAAAGGATCACTTTTTGGAGGATCTGCCAAATTGGGTATGTGAATGTACTGAAAATGCAAGTATTAATGATACTAGATTTTGGGAATATTTTTATATAGTTGAATTGTTAATAGTCTTTCTAGTATTCTCAACATAGCTTTCAAATGAGTTCAACTGTATTGGTAACAGATTAATCACTTCAACATTGGTAAAGAATAAATGGGCCCCAGGCAAAGAATTTCTATAAAATTGAGGTTTAATATTAGTTTTCCAGAGGCACAAACAGGGACAATTCTGCACTGCAAATTCAGGATCATTACATGGATTTGGAACACTTGCCAATAGAGAAACTCAGACTAAATCCTTCTGAGTTAAGTGAGGAGCTGTTCAGTCATGTGTCATCATTCTTTAGTGTTTCTATTTATACCTAAGCATTCATCACGACTAGCACTGCGAGATGACCATTGCAATTTTTAAGCTTCAGACAAAGCCTGAAAAAATGTTAGAGTACTTAGTCTCTTTTTAGGTTTTTTAAAGTTTCTCTGTCCTTAAAGTAGCTCTCCGTTAGCAACTACTGAAAGTCATTGCAGTTTTCCATGTTCTGAATACACCTGCTAAAGCTGTGCTTGTGTGAACTGCATGTGTAACAATACACCGCATTCCCATGTGTAAGCAGGTGGTGCATACCTTTCCTTGCTTTGTTTTCTAAGAAGTCCTTCTGGATCACTGGAGACCTTCCTGAAGATACTATTTTTTTTCTCAGAATTTGGTTGGTTCTGTCTTCTTTGGGGCTAGCATTTCACGATGATTGAACCTGTTTCATAGTAAAGTTTAGAATATTTAATTATGATTTAAACATAGTTTGTGAATCACCAGAGATGTATAATAATTGTGAGAAAAAGAATTGGTAATCATAATGTTGATGATTATCCTGACAATTTGAACAAATGTGATGTTACAGCAGCTTGAGAAAGCTTGCTTGTCTGCAGGTTAATTATATGCTAGTCTAAATAATCTGAGGCAGGTGGCTAGAGATTTATGTGACAATCCATGTGAAATATCAAAGAAATTCTTAACTGAGATGTGAGTAACACTCAGTTAACAAGCAATGGAATAAATTTTATTTTGAAACTTTAAAGCAGATCTTAGTGCAAAGAAAATAACAAAAGGAGTCTTTTAGTATATATCTTTACAGTGCTGTATCGCAGTTTATCCAGATGCTGCTCTCCAGATTAAGTATAGTGTGTGTGTGTATCTCTTTATTTCAGATCAGAATTAGCAGTGGTGTTTCTCAGTGTAAAGCAAAATTTCCATGTACTGAGGGAGAAGAATTTCTGTTGACATCTAAGAGGAGGCAATCCTGTCTCCAGATGGAAATTCAATGTAAAACTCCTTTGACTTCCATGGGGCCAAGATACAGGGGTGTGACTTGAGAGTTCTGGCTCTTGCTGTGGTGACAAACTCTTTTCTTCCCATCTTCCCCTGAATCCCAAGCCTGTATCACAGGGGTAGCTGACAGATACTGTGGCTGCTTGAAAAGTGACCTAGTTCACAGCATGGCATGTAATCTGAAATATGTTGGCTTAAGTTAATAGGTAGAGCTATAAACAGATGAGTCTGAGGAAAATCTAGATTGCTAAGCAGCTGTTCTCACTGTAATAAATCACACTTGAGATGCAGTCCAGAGTATAAAGTAATTCTGCATCTAAAATAATTTTGCACTTCAGAAACTTTAAAGCCATATTTTCTTTCTTTTTTTGTGTTTAAGTCTTTTGAATGATGTGTAAATTGTGCAAGATCTTCTTTTTAGAAAAAATCTGGAAAATAAACTACAGAAGAGGTGATCTAGATAAATGACTATTGATGAAAGACAGTGATTGTGTAATTCACTTTTCTCTCAAGGAAAAAAATGGGAAAAATGGCGTGTCAGATTTATGGCTTCTTGTCTGAAAATTTAGTGCAGGTCAGGGAGTGTGAATGTAGAAACTTCAGAGATAGGTTAGATAAATATGTAGCTGTATAAGGAGGCTGGATGTTGGTGAAATGAAACAAATGTGCCTCTTTAGTACTTTCATATTTTAAGGATAACTTAGAAGTTGTACCTGGGTTTCTGAAATTGAAAATTCACTAGTTGAGTTTTCTGTATTTTCCAAGAGGAGTGTCTAGACACTTTTTAACAGTAGTAGGAAACTAATTCTGCTGTCTTTAGATTTTCCAGCACTTGCATATGGCCAATAACCTTCTGAAAGCAACTAATAGATTCAAAATGGTTCCTGTTCAGGTGTTAGTGATTCTAGAAGTGTGGGCTCCATCCTCTGGGACTGTGAAGTATTACAGGAGTTGAGTCTGGACAGGCTACTCTGCTGTCTAGTGAGCACAAGTTTTAATTAAGTAAATCCTTAGCTGTTTCAGTACATGTACAACCAAGATGTTTGTCAGCATTTTTAGTCTGAAACAATAGCTTTGAGAGGCAAAAAGTTCCCTGCATTTCAATAGATAGTAAGACAGAGCATGTAAAAAATCTTTGGCCTCAATGAGAGAAGAGTAGTTAATCTTGCATTCAAGATACAGTAGGAGCCTGTAATTGGGCAGTTATTGCAAAGTGATTAATGCACGGAAGTTCTTATTTCAGGTTATCCTTCAGTAATTCGTGTGTTTCTGTATCTTCAGGAGCCAAAAAGCTGCGTTCTAGTTAGAAAGACTTTCAAATTATTTTGTGTATTGTATAGATTTTCATACTACCGCTTTTATGCTTTATGCTGCTTTCTGTAGTTCATCATGTGCAAATGCTTTGTGGAAGTACTAAATTAGACTATGTAAAGCCTTTTGAATGAAGATGACTTTGACTTTGAAAGTTCAGTATGATTGGTGTTTTTTTTTTTTTTTTTGCTTGAAACTGTTGATCTCTTTAAGTACAGGAATTAGTAGTGTTGGCCTCATCTGTAGGATGCTAGAGTACTGAAGTTTATTTTCTTAATGCTATGGGTAACTGTCTGTCTTGATTGCAGCTCTGGCAAGTTTGGGGTATGAGAAGACGTGTGTTTTGTTCAACTGTGGAGCATTGGCAAGCCAGATTGCAGCAGAACAGAATCTGGATAATGATGAAGGTCTAAAAGCTGCAGCTAAGCACTATCAGGTACAGAGGCTCCCTGCTTATGCTTAGGAATTCAGAATTATTAATCTTAAAACATCAAATAAGTATCTTTCAATTTTAAAGCTATATATACACATAAATAAATATATACACACACACACACATATTTTCCCCCTCTTAATTGCAAAGGTTGGTTGGCTAAGTACCTGGTCTTGGCTCACATTTATTTACCAGCTTTGAAGAATTTAATTCCAGTTTCCCATACCCCTTCCCCCAAGTGTGTTGCTAACTAGTAACCTTCAGCTTAAGATTTAATAATTTTAGCTAGTATAAATTCTAGTTTTAACAAGTTATACAGTAATAATCTCTTTCTTCTTTGTGGAATGCATTAAAATTTCCATGTTCTTATGCCGTTAGGTGTAGCCAATATACTGTTACTTACAGTCTGTCTTAATAAATGTCTCGGTGTAAGTGGCTTCAAGAACAAGAAGTAACAAGGAATCTTTTTTAGTGGCTAAACAATAAATGGGAGACTATATACCAAAAAAGCCCCCCTTTCTTTTTTTAAATTGTTGTATGTATTATATTTGTAAGAGAAAAAATCTGTTTGGAAACATGAATGGTAATATGTTGTTTTGTTTTACTTAGTTTGCAAGTGGTGCTTTCCAACACATTAAAGACACAGTTTTGTCATCCCTGAATCGAGAACCTACAGTGGACATCTCTCCAGACACAGTTGGAACTCTCAGTCTTATTATGTTGGCTCAAGCCCAAGAAGTCTTTTTTTTGAAAGCTACAAGAGGTATATCTTAATTTTTGGCTTGTATATTTACGTGCTCATTACAACTTCCACAAAAACTTAGAAGTGTTTTAAGTTAATAAGAGCTTGATAAGGGCCTTTCAGAAGTTTTTATTTTTGCCTTTACTGATTCTCTGCACCCCCCCCCCCCCCCCACCCCAGCTTTGCAGGTCATTGAACACAAACTACAGATGCCACTTAAAAATTTGTCTAAGGTTCACCTGACAGTGTAGCTGTCCCATTTGCCTTTCCTTTCTTTTTATGTCCAAAACTATTAGTCTTCATCTTTACAAAAGATTTTGCTGGTTTATATTTTTTCCTTTTTCCCCCTTGAGAACAAAAGGCATTCTCTAAAAGAATTGAGAGTACTAGAAATGGTGCATAGGGGTTTTACCACTACTCCCCTCCTCCTCTGTCTGGGGAATGATTTAATGAGAATTCGGGAAGAAAGATATGACTGTGCTAGGAAACAAAGGGCATTTCCTAAGAGTTTAGGGGAAACAAATTCTGTTTGATTGCTCCTATTTTTAAGAGAGGAACTCTTTGACCCAGTCTAACTTTGACAATGCCCTGTTTATCTCAATGTGAAATTCTGCAGGTGGAACAAAGAATTATGTCCCTAACAGTTAAAGGCTGATTGTGAAATACTGATTCAGAGGCTGCACATTTTAATATAACTATTAAAGAACACATGCTTCAAAGAATTTTCCTGTGAAACAGTACTGTCTTTGGTACCAGATCCCTTACTCATTGCTATCCTGCTCTTCTCTCTGTATTTACAAGAAGTTGTGCATCTAGAAATTGCAGATATCTAAAAGTAGAACTATGGACATAGAGGTCACGTGATTGCCCACCAACTCCTCTCTCTCCCCATGTTGTTTGGAATACAATGGAGGAAGACAGGGGTTATCTTAACTGGAATGTTTCTTCTCTTCACAGGGAAAATCCCTGAAGATTATTGTAGCCTTCCTGCCTTTAGGAGAATCTCAGTGAGAAACTATTGTCCTTCAGCCAACTGATAAATTGTGTTTATGTTCTTTATCATGCTGGTAGCAGTATTTTAGTCTCTGGCTATTTGGACATTGGTTTGAAATAAATTTGTATAACAAATGCCTGAGACTTTCCTTCAGAGCAGGAGCAGATGCTTACCTCATTTTGCACAGGAAGTAGATCTTTCTGTCACCTTCTTGATTTCTTACTATTCAAAATGTGAAAAAGATAAAGCAAGGCTGATCCAAAACCCATGAACTGAAGATTTTGTGGCTACTCCCAAGACCACAAGTCTGCCAGTGTTAGGAGGACAGTAAGGTTAATAATCATCTGACTATGGAGGCTGTAGATTTTGTCAGAAGTAGAGAGGTTCTTTTTCCTGGCAGGAAAGACATTTTGTGAAGAATCATGTTTGACAACATGATTAACTTCAGAGACCTATTTTTCAAGTGGAAATGCTTCAAAGTTTGATCTGAAAACTCAAATTGAGCTTCTTGCTGCATTTCTATTTACCTTGCTTGCAATCTTCTTGTTTTTCTCTCATGTGAGACAGGCTATTTAGCAGCTTACCAGCTGATAAATGTTATTTGTGATAGAACTGAGTTCATTCACAAGTTGAAAGAAAGCGGAAGTGTTTGGCAAAACCCAGATTGGTCAGTTAGATTTAACTCCGCTGAATAACTACAGATCAGCTCTTTAGTTTCTGAGCCTTTCTTAATGTTTTCTTTGAGTGTCTTCAGGTCTGCATGTGTTCACCATTTGATCTCAAGACTTGCAATATTTTAAAGATATGTGAGTAAAAACTAAAGCTTCTGAGGTGAAAGATCTCTTCTGAGCTATCTGCATGGACAAATGAGTTTCTAACATTTCCTTTATAGTTAATATGCCAATATTTTTTTCTTAAGAGCTCAGGCTCTAGGAAGGAAGATGCAACTACCACACACTAGGTGGGGCTAGAAGGACAGTCTATTTAGATTTTAATTGTTTTGGTTTTATTAAACATTTAGTGCACTGGACAGAAACATTCTAGCAGAGAAGTAAGTTGCTAGATCTCATAAGCTCCTTTCATCATCTAAATCCTGTTCCACAGTGAAAAGATCTTTCTGGCATACCTTAAATGCATTTACCTCATAGAAGGTAAATATATTACATCATAGCTCATGCCTGAAGTGTTGGTAGATGTGTAAATACTCTGGAATGAACAGACTACTTGGGAATTCTTTTGATTTAATTTTGGCAATTAAGCATACTCTGCAGACTTCCTAATCTCCCCATACCACCCCTTAATGCTCATCAATCTGACAGTACATAAAAATCACCTGAGTCAGAGGATGCTTGTTTGTAAAGGCAGCTATTTAGAGTGGATGGCCAATGTTTGCATCGATTGTTTGTCTTCTCGTGAAAGGCTGAATTGCTAGTGCAGGGCAGAGCTGATTATAAAAGGAGATAAGGATAGATGCAGCATGTTCCTGTTTTAACAGTTTTGGCTTCAGGAGCAGGGTGAGGATGTGAGGCAGGGAATACTGCCACTGCTAGGCACATGTGGCTCTGATATGAAGCAGTGGATACCACTTGGAGGAGCTGTGGTCATTTATGTCTAGGAATGGTGTTTCTATACTCACTGAAAGCTAACTGGTGTGGACTGCCAAGGAAAGGACCAGTCCTTTCTCTTCTGCTGCACTTCTGCAAATTTTTGAGAGTCCTGATGTGGAGCTGCGTTAGAGAACAGATCCTGCTGAAAATTAACTATTTTTACTAACTATATTTCAGCTAAATTCTTTGACTATGGCTGCACAAATGCTTGTGCTGGCACAAGGGAGGGGCTGGGCACAAGCTGACAGAGTTAGAGTGGGACTGCAGCTTTTATTGGCAGCTTACCATTGGTCCAAGGTAGAGCATCACTCTTAATCCCACATAAATGCCAGCAGCTGCCAAAAGATTTCTTGTACAATTGACTGAACCTTCAGTGTCATGATTGAAGTAGAAAATCTGGAAACTGCTGTTGGATGTCAGGAGAGAAGAATGAGATCCCACCTTTGAGCTATAATGGAAAGCTATACACTTAGAATGCAGTTGTTGCTGTTTGAAGATGGAGTAATTTACTCGTTTGCTTGTAAAACCTGGTGATAATCATAACTGTTCTTTGTTTTTTCTCCCCTTCCCACCAGATAAAATGAAAGATGGTATCATAGCTAAACTAGCTAATCAAGCTGCAGATTACTATGGTGATGCTTACAAACAATGTCAATATAAAGATACTTTGCCCAAGGTTAGTAACTCTCATGGAAATAATCTGGGATCTGCTGTTATTGCGAATAACTGTTATTGTTTACGATGTACTGGAAGAAATACACTTAAAATGTATCCTCAAGAGAAGTTGATGAATTGCTACATTTAAGGGAAATGAACCTGTAATTTGAAAACCAGTGAAGAATCTGGGAGGCAAAACATAGTGTAGTTTTTTAAAATAAGTAAAATCTTATTAGATGAAGTGTGTTTACTTGCAACACATTTCATTTAAAGTGAACTTGAAATATTTATGATAGCACTTAGGGGTGGCCTTCTTAATGCCTTACTAAATCTATTTTTCAAACTAACACTTTCTAATGGGGCTTAATTGGCTTCTAGTCTCAATGTTTTCATGTGAAACTTGTTCTCATGTTGACAGCATGAATAGAGTGGTACTGTTCACTTACTTGTTAATGAAAAACATGGCTGGAAGTCAGTAGGTATCCTCTGTCCTTCTGCCTGCCTTCTCTTCTTCCACCCAAAACAATCTTGATGCTTGTAAATTATCTCAGTTTAGTCTTGACTGTTGATTTGAGTGCTGTTGGTTTTGGAAGTTGCAGAAGGATCTATCTTCATGCTCTTTGAATATGCATTGTATAACAAGTACTTAAAAATGAGCAGGTTTTCAGTGTATCAAATCTATCCATTATGTTCAAATCATAAAATAGTAGAAAACCTTTTGTGCAGTGTTATAAACGTAGAAGTTGGGTAAGATTTACTTCTGGTATTGTTGGACTCCTGAAATTTTATCTAGCTAAATAGGAGATAGTCTTCCATAGTGCTTTTTCTGTGAATGTCTCTGGGAAGCATTCCTTGTTGCTAATTTGCAGTTATTTTTCCTTTGTTAATAGTTTCAAAACTCTAAAATAACTATTCCAGCTTGCAGTGGTCTGTCTTGTTAAAAATAAAATGTGAAATATACTAGATTTACTAAAAACACACTGGAAAACTTACTAAAAAGGTTTTTACCAGTGATAAATGGAAGTGGTTGATGTCTGGTCCTGTAACTTAATATGCAATCTTAGTCAAATAATTCCCAAAGTATTTGTTAAAGGTACTTTTATTCTCTCGGGGGGGGGGAGGGATTCTGGTAATCCCCCCCCCCCCCCCCCCCGGTGTCTAATGCAGGATAGAATCTTGATAATGGTAGAAACTGTATGGGTAAGGGCTATTGTATTAAAGTAAAAGCATGCATTTTTATTCTTAAGCAATGAATTGCACAAATGCCTTAGTAGGCCAGTCAGTGACTTTTTGTATCTATTTTTGGAAGGAAAAAAAAAAGTCTTTTGAAGTTAAATTGATATCTGGCTTGGCTGCAACTTGATAGAGCCTTTTATGTATGCACATATTTTGTCTCATGCTTTCTGTGGCATTTTACAGATTTGGCCAATTTCTCACTTAGGTATTACATTTATGATTGATTGCTGAGAGACAATGAGATAGAATAAAGCCATTGCTTTGTCTTTCATTGTTGTGGACCTTTCTAAGCCATAGATCTGCTCCCTGTTCCAGTTGCATAGTAATCTGTCAATTGATTATCTGAAAGAATGTAATAAGGTTTGCTGGTACTGTGAGTTCAATGCCAGCTCTGAGAACAGTTACATGTTTAGTACTGTGAAATAGAGGTTGACTTGATGCATCAGACTCCAGTTGCAAGGCCTCCCAGACAGCTTTTTCTTCCAAATTTACCCTCCTTTTTTTTTTTTTTTTAATCTCTTGGGGGGCAGCAAGTTTGCGCAAATGTGAAGAAGCATATGTTTATATACTGAAGTCTTTAAAACATCACTCTGGTTTTCCAGTGCTCCTTGATTTAAGAAATAAAATAGTAAGGCCAAATCCTTGATCAAAGACCATGCCTATACTGTGGGCTGCAGCACAATGTTTTCTTCATGTCTTGGTTGGTACTCCTGCAAAGATAAGTGCTTTTATATAAAAGCCTAAAAATGACTTTTAAATCTTTTAAATTGCTTTCCATGTCAATAGTTATTGGTCGTCTTTATTTGTTCTTTGTATTTGTAATTTTAGAGTTACTTTCTTGATAGGCCTGCTGTTGTTTTAAGTGTAATTGCTTTGTTAAATTGAAAAAAACAAAAAAAGTGCCTGTCTTCCCCCCCTTCTCCTTCTTTTGAGAACACTGTCTTGGCTTTGTCTTGGGGGCATTTGGGTGTGTTCTTGCAACTATCCTTTCTAATATATGCATGCATTTCTAATCTTTGAAGTAAATGTTGTGACTTCATGGCTTGAATTTAAATTGTAGTTCATCTAAAATAATGGACACTAAGAATTTTGCAACAACAGATTGAAAAACGCAAGACTGGATGCAATCCATGCAAAGTCACGTGGTCTCTGACATTTACCTCTAATGTTTTAATCTATCTAAACCATTAATTGGGTGATTCTAATTTCCTTTTCTTCTTCCTTTTTCTTCCTGCATCCCATGTTGTCTGTGGTGGTTAATGTGGTTGGACTTTCCCCTGGTCAGTATTTTTATTTCCAGGAGGTGTTTCCCGTTCTGGCTGCAAAGCACTGCATTATGCAGGCCAATGCAGAATATCATCAATCTATCCTGGCAAAACAGCAGAAGAAATTTGGTGAAGAAATTGGGAGGTTGCAGGTGAGTAACTTTTTTTTCTTCTCTGAAGAATATGGGAAAACTTTAAATCCTGAAAACCTAGCTCAGAGTTCTAAAATTCACATAACTAAGAATGAAAAGTATTAAAAAATTACAGAGCATGTTTATCACATGAATCAAATTATTAGCAGCTGCAAAGATGAGAGGTATCTCTGTAGCTTTTATAAAGATGTATTTTAATGATTTTGGGGCAGTTTGATACTGCTTGACATGTTAAATCTGTATCTTTACGTTTGCATAGGCTTCTTATCTCAGTGTAGCTAATGTAACAGATTTGTTAATAAATTTTCCTAAGTAATGTTAAAAAAAAAAAAAAAACCCACACCAAAAAAACCCCCTCAAAAAATCAAAACACAAAACCCCAGAACATTAAAATTCTGTGTGGTGTATAGCCTCCTGCAATCCTGATTTAAATCCGAATAATTTCTGAAAAATGAGCAAACAGTTGTGTTTTTAGTCTTTATAGATTTTTGCCTCTATATCTGGTTCCTAGAGGGACTCAGATATAGATGTTGTAATAAGTAAGGTCTTCGCATGTTTTAAGTAAGGTAGGGAAAAAATGGCTAAAAATAACTACTTTCTTGAAGTCCCCTGGTCCTTGGCGGGGGGGGGGGGGGAAGTGCTGTTTCAACTGACTTTGTAGGATCCATGTGCAATATCTCTTTATAGATACGCAGGAGAGTTGAGGGACTTTTATATAAGAGTATCACAGTGACATTTTGAAAGTTACCATTATGCATTTATTGACTTGGAGTGAGGTGGAGCTTGAAACTCTTTTTTGTGTGCTTGCATGACAATCAAGTGCCTGTATGAATTTCTAATAGCAAGTTGTTATATTATGATTACATTACTAGGTGATAGATGGCGTATCTGTTGTTTATTCTTGAGTTTCAAATCTGCCCAGCAGAACTCCTTTTCTAGGACTGTACTGTAATAGAATATTAATGTCTTTTTTTTTTTTTTTTAAGTGCTCACCCTTGACAGGTCTGGCTATATCAAATTTACTATCATTTTTAAGTTGTATAGTAAATTAGCTTGTGTCCGTGATTTTTCTTCACGTTGTGTTACAGGAAGTATCCCTCCACGTTGAGTAGTTATGAGTAGTTAAGGTTTTGGTGGGTTGGGCTTTTTTGTGTTGTTGGGTTTTTTGTTTGTTTGTTTGGGGGTTTTTTGTTTGTTTTGGTTTTGGGTTTGTTTTTGTTTTTTTAGTGAAGCCTGAGGGGAACTACTCTTATTACTTATTTTGGCACTGCTTCATGAACAGCGTGTAGTCAGAAGTTTAAATCCTGTGTCTTATTTAATACATTTAGTAAAATGCAACTTAAATCCTGAAACTTAAATTCTGTTCTCCGTATTTATTAAAATACTGCTTCCATTATTAATTTAAATTATAGGCTTAGTATCCCTTTTGAGTTTGAAAGATGCAGTTACTATAATGTAATATTCTCTTTTTATTTCCCTTTTTAAAAGCTACAACAAAGATGGATTAAATGGGAGGGGAGATAAATTCTTCCAAATTGAAGTATATGTGCACACCCCAGTTTCTTCTCTCATTTTCTGTTTTTGGCAAATGCTAGTTAGCTGTAGTATTGTATCAAACCAGAACCACTGTTGTGTGATGTATGGCAAAAAATTTCAAATATACTTCACTTCTAATGTAGCTCAGGTTCCACATCACTATTCCAAGAAGTTTGAGTTTTTGAATTGTTGTGAATTTATGTAAACCTTGACTGACACTGCTGCTCAGTACTTTGTTTTTACACTTTCACAACACACTGTGATAAGGATTGAACAGATAAAATCAAAGGACAAAGTTTTTTCTTGCATCTGTCCTGCAGTAAATTGGATGTAGGAAAACTGGGTACCTCAGGGGAGCATCTAGGCTTGAGCAGACAGAAGTGAAGAGACAGCAGACCTTGTATTTTATTTTAATTTGCAGTAGGATTCCAGCGTAATTTCTGTAGCTTCTGAACTCAAGGTTAGATGGGTGTTAGTGGCAGATGTGAAAAGCAGGACTCTGGCCTCTTCCTTCAAGAATGTGAGCAAGGTTTAAGAAACAATTTGCAGTACCTGCAAAAGCAAGCTGTGGGTTTCATGAAACAACATGAAGATGACATGGTGGCATTTTGGAGGGGATTTTGGGGAGTAATAGTGAAGCTATTGTGAGATGTTAACTTGGTTACTGGTTTTTTTTGTGTGTGTGTGTGTTGGTTTTTTTTTTGTTTTGTGGTTTTTTTTCCTCCAGTGAACTATTTTACTGAGTAAAATCTCCTTTTTCCTTTTTGATATGTACGAGGGGAGAATATTTTCTTAAAGGAGATAATATTGATCATATGCGTTGGCAGTAGTCGCTTGGCTAACTGGGAAGCTCATCTGTTTTCCTAAGAATATATGAAATGAAGAAAGAAAAGTTATTATTTTAACTATATTTTTATTTCTTTTAGCATGCAGCAGACTTGGTGAAAACAGTGGCATCTCGTTATGATGAATATATAAATGTTAAAGATCTGGTTGACAAGATCAACCGTGCACTTGCAGCTGCTAAAAAAGACAACGACTTCATTTACCATGACCGGGTTCCTGATCTGAAAGATTTGGAGTCCATTGGAAAAGCCAGTCTTGTGAAGTCTACTCCAGTTGTTGTTCCCCTCAGCCAGAAATTCACTGGTAAGCAAGTGTGTGGAGCACACAGGGTAGTTGTTACCTTGTGAAACACATGGCCACCGAAGTTCATTTGTACCATTAAAAAGTAAACATTTCCTTTTGAATTGTATTAAGTATACAGCAGTGTTTTTTGAAAGTGCCATTTGCCCTCTTGTTTGTTGTTCTACTACTTGATGATAAAACTTACTGGAAGAATAAACCACAGGTTGAAAATCATTATCTGCAGTGTGCCCTTCTCTTAAAGATTTTCTCAGCAACTGGATTTTCTATATTAAACCAACCTTTTAAATTTCAGAAAGAACACTAATAAAAGGGAAAAGTAACAAATTGTACAATTTTAACTTACCTAGTTGCTGACCTTCCATAAAGCTGAAAAATTTCATTTTGTTGGCTGTACAGGGGAGTTCTGAAAAGTGATCCTCTCTTCCCTTTCTCATTTTCTTCCTTTAAAAAAGCAGAATTAGAAATGAAGCTGTAAGGAAAATCTGATTTGTAATCCTACAATTCTTTTAAATATAATGCCTTTAAATTATTTCTAAATTAATTTCAGTCTTAAAAACTGAAATCTAATCTTAAGACCTGTAGAAATAGATTTTTTTTTTTTTTTAAGACATCTTGGGGAGTGGGGGAGAGTAGCTTAAACTGTTTAGATCAGTCTCTGTAGTACAACCTGTACAAAAAAGCTGTGAAGATGTTTGTGTCCTTTTATCTTCACAGTACAACCTGAATAATTTATACTACTTTAATTGCAGACCTGTTTGAGAAGATGGTTCCATTGCAAGTTCAGCAGTCTGTGAGTGTTTATAACCAGAGAAAGGCAGATCTAGTAAACAGGTTAATAGCCCAGATGAGAGAAGCCACAAATCTGGCAAATGGGTGAGTATGGCTGCTGCTTAAATTTATCAAGAGGAGTTATGGAACAGCCTATACACACTGGTTGCCTTGCAGCCTGCAGACATCCAGATAACAGCAGCGGTTTTTTATTACTGTATGGTAGGCTGGCAAACTTAAGCCATAGCAGGGGTATTTAGAACTACTTTTCTGCAGATGTTAAGACTGAAAGCATATTAAGAACAAATAGTATTTAATTTTCTTCAGTCTTTCCTCATTTTTTAGGAGTCTGACACTGCTCAGAAAAACTTCCAGTTCCATTAATCTAGAAGGATTTTCACATTCCAATGGTTGGCTTGGTTGTGACTCAATACATGATATTTTGTCTCCCAAAACGTTGTTCTTTAAAATAAATAATAATAAAACAATTTATATCAACCTGAAAGATAGGAATGTAACTCAAGGCAGTTGTGACTGTCTGGTAGATAAAGAACCTACTGAAAATGTTTGCCATATTTTGTAAGTGCTAAAAGACTATGATTTGTTCAGCTTTTAAGAGCTTTGAAACTTGTTTTTGGTGAGGTATATACTAGGAATAAGTTTAGTGTTTTCAATTTGAACTTTCTGTCCAGAAGTACATTATACTCTGCATTATAATTGACTGTGTGTTTGTTTGGATGGCAGTGTTATTTATAGGATAAAACAATCTAAAACTACAAACAAGTTGCTGTTTAACATGTTGACTTTTTCAGTGTGTTGGCTTCCCTCAATCTTCCTGCTGCTATCGAAGATGTGTCTGGTGATACTGTTCCTCAGTCTATTTTGAACAAATCTAAGTCTGTGATTGAACAGGGAGGAATTCAGACTGTTGATCAGCTGATCAAAGATCTGCCTGAACTGCTACAAAGGAACAAAGAAATTTTAGATGAAGTAAGCTCAACAACCGCTAACACTAAAACATTCTTAAAAAAAAACACCACCACTGCTTTTTTTCTCTTTAAATGACAGTAGAAAAAGTGCACAGTTGTCCAAAATGCTTGTAACTTTAATAGCACCTTAAAAATATGCCATTTAAGCATTTAGTCCATACAAAAACTGTTCTGTCACATGTGGATGTTCCCTTACAATTATTTTGTTTTTAAAATTGTTGTGGGGGGGAATTCTAAAGAAATTTGGGCGATTTGTGCCTTTCATGCCTGTTTTTTATTTGCCAAATTAAATTTATAAAGGATGTATAAGCATTCTTTGTATTTTCTACACTAGCTGTATATTTTGTAGCTATTTCATGTTTAGAATGGCTTATAATGCATGTAACATTTTACTTCTGTAGTCACTAAGATTGTTAGATGAAGAAGAAACTACAGACAATGACCTGAGAACAAAATTCAAAGAACGCTGGCAGAGAACACCATCCAATGAACTCTATAAGCCTTTAAGGGCAGGTAGGTTTCATGTTTCATGCTTTGGATTCTGGGGATGCTCTAAGAATGTCCATTCGCATTGTGTAAATTAAAGTAGTTTTCAATGCTCTGGTATTATCTTTAAATATACAAATTTCAGTTTAAGAGAGGTTATACCAAAATATCTTTGTTGCTATCTGGACCATTGTTTGGAGTTGAGAGATGATGTGATAGCAGAGAATTTGCTGCTGCTTTTGCACCCCTGGAGTACACGTGCATGCTAAAGTTTCAGAAAGCATGTGCAATGAAAAATGACTGCTCTCCTAAGAATCTGGTTGCAGTTACCCCTTAAATACCGTAGTTGTTTTTTTCTTTGTATATTAACATTTGTTTGTTTGTTTATTACCCATCAAGGTGTTTGATTTGGTGTTTTGGTTTGGTTTTTTTCCCCCCAGCAGTTAGTCATACTACTTAGGGCCATCACTACAGCATGTTTCTGTGCACTTGATATGTGTTGTTTTGAAGCTAACAAGGAACTGATACCACTGCCTTAGTTTGGCAAAGTTACAGGTGTTTAAATCTGGGGAGCAGCTCAAACGAGCGTTCATTCATACACTTTTGTATGCTTCTTTGCAGAATTAATATATGTGCCTAGTTTATGCAGTATTTAAAACATAACTTAGAACCTTAAGTTTTATTTATAAGTCTTAATAACTTCATAATGGGCAGGCTTATAAAAATGTATGAAGTCTTGCTGAAAAGCATGAAAACGGCTCTGGTGCAAGACTTGGCTAAAACTTTTTGAAAGAATATAACCACTCATTTTTTTTTTCCCTCCCACCACCAGAGGGAGCGAATTACCATAACATTTTGAATAAAGCTGTTCAAGCAGATGGACAAGTGAAAGAGCGCTATCAGTCTCACCGGGATACGATTGCACTTCTGTGTAAGCCAGAGGCAGAACTCAACGCAGCCATTCCTTCTGCCAACCCAGCAAAAACATTACAAGGAAATGAGGTAAAGCATCGAAATTTGTCCCTATTTTGAATAGAAGTGCTATTTGTCTAACAAAATAAACTTACATGAATTGATGTGGAAGCTGATCCTTAGCTGCTCTTGTTTCTGTCACAATGGATATGGGAGGTAACTAACATTTGGAAAAGAGGGTGTCTTTTCATTTAAAATCTGCTTGATGTGAGCAAGTTCAATCTTCATGGACCGTGAGACTGGTTGAGTATTATAAAAGGAGCAATCCTTGATGAATATTTTTGTTGTGTAGGGTGGTGGGGTGTAGTGCTCAGGTTCTTGGGACAATTGGGCAATGTCAGACATGGCCCAGTGTTTTAAAGTATTAGGCAATTACACCAACTTGCTTCCCAGGAAAGTCATGGCTCACCTACAGCAATATGATTGTTTTTCTCATAGGAGTGATTTGAAGTCAGTGTTTTTGACTGCCATTTTTAGAATATCCTATTGGAAGGTATCAGATCAGTTTTTAAAAAAATAGTTTTTAAAATCTTTGTAGTACTTCAGTGTTATTAGTGGAAGCAAATCTTTAGAGGAGAGAATATAGCTTGAGAAATGCTTGAAGATCTTTGTTTTGTTGCATTTTGTCCTGGTTTGTCATCTTAAACACATTTATAAACAAATACTCGTGCAGTGGTGTTGCCAGCATCAGTGAGGAGTGCAAGATGAAAACAAGTAATAGAGTATACTTCTGCAATAATTCCTCTAAATATTCTAACTTCTGACAATTTTTATTGCCTAGGTTGTTAATGTCTTAAGAACTTTGCTGGCCAATCTGGATGAAGTTAAGAAGGAGAGGGAACAACTGGAAAATGACCTGAAATCTGTAAATTTCGACATGACAAGCAAATTCCTGACTGCACTTGCGCAGGATGGTGCTATAAATGAGGAGGCTATCTCTGTGGCTGAGTTGGACAGAATTTATGGAAGTTACACACAGAAAGTGCAAGAGTCCCTAAAAAAGCAGGAAGAACTTCTCAAAAACATTCAGGTACAATACCTTGTATGTCTTCCTTCCTCTTAAACTAAGGAGCAATGATTCCTCTACCTCTCCAGTACTTTAGAAATCCCACTTCGCTTTCTACTCTGTTTTGCTTGTTACTCTGTCATAGGCCAGTTGATGCTCCTTTACTCCTCTGATCACTGAAAAATACAGGGGTGTTTTTTGTGTTCACTGGAAAGAAATATGAATTTTTAGCAGACTCTCCCAGAGCTCCAGTGTAAATTCTCTTAGACGCTTTCTTGGCCCAATTCTGCAGATGGCTTTGCCCTTGAAAGAAACTTAACTGGCATGTTAAGAAGTTTTTGGGTTTGTTTTGGTTTTTCCTCTCATCCCATCTTAATACTTCTTTCTCAGATAACAGGAGACCTGTCGTTACTGTCTACTAGAAGACATTTTGGGTCTTTGAAGTACATTTTGGTTTATTCCTAATTGCTGTTTACAATGTGCTTGATTTCCAGCATGTGCAAAGCTCATCAAAGTAAAAATTAATGAGAAATTCCCAAAGTTTATTTATTAATTCACCCTTAATTTGTCATTAACGCTAGAGACGGGTACCTGAAACATCCAGCAAAAGAGGAAGTCTTAGTTCTTGGACAAGTGACTGTAGTGGCTTGAGTAATGATGGAGCCTATTTGCGCACAAGATTGCTTGCAATGTCTGACTGCAAATTGGATTGCAAGAATAAGACTTTTGCAAAAGGGAAATAATGGTTTCTAAATGATGATACGGCCCATGTTTATCAAGGATTTTATATTCAGATATCTTTTAACATAACATACTTCTAAAATCTTGATGGATATTACTTTGATGTTTGAATGTCTTGGAGTTTAAGTTTGGCTGCTTCTGGTAGCTGAAATAGTGTTTTTAAGTTTGCTTGTTTGTTTATTTTCCCAAAAGAAATGAGATGTAGGTGATGCTTTTGTAAGATTTCCACTTCCTTGTCCTTTTTAATAGCTTACCAATGTCAACCAAATTTGAGGTAGCACTTCTGAAAAATACTAACTTTTGGTATGATTTTATGAATGTCCGTGGAGGGTAGTACAGGAGAGAGCCTAATTAGTATAGCCTCTGAAAGAGAGTCTGCAGTATGAGCTTGAGAATTAGCTGAAGGCAGCCCACAAGAGAACAGGTAATTAGCCAATACCTACTGCCAGTGAGTTAATACATGTATAACTGAAACAGCCACTGCACTTGGCAGATAGCAAGTATTGGGAACTACAGTGTGTGGATGGAAGGTGAGGAAAGGCAGGTATTGGGAAAGGGGGGTAGAAGCAATGAGTAAGTGGAAAAAACCTGAAACATACAGAATCTTACACGGAACTAGCTTGCATTATTTTCACTGCTTATTTTTTCCCTTCTTTTAAGAATGCACATCAGGATTTTTCAAAGATGAAACAATCAAACAATGAATCTAATTTAAGAGAAGAAGTCTTGAAGAACTTAGCTGTAGCAAATGACAACTTTGTGGAACTTGTAGCCAATTTAAAAGAAGGCACAAAGGTATGGTAACGCTTAAGGGATTTTTTTTTTTTAACTTACCCAATAAGATGTGAATCAAAACTCATAATAAACTTTGCAGATATGCTAGACGAAGGTACATTTTTGAGGATTTTACTGCTGAATTGAGGACAGTGAGTTGCTTGAATTTTGATTGTTTTGACAGCTGTGAAATGCTTCTTTGTTCTTATCTAAAAAGTAAGCTTTTCTGAGCACTGCTTTATATTAAAATAGGAAAAGTTCTTAATTACAGCAGTGTAACTGATGCTGAAGTACCCAAATGAGCCATTTTATCTGAGGAATTCTTTCATCTGTTGTCCCATGGTATTTAATCACCTTATCGAATTTGTGTTTTATATACTGCTACTGCATATGTGAGGGGAGATGAGGAGGGCTTTATTTAGCTTGCTTTTTTTGATCTGGGCTTCTGGAAGGTGTCTTACTGCTTCTGTATTGAGTACTTTTAGCTGGTTTATTGATAGCTTAGTAGAGGAAAAAAGAAAATAAAACTCTGAAATATCTATAAAAATGAAATGCATGGAACTGACTGAAGGCAGTAAAATGAAAAGAAAAAGTAAAAATTATCCTTTAAAAAATAAATAGTTAATCACCAGAGGTTATCTAGTTTTGTTCTGGTTTTAATACACTTTCTAGTTGTCTTAAACTACTTTTATATTTATACACACACATTTATATATATTAAAAAACACCCCACAAAACTGTGTGATATTACAGTGATGGACAACAGATGACTAATACTTGTTTTTAAAAAGCAGAATAATATGCACTGGCAAACTTCACTGGAATGACAGGTTCTGGGCACTGTAATAATACAACCCCTATAACTGGATCAATATGTAGAAATATGCTAGCATGGAGTCTGAAAGTATTGATTGAGCATGGTGTGGGATTTTTTTTCATTCACTAGTTCTACAATGAGCTGACAGAAATCCTGCTGAAATTCCAAAACAAATGCAGTGACATTGTCTTTGCTCGCAAGACGGAAAGAGATGAACTGCTCAAGTAAGGTTTCAATATTTGGTTTAAGCATTGTAGAAACAGTTAAGTATTTATCAGAAATTAATCTTTGGTGACATGTATTATGATACTTGATGAAATGAGAAAGGGAAACTAGGTGTGTTAAGACTATCACCTCTTCTATGCCTTAATACTAACCCTGCTGTCCCCTCCCCTGAAAAACCTAGGAAAGTGATAGGAGAAATAAATGGAAAAATCTACTTTGAAGTCTGCTCTGCTGTTCCTGTATACAGTTCAGCATGAATCTGTTTCATCTTTTCATGATTTCACTCTCAGTTCTTTTTGGCATGCATTCGTTAATAATTTTATGCTATTATTTCCTTTAGAGGAACTCCTGATTTCTGCACCTTGCTCCTGCTGTCTTTTTGGTTTGAGAAATTAGATAAATGGTTCAGCATACAGTTGCCTTCTATGTGCCCGGTGTGGTGGGGGGAAAAACGTTGGTATTCCACCTCTGCTCCATAGTCTGATCTGGTCTGATGCCATTGTTTAGATACGTGGGTTGCCTACACTGCTGGGGCGAGAAGCAGATTTTGTCCTTCATGTGAAAGAAAGTGTCTGATGTTGTTGTTGTCCCCCACATGTGATCAGGCTAGTATAGTATGCTTCAGCTGTGATTTTTTAGGCTCTTCTCTTAAGAGGAAATAATAGCTGAAAAGGCTTGCCTTTTAATAGGTATTCTTTAGCAAAGCACATAGCCTTTTACAAAAAGGTGTAGTTGTTACTAAAGTTTCGGTTGGTGAAACTGCAGTCGTTCTGTGCACGTACCATGTTGTGAATGGGATGCTCAGCCCTCAAATTTTATATTTCCTAACTTCATCCTTTGTAGAACTGTTCTTTTTCAGTTGGGCATTGTGCTTGTAAATTAATTCTCAGTAACTGTATACAACCCCTTCCACTTCCTACATTCATGCAATTTGGAAGCTGTAGGCTGCCTAATCAAGGCTTAGGTCTGGATCTCTCGCATCTCTAATATATTAAAAAGTTCAGTGTTAAAGCTGTAGGTTTAGTGTTGATAAAACATTCAGCTGAATCTTGCCATGCTATCTTTTACTTCCCTACATGTTAACTGTTTGCTGATGTGAAATCCTGTCAAGGTTAGGGGCGATGATCAGATTTGGGATATTTGTAGTATACATCTACAAAATGTATTTCTCAGTGCGCCCAACCCATGGTTTGAGTGAATTAAGTGTGTGTGTTGCCCCTTCCCCCTGCCCCCCTTAATAAAAATACTGACTGTGGGCTGCATCTTTACTTACTGAAAATAAATTTATTTAGATTGTTTCTTATTTAGAACTAGAAATTTTGCTGCTCCCCCAATAATGATTGGCCATTGGAGGATCAGTTTTAATAGTGTTTTATGTTTCACATGTAATGCGTTTGGTATATACTTCACTCTGAATGATACCACTGTTCTGTAAGTCATCAGTCTTTGCAGTGTGAATTTAAGAAGAAAATTATTGCTTCCATCTGTTATGTCATCTTTTAAGATGTTAAGTTTTGGTTTTGTTAGTTTCAGTATAATACAGTGTTGAACAGTTACTCCACCATCTGCAAGAAATAGTTTGAGATATGCATACGCATATGTACCAGAGTATCAGGACAGTATTTCCAGCTTTTTCTCCATCATTCCTTTTTACTGCAGGGGTAACCACGAGGACAGTTCTCTTGGAGTTTTTGTTTCAGTCTTGTTCTTTCTACCAAGTTTCTGCAAAAGTTGCCAGTTTTGTTCTTCTTTGGAGGTCACCTTTGCATGCTATACAATAGGAGTCTGTAGTTTGTTGCTAACTAGGCTGTATACCTGTCAGTCTCCCCTGTCTTCTGTTTCAGAATGCCAGGTATCAAATTCTAGCTGTTACGTACTGCTCACCTATCATTTTTAAGCAAAATTGTCTGAAATTTTAAATGCTTCCTAAAGTCTCTGAAGAATCTGCCCAATCTCAAATATTGAACCTTTGCATTGAAAAATTAATTACATACCTGTGAATATGTAATTTAGAACTGCTTCCTTGGAGTTTTCACGACAAGCGGACTGTAAAATTATGCTCTTTAATGGCAGCTTGTAGTACAATGTGACACCAAAGCCTCCTTGTATCTTACCAAGAGTAATTCCAACACTAGAGGTAACAGAATAGAGAACTTTAAAGCTCATGTGCTGAGCCAGTTGGATTTTTTCCAGGGTTTTTTTGACAGTTATAGTTACCCAGATATAAATGATATTGCAGACTATCTAGCAGACTCTTCTTTCTTCTGTTAGATGTGTGGTATTTGCATGCAATATTATTTAATTTAGGGCAATTTACAGACGATGTGACATTGCTTTTCTTCTGTATTGCTTCTCTTTACATATCAAAATTACTGAAATTTAGTTTCATCCTTTTCCATAGCCTTGAGGTTTCCTTAGGTTCTCAGGAAAGCTTCCAAGTTGCTAAATGTTCTGACTGTTCTATAATTTCTGATCCTAAAGCTTTTGGCTAATTCGGTGAAATGTACCCAGTGTTGAGTTGGAATATAAAGACATTATTAGAAAATAAATGTAACCATTAATCAGAAGGTTGGCTAGAGGATTGGTTCTGTGGAAGTGATTTGGACTCCAGATTTAGTTTGAGCTAGCTCAGGGGTCATGCTTTAAATACTAGATTTAGTCTGTTGCATCTTTTTAGCTTAGCTTGCTGACATGTATAACAAACAATTCTTAAACTAAGCTGTATGTTTGCTTGTTTGTTTTTAATAGAGATTTGCAGCAAAGCATTGCTAGGGAACCCAGTGCTCCCTCTGTTCCTCTGCCTACATATCAGACCACAGCAGCCGGAGGAAGTAAGCCTGCTTCATCGTCAACTCCTACTCCAGCACCCAGAACCATGGTGGTAAATATATGCTACAGAATTAGGGGGTTGAAAATAGAAGGTCCATACTGTGGATCTCCAAACTGATCTGTAATTTGTGTATATCGCTCCTTAATATATTGGTGTGTTTGGAAATGTGTTGAAGTGAAACAGAGGGCAAAGTCTAAAGACTTAGCAGAGAGGTGTATTATGGCCTATTAGTGTTCATAATTTATAGATTTGAAATGGAAAGCTTCTTGCTTTTTAGATGCTTCACATTATCATCTGTATAGCCTAAATATAGAATGTCTGTTTAAAATAAAAATAAAATCAACTAATCGTATAACCACAGCTTTTGATTCCAAGACTTCCAGAAAGAAGCTCCAGCTTAATTTACTTTCTCTTGTTAGGGGACTAAACCACAGCCACCAGCACGGCCACCACCACCAGTGATTTCTGCAGCAAGCAGTTCCTCTTCTACATCAGCACCCTCTGGAACAGCTGCACCTCCTGCTGCTGCTGCTCCTGTTCCTCCCGCTCCTACTCCAGGAGCCAGCGCACCTGCAGCAAGCACTGCACCTTCCCAGGCACAGGGACCTCCTTACCCAACTTATCCAGGTTACCCAGGGTAAGCTGTGGGAGTACTTAAGCAGTTCTTTGTTACCCTGTTACCTAAAAGCACTTGTTTGTTGCATGTGATATTTTAAAATTAGTTATTGTTATAATTGAAGATGTGTGTAGTGTTTGAGGCACGATGACTTTTTTTAGTTTTATCATGTAATTCTTGTTGGAATCATTTGCTGGGAGCATTTGTGGGAGGGTTAATTTTAAATTTCTGTAGTTTGGCTTTTTTAAAGGAGAAGGGAGATAGGACTGCAGTTCCTTAACTGTGGTTTGTGGACTGTTGCCATCCCTTGCATAATCAGTTGGTGTTGTTTATCTCGAAAGTGTTGGCATATCTAATTTTTCAAATCTTGGTATCTTGCTAAAGATGATGAAAAATACAGAAAAAATTCCAGTTGAGTAGTGTGCTTTCTTCTGATGCTTTTTTCCATCTTTCTGGAGTCATCACGAGGAATTGAAGGCAGCTGGTCTCTCCTTCAGTAGCAGGCTCAGCAAATGTTAAAATATGTACAATGATATTAAACACAAGAGAATCAATTTAGATCAGTTCTAGTTCTAGCAAGTTGCCTTTACTCCACCTTCTGTCTGCATTTCTGTTCCATGCATTACAATTTTTTTCATGTTTGATCCTTGAAAGTTACCACGCTTTCTGCTGCACAAAAATGGAAATGAAAGCATTTGCAGTGATTGCATGTCTTTTTGTATCTGTTAATGAGTTGTTATTTGCAAATTATCATCATCAGTGTTTTGCAACTAAAGTATGCTTCCCCCCCTCCAGGTATTGCCAGATGCCAATGCCAATGGGTTATAATCCATACATGTATGGTCAGTATAATCTTCCGTATGCACCCTCACCTGTATATCAAAACCCGGGACAAGCACCATATCCGGCACCTCAACAACCTGGATACCCTTTTCCTCAACAGCCTTATTACCCTCAGCAATAATGTATCTGCGAAGAAGCTCCGCTTGTTAAAATTTGGGAGAAATTGGCAATAAGCATACTAAAACTTTTAGCTTCAGTTAATGTACCATTCTGAACTATATGCAGTCTATAACTCCTGTTTATTGTTAACCGCTCAAAAATATCTAGATCAGTTTATGATTACACTAAACACTTTGAAAGATATGCTGCAGTGGTTTAGACTGTAGACTAATGCCAGAATTAGAGCCTAATTCAGTGGTCTGAAACTGTACACTATGTGTTGGCTAGACCAAAATATTTCTTTGCAAAAATCCTATAAGTAACAAATGGGTTCAGATGAGAAAAATGAAGCAGTGTGTGCACTGGGTGTGATATATTCTACGGAACCATATAGCATTTCCTTCTATACTCCATTGGTTTGTATTTTTTTGAGTTTAGTTAAAATATGCTATTTTGTCTAATAATCAAGACCTTGTAAATCGTCAGTAAAAAAAATAAATTACTTAAGAATGGTTTAAACATTTGGCATTCTCCTTACCATAAAAATGTGGTTTGTGTGTCTGTAGATTCTTTCATTTGTCCCTTGACTTGCATATAAATATAACTTCACAAGTGTTTAGCCTTACAACCGAATTTCCTCCTCTTTTCCTTGATTCTGTATTTTTGTGACAGTATCTATAATTAACCACTTAAATGTTGGTAGATGAAGTCTTGCAGGTAGAATTTTCCTATAACTTTGAAGTGTATTGGACTAAAATATGTTCATTACCGTTTTAAAAGAATGGTTACTCTCATCTGCAGAATACTACTTAAAAGAAGGGAGATGAAGGTCCCTCTTAGAGGACCAGTGACTGGTTGGTCTAACTCATGTTTTCCAAAGAAATGTTGATCAGAAACGTGTTATGGCTCAAAACAGGGCCACTATTGATTTTCAGATTATGTTTTTAAATGATTGCTTTTTTCCCCTTGCAAAAATTAATGTATTCCCTTAGGGAGCTTGTTATCAGTGGAGAAACTTTTTTTTTGTGGGGGGAAAAAAAAATTATCTTGTAAATTAAAGCACACTGAATGTTTACTTTTGGATCCATCTTCTCAAAGGATTAATAACCTTGCACTACATTTTGCATTAGGTAGTGAAGAACATACAGAAGTTTGTGGTTAATAGCTTTTACCAAATATTTACTTAACCATCTTTCAGTCTTTTTTAAACATGCTTGTCTAGTGAGGGACTCTCTATTCCTTTAGCCCTTGACAGGAGTTACTTTGTTCTGTGGGACAGTTAATTTCCTGGGTGCTTCATACAAGATGTTCTGGCCTTGCAGACTAGCTATCACAATACCGATGTTAAGTGTTACTACTTTGTTTTTCTGTTTAAGTGCCTGATTAAAATATTGAGGTATATTTTAATGTAGGGGTTTAGAGGGTGCCAATTACTGTAGCATCTGGGTGGAAACGTCACTGGATCTTGAATACTCTTCCTCATACAGAAAGCAGCACACATATCCATATGAACTCCTTTATTTCTGTCTCAACTTCTTGCTGTGCAATCACTCCAATTGCTTTGTGAAGACTCCCTGTTTTTAATACTCCCCAACCCCCATAGAATATGTGGATCGAAAGGTAAAAACAAGTATCCCTTGTAGAACATGAGTTTGTCATTCTAAACAAATTTATTAACCCTGTAGAAGCTCAGTGATGTGGGGGCACAGGAGGAATTAAAGGAATACAGCATGGTAGATAAAATCGTGCCCAAGGACAGGTGCTTTCCATTTCTCTATAAGCATTGCTGAATGGGGTGGCACAGGAGCCAATTTTTTCTCCCTGATGGGAATACGTAAGAAGCAGGCAAGGACAATGAGAAAAAGCTAGGAAGATAATTGGAACCAACAATCAGAACCTGATTTTACTCTAACTGGAAAAACAGTAGTTTTCCACTAATTTCACTGTGTCAATGTGAGCAAGTGCAAGTCTAATGGAACCTTTCAAGTTCTAAATTTCTAGTACCCTATGGCCTGTAGATTTTTCAGTTCACACATTAGATACATTTGAGCTATTGAGTAAATAAGTTTGTTTCTAGTGCCTCAATTTATAAAGCGTACTTTAATGCTGTATAAAAATATAACTTGGTTCAGCATAAAGATTCCTGGAACTGAAAGTTCCTTTTAAAATTTCGTAGATCTGGTATCACTGTTAAAACACTTTTTCCAGTTGTGTTACTGCTTGCTTTAGTCTGCTATTATTTGAATATGTATAGAAATCTATGCATTGCCTTCAACTTTCACATGACTGTTTTTCTCTCTCTTTTTTTTTTTTTTCCCCCCCTAAAGGGAGCAGAAAAATCCAGAGATATGTATGTATCTGCTTTTAAGCATGCAGCTGTCATGACTTCGGTTGAAATGTTACCTTGTTCTTCTATAGTTTATTAAAAAAAAAAATCAGTTAGAAAACCTGATTTCATGGCTTTTCTCTTGAGTCCTTTGGCTTCAGACAAGGGTTACTTTGGAAAGGATCGAAGTAAGTTATGGGTCTCCAAGTAAGTTTGTGCTGTGGTGAAGGGACTCAGCATATCAGCTACCATGGGAAATGGTAGCCTGTGTATATGCAGGTGCTTTACAGTACAGCTGCTGCTCTGTAGTAACAGCTGTGTTTAAATCCTGGTAGTTGTGTTTATTTCCAAAGCTGATGGAGTGTATTTCCCTTCGATTAAATGCGGAGGAAATGGTAAGATCCTTCTGCCTTCAGAAACTTTGCTTCAAAGTTTGTTTTCATGAACTCATGTTAGGCTGGGTTTTGTATGATTCACAGCAGCATGGGTATGCTGGGTAAAGCGATTAAAGGATTGTAAGGGCAGTTAACTTTTCCCAGCAGATAAATGGCCTCCATGGGCACTCTAAGGGTTGATTTCCTTTTTTTTTTAACTTTTTCTTTAGAAAAAGACTGTACGATACCGTGCTTATTGAAATTGCTGTGTGGAGACAAAAGTTTATGATCATGTCCCTTCGGAGACTTTGAAGTCAAGCATTTATTTTGTCTTGCATAAAAGCTTTCAGTGCAATTAATGAGAAAAGCAAGTCTTATGAAGCAAACTAATTACAGATCATTGGTGAAACAAGGAACTGTTGCAGGGCTAGTAGGTCTTTCCTCAATTGTTTTTTTCCTTTTTAATGTGATTTCAGCCCGTATGAAAAAGTGTTGTCTTTTCCTGACCACTAATTTGACATTGCCAGCTAATGATGGTTCTCTTACTATCGTCCTGAATAGGAAGTAGGATTATTTTGAGTGCTTTTAGGGCTGATCTGTGGGATCTAGTCTGAAATACACTAAATGTAGTCCTTCACTCTTTCAGAGTGTCTTTAGGCAGTATTTGGACCTTGACAGTCTGGAACAATGTCACCTGTTGCCAGGTAGCTGAAAATAGCAAGAAAATTCTTTGGAAAGCAAATTTTTTCTTTTTGTTAGCTGAGAAATGAACTTGTTTGTTACTAAAATGTGTTTGGTTCTGAAGTGACTTGCATCTCAGAATCTGGTTTTGGGCATGTATTTACATTAGAATAGACTAAGCTGAGTGTGTTTTTAAGTTTTGGTTGTATATGACTGGATGAAGCTACCTGAATTTTCAAGACTTCACTGCCTTTAATCTAAAAAGACTATTTTGAAATTTCTGGCTCTTGAAGAGATGAGCTCTTAACAGCAGAGCAACACTCAGTTGCTTTTTTGTGTTGTTTATGGGGAAGATTTGGGGCTTTTTGTTGTTGTTGTCACTTGTGACTAACATTAGCCACCTGCTAGCTTTTTAGATTTTTTTTTAATGACTTTTGAAAGTTATATTTAAAATGGTCAGTGTTTATTATTCTTAAAAAGTTGACATCCTGTTTGTCATGGTAGTTGGATACTGCTAAATTAAAAAAAAAAACAACAGTAACTTTTACTGCTCCCTCCCCCCCCCAACTGTTCTAAGTAACTTCCCTGATGCTTTTATGTTCTGACAAATATCCAGAAAATTTACACTCAGTTTGAGATTTTTCTGGTTTGGACTCAAATTTGGAACTATAGTAGCTTTTACTGGCAAGCATACAGTTACTATCAACCCCAAATGATAACTTTAGTTTTGCATCTGATTCCCCTAACTGAGTGTAACAGTCCCTTATGGTAACAACTCTATCTCAGTTGTATCTCTCTCTCCTTCTCTTTTTTTTTTTTTTTTTTTAAATAAAATGGAGTGATGTTTCTAAATACTTGGGAGGAGCTGGCCACCAATTTTTATTAACTAGGTTGTAAAGGAAAACTTTCTACTGTGATGCATGAAAAGGAAAAGACAGCTGCCATTGCAAAGTCAGCACCAAGTCTTTATCACAAATCACTGCTATTAGTTCCTTCAGCTCTTTTGCCTTAAATCAACTCAGCTCTTTTGTAGGGCAGTGTCTGACTGGATTTACGCTTTAAGTTGAAGCACTCCTGGGCACTGGAGTGCCATTCTCCCTGCTGGTACGGTCGCTGGTGTGAAGGCAGCCCATTCCAAGCAGCGCTTTTGCCATCCAAGTGCAGCGGGTGGGTGGGCAGGCAGGGCACCTGAAGGGCTCTTCCCAGCAGGCAGCTTGCGTGCAGCCCCCTTGCTTGGAGGGTGAGGGGGTGAATGAGGGGGTGGGTATGCACCCCCCAACCCACCTGGCCTCACCCCCTGCTTGTGGGTGTGCGTTGTGCACTTTGACAGCCGACAGCATCTGGGTGTCAAAAGCGCTTTGGAGACTTGGTTCTGACTTCCAGTGGTAAGACTTACACCAAAACCAGATTTGACTTAGAGTAACCTTTGACTTAGAGTAACCTCTGTCCTTTGACCTGAAGTGACCTTTATCCTAGAGCAACTTCTGGCTCTGACGTCAACAAACCCTTGACCTTGAGGAGCGTCTGTCCATTGACCTCAACTAACCTTTGACCTTGAGGATCCTCTGTCCTGTGACCTCAATTAGCCTTTGACCTGAGATAACTTTTGACCTCAAGTAACCACTGCCCTTGAGTAACACTTGACATAGATTGACCTTGGGTAACCTTTAACCTCGGGTAACCTTTGACCTTGGGTAGTGGCTGTCCTGTAACCTTGAGTAACCTTTGACCTTGAGTAATGGCTGTCCTGTAACCCTGAATAATGGCTGTCCTCTGACCTTGAGTAACCCCTGTCCTGTGACAAAGGGCAGTCTGGTCTCGCTCTGGGAATCTGCCTTAGCAAGTAACCTTTGACCTCAAATAACTTCTGTCCTCAAATAACCTTTGACTTCAACTAACCTTTGACCTCTCTGTCCCTCGTGTGGCATGAGCTAGGTTGGCTGGGCTTTACCAATGCTGACTTCCACCGGGACGGAGCGGTTGCCTGAGACAGAAGCCTGCCCTGTGTTTTGGCAGGTTTGGTGTTTACAGGTCATTGTGCTGACCTGGGGTTTGCGATTGGTCTGCCCACTTCTCAGCGCGTGACGGCAAGAACGTCCGCAGCATACCAGGGAGTAGGGGGCAACTGGGGTGTCAGTCTAAGCTACCCTGTGTCTGGAGAATTAACGGCAGTGCTGTCTGAAGATGTGCCTATGTGACTCTTGTTCCTCAGCTTTGTATTTCCTACTATGAATTTTTAAGTCTCCTCATTGCTGCACCTTGTTGGACCTCTTTTAATTTTTGTCAGTTTGAACTAAACTTTTCTGAGTTTTATATTCACGTTAAGACGGGGCCACCTGGTGCTGTTGGTGTTCTCGGGACACAAACGTCGGCAGGCCGTGGAGCGACATGGTGCTGTGTGCTGAACCTGCAGCAGAGGGCAGGCTGAAACCGTCTGACACAGAAACGCTCTGCCTAGCCAACACATCTTTTTTGGCGCGACTGTATGCAAAAAGAGATTTTTTTTTTTTTTGAGCTTGTGTTGGTGGAAGGACAGGCAAATCACTTTTAATTAAGCGTTGCCAATTTTAAGTGCATGTAGGTAGCACAAATGCTCCTTGGTTGATGACCTGGAGCCTGACCTGTGGAACCAGCCAAGTGCAGGGACGACTACATCAGCTGCCCACATCTGCCATCCTGACCAGCCGCAAACTGGACTCGGAGCGCTGTGCTGTGAAGGTGAACGGATAGGTAAGACTTCACGGTCATCCTAAACTGCTTTATTGCTCTGCAGGAATTATGTAGCTTTGGGGTATTTTTGACCTTTAGTCTGCATACTGGGACAGTCTCTGAATCTACCCAGTGTGGTTTAAACTCGCTCCCCTCGTCTGATATAAGATAGCTCCTTACCTGGTGCAGGGCAAAGTTATCTGATGAGGCTTAAACGGCTGCTGTGATGAAGTGACACTGGAGCAAAGTGGATGGTGGGTCTTACTGTGGTCCATTCCAAGAGTGGGAGTAGAAAAAGGAGCACGTCACTGGCAGGAGAAAAGCGTGTTGGCGGTGATGGCTCTGTCACTGTGGGGCAGCTACAACACCCACAGAAGGTGTTGTACCAGGGGGATGAAAAACGCTCAGAGAGGGAAGGTGTCAAAGTGGTCTGAGAGGAGAAAGAGGCAGGAGAAAATCGAAGGAATGCTGAGGGACAGCCGATGGTTGAAGAAACGGGGGGCTTATCAAATGAGTTTAGGAAGAGGAGGGAGCATGGAAGATTTTGACAGCATAAAGTCATAAACTGTAACATTTTGGGTGGTGCAAGGAAAATAGAATTCAAGTTGAAAGGGCTTAAGAATTAACTGAAACAGAAGAAAGAGCAATGGTAGTAAAGGGCAGGCAAAAAGAGATGGAGCTTTAGCTGTACGGGGTGGGAGGGAGAGTTCAGAAAAGGACTTTAAGAGTAAAGGAAACTAGCATGCTTCCATCCTCCTTGGGTGAGGGGAGAAGTGTAATGGTAAGGAAATGAGTTAATCAGGAAGGTGATTTCCAGTGGGTCTGAAGATCTGGGTGAAAACTAGGGATTGGTGATGGACAGAGAAGGTCTTTAAAAGAGAGGAGGGAAGATGCAGCAGATCAGGTGGATTTGACAACGTTGGCACAGGCCGGCTGTTAATGGGGGGTTAGGTCTTAGAAATGAGCAGGGTCATCCATGGAATCTGAGTAGAGGAATCGAGGTAGGTGCTTACACGTCAGTCTCCAGTGTTGGAGACAAAAAGGGGGGATGTGAACCCCGCAGCCTGTAAAGGAAAGGAGAGGCAGCAGGTCAAGGTGCAAGAGCCCAAGAACTGGTGGTAGATAGGAGTATCTCAAAGCAAATGGAGTTCCTTGTTTAAGTCAGAAAGCTGACTTCAGCCTCTTGCTGCCACTTGTTATATTTCATTAGTGAAGGAGCATTTCATATTCTATTAGTAAATTTTTTATTAGTCAGTGGTTTCCAGCAAGTATTAATTTCCATAAGCAGGAAAAGAGTATGTGATCTAGGACAGATACAGATTGTAGATCCAGCAAAAAATCCTGCGGTGCATGGTGTTTTCCGGTGTTGTCATATGGCCACATTGAAAGACTTCTTTTCTTGGTGCTTTGAGGCAAAAAAAACTTTGCAGTACTCTTCCAATCCCCAAATGTAAAGAAATAAGTCACCGAGAGTGTCTGGCAGTCCATAACGCTAGATGGCATTATATGGAAAGACATAACATAAATCCAACACATCCCACATGTACTGCACTGCACTGCTGTTAAATCCCTGCATCTCAACGGCATCATCAGCTTTGCATGGAAAATTTTGAACGGCATTGTTAAGGGTCAAGTCAAAGTGATGTAAGCTGATAGAAGAAAAAGTTTTGCTGTGCTATGAAAAGAGATTGTTGTGCAGATACTAGGGAAATTGGAACACTATCTGTAATTCTCCAGAAGAGTTTTCTGGATTTAGAGAATTTTTTCCCACCTTTGGCTATATTAAGTAAGTGGTATTTCACTACAGGGTTGTCAGTGGGGCTTAACAATGGAGCCCCTCCACCCCAACTCCAATTTTCTGTGAAATAACACCTCGTGCCCATTATTTTTAATTAAGGGGCAGAAGGGCAGTAGGTTGTGTGAAATACTGATTGCAGTGACCTACATTATCAGTTAATAATCTTGTTAGTATAAAATATTTCTTCTAATCTCTGAAGAGAAGGTCATAGCAGACATGGGAGTCTTCCCCCTCCTCCCGTTTGGACAAGGGCCACCACTTTGGATAACTGCTTATGCTGTCGGGTAGCAAAAGCAAAGTGTCCCAAAGGTGACCATGCTATTGGAGACTTACTGGTTTCTGCCACGATCTAGAGCTGATAACAGGACCTTGAATATTACATATGCTGTAATAGGCCAGTTACGGCAGAGGAAGAGCGTGTGCCCAGGGTGAATTTATCTGGGCTAATTTTTTATTTTTTATGGCTTTGTGGTTGCTGTGTTTCATGTGGCCTCTCATCCACTGTGAAGAGGAGCGTGAAGAGGTGAGCTGGAAACTCAGGGTAATACAACTAGAAACTTCTTGTGCCTTGGTGTACTATTCCCTGGAGCTGCGCTCGGGGTCTTTTGGGGTGGTGTGAGGAGATCTGTTCCCTGCACAGCTGCAATAATATTTGAATCACAGAAAATGTGCTGACGTTTGGAGCACACTCAGTAGATTTTTACCTGTTACTGAACGTTACCTGCACGCAGGTTATTAAAACTGTGTGTGTAGCAGGAGGTACAAAGCCCCTGTTGTGAAGAGGATAATCTTGAAATACGGCTCAACAGTCATACAGGTCACTTTGAAAACGACCATAGGTGTAAATAGAGTTTTCTTCTAGAGTGTTGACTAATACAGGTTACAGTGGTTTTATGCAGGTAACCTTAAGCATGGGTGATTTCTTAAAGCACATTCAAGATGAGACTGACAGGGCTTTGTCACAAATATCCTACACAATAAACTAGCCCCTAAAGCTTTTGAATAAATGCAAATGCTCCAGCTAGCAGGTGTCTCATTCAACCAGATCCTTCTACCTCCGTAAGTGCTCTGAGCAATACCTGTTGTGGAAGCATTGCTTTGCATACTGTGCATTAACACTGTGCGTGGGGAAGACCAAATAGAAACAGAAATTTGCAGTCGGAATGACCTTGAATTCTGGTTGAGAGCCACAGAGTAAGGGTCAGTGCAAAATTGGGCTCTGTGGGAAAGCATCTGGTGTGTGTCTCTGCTGACAGCCTCTACCGCAGCGAGCAAAGAAATGGCTGCCAGTTCTTGTAGAGAGTGGATTAGAGATTAGAAAGTGTAGTAAAAGAAGACAAAGTTATGGGTTATATGCTTGCATGGTCTTGCAGCCTACTAGGGTGCAGTCTTGTGTAACTTAGTTCTTGTAATTGCATTATCAACAGTGACAGAAGGGCATAAAAAACTATGAATATAAAGGTATGCTAAAGGGTTTCATATCTTCCTGAAATGAGGAATGTAGTGATGGATGTTCAGCATTTCTCCCTAATTTAGCTTGATGATCTGACTTGCCCTTTTTCTTGCATACATGGCTGTGAGAGGCAGCATGATAGCTCATTTTGAAGGAATGAAGAGATGGGCCAAACTTGGCTGACTACTTCATATTTTTTTTCTGAAGGGTGCAGGTGGGAGGGCAAGGCATCCCAAAAGGTGGACAAACAGGCAAGACAGATGTTAGTTATTCTGTTGGCATCCCAAACTTTCAGGCAGGATGTCTTGCATTTTGACAGTTTCTAAAGAGGACTTCCAAACCCAAGAGCAGATTTCCCATGGATCTGTGCCTTGCGGCAGGCAGTGTGTCACAGTGTTTGATGTCCAAGCAAGTATGAGCTTTCCTACTGAAGCACCTTCTGGAGATGCAGCAGTTACAAGGGGTGGCCTCGTTTTCCTCTCATGCAGGTTGTCTACTGTCTAATGAGATTTCTTTGGCTGGACAACTTACAAGATCACTTCTCCCTTACGTTGATGCTTTCACAAAACTGTTTGAATCTAATTATCCTCTGAGCTTCTGCTTTGCAGGCAAATTTTTTCAAAGTTGCTGGAGACCAGGAGAAGAATACACAGATGTACATACACGTGTGCATCCACTCACTCCCTTGCAGGACAGCATCATTGCACAAGTGCTGTTTCCATGGAAACAAGGATAAAATACTGAGTAATGGAAATTAGAGACTCATGTAACAAATATTTTCTCTCCTGGACAAGGTTATTCTCATCTATATTCTCTGTCTGCGTGTGTCTTCATGGGTTTCTGAAAGACTATGGATTTTATTTTGTTTTGTTGGTACTTTTCCTCTTATATGCAAAGAAGGACCCTCAGCAGTAGCCCCTGTTGTTCTTCCTTCTGAAAAAAAATGCTGCATTGCATCACTATGTGCTGCTGAAGCACCTCGATGAGATCTGAAATTCATGTTAAGGATTCTTCCCCATGTGTTGGTTGCTCTGTGACCATGTCCCGCAGAAAGCAGCCCCTGGGCCACTGAAATAGGTAACCCGAAGAAGGCTGTGCGCTGGTGGTTCTTGGTCTTTGAATCAGGGACAAGCACCTGCTTCACACCAGCACTGGGAGTGTCAAAAAGGCACATTAGACACCGATTTATCCTTGCCCTGCATATCTCCCAACTGGGTGTTCAGGACAGTTGGGCTCTGAGCCCATGGTCTAACGCCCACCAGCGACTGGCTGCACATGCCCAGTGCCCTGCCCCAAGCAAGGTGCCACAGCCAAACAAAGCCTTCAGAAGCCTACAGAAGTGCTCTTGCAATTTGCATATAAGCAAGACTGTACTTCAGAAAATCTTACATTTTATTTCATAAACATAGGCATCTGCTGCTAATTAAAGTAGCAGCATATAATTATACCCTTTCTTACTAGTAGATATAGAGTCTGACAGTTGCTTAGATACAAAATAAGCAACTAGAGATTGTCTTCTGCACTTTAACAAGCACAGGGAGCTGGAACAATAGAATCATAAACTTATTCTGTATTATCTTCAGTAAATGTGCCTGGGAAAAATATGTTTCAACTCATTGGTAGCTTGCAATTTTAGCTCTAAGGTTCTTCAGCTACCTCTCTGCTTTCCTCCACGAAGTACTGACCAAAAACTTTCCATGGAGAGGGCAGGATGCTTCCTTGGGGAAAACATTAGACAGAAGGAACAACAGTGCAGTTAGCAGCCACCATTTTGCCAAGTCCCCATTTTCTAGCTTTTTATTTCTAATGAAAGCAAGTTTCTTCTTATTGATTAAAAAAATCCAGGAGCTAGTTCAGTTATATCATAGTTTAACCCCACCTGGCAACTCAGCCCAATGCAGCTGCTTGCTCACTCCCTGCCGTGGGATGGGGGAGAGAATTGGAAGGGTAAAAGTGAGAAAACTCATGGATTGAGATAAACACAGTTTAATAGGTAAAGCAAAAGCCATGCATGCAAGAAAAGCAAAAGAAGGAATTCAGGAATTTGTTCACCACTTTCCTTCAGCAGGCAGGTGTTCAGTTGTCTCCAGGAAAGCAGGGCTCCATCATGTGTAACAGTGACTTGGGAAGACAAAGGCCATCACTCTGAACGTCCCATCTTCCTTCTTCTTCCTCCAGCTTTATATGCTGAGCATGACGTCATATGGTCTGGGATATCCGTTGTGTCAGTTGAGGTCAGCTGTCCCGGCTGTGTCCCCTCCCAACTTCTTGTGCACCCCCAGCCTGCTCACTGGTGGGGTGGGGTGAGAAGCAGAAAAGACCTTGACTCTGTGCAAGCACTGCTCAGCAATAACAAAAACATCCCTGTGTTATCAACACTGTTTCCAGCACAAATCCAAAATACAGCCTCATACCAGCTACTACAAAGTGCCAAAATCAGCACTGTAGACCCGGCAGATAAATAGGAACATAAAGCGTGCACACAGCGTACCTAATATCTTTAAAAGGCAGATGTTAGAGAATGTGGTTGCCTTATTTTTTATGGGTTAAGTTCACAGCCAAAGCACTCTGGATGTGACAAGATGGATCTACAGCTTTCCTAACACAGTCCCTATTGCTGCTTATCAGAAAACTCATGATGCTGTATTGAGAAATCACTTTTCTTGCCCCACAGAACATCTCAGCTGTATCCTGAGAGGCACGTCTGAGTGTGTGACCTTTTCTTTTCTCACATTCTGCTAATAAGCCCCAACTTTCTTTGCTCACAAATCCAAAACTCTGTTGATACACCCACAGTCTCACTACTTTTGTTATTAAACTGTAGGGAGTGTAATCAGAGCAGTTAATGCCACAATAATCCTCCTGATCCCTGCAGTTATCTCTGAAGATATCAGAAATGATGCTGCCTGTAAAAGAGATGAGGTATGTTCTGGTTAATTCAGCACCAGCAAACCTTTGGAGGAATACACTGAGCTAACCTTCAAGATGCTAAAACACTTGAAGCCGCAGTGAGATTTCAAATGCCTTTGTTATCAACTATCAAAAGTGTTCAGTATTTCTCGATGGAAGTGGCTAGCTTATTCCTTAAAAAAAAAAAGTTCATTTTGGACAAGGTCTGTCTTTCCTCTACAGCACTGTTATAAGAGACATAAACAAAGGGATGAGGCTTGCAGGGATGCTGATGCTGGTAGGACTTGGGCAGCAGGTGGTGCCCGGTGAACGCCGCAGCCAGCCTTGTTCCGCTGGGAGCCAAACCGCAGCATTTCTTCTGCGGCCAGGTTGAAGAATTAGGGGTTGAGCAAAAATCTGAAGTTTCTTCTTCACTTAGTTACAGCAGCTTTGCCAGAATTTAGGGCACCATTTTGTGGAAAGATGAAGGCAAAGTTAATACACAGACCAGCAGCTGAAATTTGCTCCTTGGCAGAGCGGGTTCAGGCAGGGCTCAGGCAGATCACCAGTACAGCAGCTCATTTGCACAAGAAAATAATGTTGGTTTTTTTTTTTCAGTCACCTGCATAATTTCTAAGGACTTTAAGTTCTGCTAACTGAGACTCTTTACCACCCCGGGGTCAGATGTGAAATGACCCTCCTATACAAGAATCTTAATTTCTGATTTTCCTCATCCTTTCCAAATACATGATAAGGGTTGCCATTGGCACTAACTTGTTCTAAATATTTTAGCCAGCAGGATGTCAGGCAGGAGTTTGGGTTCAAGATGGAGGTGGTCATGTGCTTTGTTGGTTATAGCTCATGAGCAGCATTTTCTCCAGGAGGCCCTCCTGGTGCAAACAAGTCCAGGACACAGGTTGCTGGTGGAGAGTGGGGACCGATGGTTTGCTTACCACTGCCTGTGCAGCCTGGTGGGGCTGACGGGTTGGGAAAGGTTAGGTGGGTGAAGTTAGGTGGTGCAGCGTACATGGAAATTACTTTCATGTGCTTGTTACTGTCCCAGATTTTAAAAAGAAAAAAAGGGGGGGGGGAGAAGGAAAAAAGAGAAAAAAAGAAAGAAGGAGAAAGAAAGGAAAAAAGAAGAGAAAGAAAGGAAAAAGGAAAAAATACAAGAAGAAAAAGAGATGTTTCTGAGCCTGATGTAGTCCTTGAGTGCAAACCTTGTGTAAGTACCCTGTGGTGGCTGAGTGTTGGTGGGTTCAGAGCACCTATTCCTCTCTCCAGATGGCCTTCTAGTGTCGGTGGGTTGTTGCTGTTCTCTCTCCTCTGAAGCATTACCAGTTTTAGGTTCTGCCTTATTGTTTTGGCAAACGTGCCTTTCAGTCGTTGGCATGAATACCTGATCAGTCTACTTGGCGCTTTCCAAGTCATGCAGATCAATAGCACAGGCAGTCCCAAGATGCAGATAAAAATGCTTTTTGGTTCAAAGATTTTGTGCTGCGGACAGCATCAGGATGCCAAGTAGATAAAGGCCGAGGCACCTTTTACTCTTGCTGTGTTGGCCCCTGGATTCTGAATCCCCATCCCCTCACAGTCTGTATGTGAGCTAGTTGGTTTGCTCCGCTCTGCGTGTCTCCTTACAGCCCACTGTGAACTGACATAAAGGAGGACACAGAGATCAAAAGACACCGGTACATAGACATGTGGGGAAAACATTACAAGAAGATAAAGTGCTGCAGTGAAGAACTCTTAATGTCTTTTCCCATCTCTGTTTTTGCTACTGGGCTATTTCCCTTTCCTTCCCAATGTGATACAAATTTTATCATCCCAGTAACATTAGTTTGCTAGATCCACCTCTCTCTGAAAGACTCCTGAAAAGAAGGCTGCACTGCGAGCTCCTGTGCTCTCTACCTCCCCATCAGATTTTTTCAAATATTTTGATGTGTGTTCAGAAGCTGCTTTCTTCTGCTGTTTTTCTTTCTCAGCACGAACTTCATGGTCCCCAGAGGTAGATTCAGAGTTTAAAGGTAAGTGAAATGCAGTGTCACTTGGTATGCTTCAGGCTCTTCCACATGAAACACAGAAGCACAACAATCCCTTCACCTCCTTCCAAACATAAGTATAGCCCTACTTCCCATCAGACAAGGTCATGCAAAAATCAGTAAAACCCTCAGTATAGCTAGCTGAGTTGGCTGCTCACCCTTTTGATCTGTGGGCAGTTGACAGTTGTGTGAGATGCTTTTTAGAAACTTCCTGATGAAATTGCTTATAAATTCTGCCCCTTCCAGAGCACCACGGATCCTTTTTGGGAAACCAAATTTCAAAACAAGGTAATCTGAGAGGTTGCCTACCACAGTCTTGCTTGACGTTTTGGCTTCAGGCAAGACATGTAAGTGCATTGGTGTGCTGTGCCAAAAATGTATTTCTCTTTTTTTTTTTTTCTTCTTGATATGAAGCATCTTCGAACCTAAGCTTAGGTGATGAAGATACCTAGTGGCACTGCAGATGATTCGTGGGGTTTTGCTTTGTTCTTGGATGTGTGTACAGGCTCTACTGACAAAAAATGCGAGGCTCACGGTTTTCTTATCACACAACTTCCAATGAGCTTACCTACTCACTCTGTTCCTTGGTATCCCATTTTTTTCCATAGACCTCTCGTTACACCTTCTTTTTTGTACTTTTCAGGTCCCTCACCTTTTTTAATAAGATATTTTTATAGTTTTTTTTAATATGGCTTTTTTTTATAAGAGGTTGTCCTCAGCCAGCGTGCCTCTTTTCAGACAATGTGTCAGGCATCTCACATAATAGACCTCTGAAAGACTGTGGATGTCCCCTCTGTTGGTTTGGTGTCCGTTTGCCAGTCACCCTGCCAAGAGTTTTGCTACTTCAGCAGCACAAGGGCAGCAATTAGACCTTGCCTTTCTTAGAAAGGGCTTTACAACACAGGGGGAGGTAGTTCGCAGTCATCCGTAGCTATCAGGCTGCAGCAGGAGGCTCTGCAAGTGAGCAAGTGCTGCCCATGGAGCAGCTGGGGTGGAGATGTTGCTTTCAAGGCCCAGGTCTGTGGGCTTTTGGTGCAGGCGGGTGTCTGCATGTCCCTAAGGAGGTAGGGGCTGGGTGGGTGAGGCTGGAGAAGGGGGGGATGTGTGGTTATGGCACCAGAGTAGGATGGGAGGGCAGGGAGCATCCTTTTTTGCTCTGTCTGGGGGGCACACATGGGGCCAGTACCACTTTGTACCATGATCACTGTGCAGGGATCACTGCGGGGAGACATAAGCAGGTTCAGTCGGAGAGAGCTCCCAGAGCAGGTGTCTCGCATTATGTGCAAGTTATAAGTTACTACTGATCAGGAGTGAGTTCCTAATGCAATACACGTGATCTGGGAGAGAAGGTGTCTGAGAGGTGGAAAGGTGATCCTCCAGCTACAGTGGGTGTAAAACACCAAAGTGTCAAAATAGCTTCTTATATCCCCGCACAGGCTGAAACAATCTTTAATTTGTGCTCTCTCAAATGCACAGAGCTCATCAAAGCTGTAAATGCAATCAGCCTCTGTAAACTGACTAGCAAGAAAGGAGGAAAACTGGGAACCCAGGACCTGCTTTGAAGCTTCAACATGTCACCTTGATAAACTGCAGTATCACCAGTGTGAGGAGAGTTTAGAGCAGGGTCCCCTTTGGCAGACAGCTCTTCAGGCTGTCCAATGCTTACCTGTTGCAGTTAAGGGATGCCTGAAAGGTCTGAAAGCTAATTGGAATACCTTGCTGTACCTTGATGCATCTTGTACCTATAGCATCAGTAGTTTCTTTGCTAAAAGGTGTGTTGGAGAAACCTTGAATAATTCCTTGGCAGAAAATTAGATTTCAAGTACAGGTCAAGTCTGCCTTGACTCACGTCATGCTTTTCTTTTGTGACTTTATTTCCAAGATGTTACTCAAGAACTTGCCCTATTGCTTTGCCAGAAAAAAATGTTTTGGTTTTCTCCAAGTTTTAGTATCTGTTCAGCTTGAACTTCAGTGAATCTGACAAATCTGGGATGCTTTTTCTTCAGTGGACTAAAAGATACCCAAATAAAAGCTGTTGCACTGAAAACTGTTTTGGTGTCTGCAGTCCAAGCAAAGTGGGGAAACATCCATATTGTCACAATGAGGTCATGTTGTTCCCTCTATAAAAAACAAAGCTTTTTTCAGAGTATAGGTTTCAAGACTTTGTTAGTCACTGTGTTTTTGAAAAGGAACCTCCAATTTTCCTGTTAGTTAGTGCTCTTCCCATGCTGTAAACAGTGATGCTCGATCAAACATCCTAACACCATTATAATGAGTGGTACCTAATACCTTAATGAAAACATCTGTGTGTAGGCTACAAGGGAGATGAGAAATAATAGAGACTATTTTTCTGACTGTATCGGCATGTTCAAAACTCTTTAGTTTGTATAGTCCAGCTAGATAGTCTCTGCTCATACCTTCCCCTGTTGGTTTTTTTTCTTTTTCTAAATCTGCACTGGGTATCCTGTCCCAGCCCCAAGTCACCACCTCACACGACAGTTCTGCTTCTCAGGGCTGTGCCAGTGGTGTTGAGGAAATCCAGGATCCAGGAAAGACTGCAGTGACACTCGGTGGTTTCTCTGCCAGCACATCACACGTGCCACATTGCTCTGTTCTCTAATCCCCTTGAGCAGACATTTTGATTCCCATGTCACACACTTCTGACTTAGACCACATTTAAGGCCTTTCAGCTTCACCTCCTGTTTCTCCAATGGGTAGAATATTTTTCTCATATTCTCTGTGCATCCCTCAAAGGCACTACCGAGCACGAGGGCATCATTCAACTCACAATAACTCATTCATAAATTTTCCCAGGCACTCTTCTACACCCAGCCAACAAGGCATATGTTAACTGAAACGGGATTTCAACTTACGTGATACAGTATCTGTGGAGTTGACTGAGCCTGCGGAAAGCTGACAAGAGATGATTTCTTTCAACTGTGAAGCCTTGAACCGTGAAGTTCGCAGCATTGCTCATCCTTTCAGAACACTGTCATAATTTGATGGATTAATCAGGGTTACTTAGCAGGGATGCTTACCTGGCAAGACAAGACTCTAGCTTTTGAGCCTCTTGTGTACAAAACTCAAGGCCAATGAGCAGCTGCATCTGGCTCAAACAGTACTGTTAAACTTCAGTACCAAGACCTATGTGAGGTTTATGTTTCACACATGATGGTTTTTTCTCCTTTGAAGATACTGCTGTACTTTGTCTTTGCCGAGGTGCACATTTCATTGTAACCTGCATCGTTGCATCTGATGGCATTCATAGAGCCTTTTGCTCCACCAGCATTGAGGAGATGTGTGTTTTCTCCCTCTGGTATGTATTTGTTATTAACAGTCCAGTGCACGTCAGCATTATTGTTTAAAGGATGTTTGTGCGTCAAGCCCTCCAGTGCAAGTTCTGTTGACAGCTTTGAAATCAAACTTTTTCCCCTTCCCCAGTAAGTCTTCAAGCTTCCTAAAGCCTGTCTGGGGAGGTGATCAGCTCTCAGGAACAAGACCCTGTCCATGTGTGTGTGCCAGTGTCCTGAGGCTCAAATGATCTTTGTCATCAGGAAGGGTCATGAAATGCCTTTTGTTAGTGAAGCCAGGGTCCTCGTTTGGCTTGGCTGTGAGATGGCAAGGACAGGATCCTTATTGCTACCTGCATGCAACATGCTCAGGTTGGACTTTGTGGCTTCTGATTCTTCCTGCACTCCTCTGCGTGGCAGCCTGATGTTCAGGTTTCTTTTCGCATCTTAAAGAGAGGTCAAAAGCAAGCTAGCTTGCTGCTTGCTTTCCTGCTTGCCCTGGTCTGCATACCATACTCTGTGCTTTTGGCACCTGCCTGAGCAGCTTGTATTAATACTTTGATTTTAGTTTTCAGCCTTTGATCTGCTCTCCTTTAGCTATTAATCGTTCTATCTCATTCATCAGTGAGACTGCTTTTCCCCTGAGATGAGATGCTCTCTTCCTCTGCTGTTTTTCCCCTCATGTTCGAACTACAAAATGTTCACAGTGCCTGAACTTAGCTCTGCACTGTATTTTTCTCTAACACATTGCATACAGCAGAATGTAGCTTCTCAAATGACATCTCATCTGCAGATGGACTTGCTTTTAAAGAAAGCCTTGCATTATCTGAATATGACCATGCCATAGTTATGGCAGGGCTGAGGGGAGGAATGTGTTTTGCAGAATGGCAGGGTTGCATTTTGGATTGGAGTCAGCCCCTTGTGAAGCAAACAACACTTCTGCCTCAGATCAAATGCTCAGACTAGAAAATGCTGATCTCTCTCTTCTGTGACTCACCTGGGGCTGCAAGTTCAGCTTAATAGTATTTTATTCTTGGTAACAGGGATCTTCAGAAGCTCTGCAGTGTTGGAAGGCTTGGATCACCTTTTACCCTCAAAGAGCTTCAGCAGATGAGGAGTGAGCAATATAGTCTGATTATGGCTTCCAGACTAGACCTCGTGACTGTTTCGATAAACCCAAAAGCAAAGGCTTAATCTTTTTTCCCAGGCATCTCCCTACAAATTGTGTTCTGTTAATTGAAAGCCCTTTTTAATTAACATTTTCAGAGTACCCTTCTTGAATAGCTGCTAATTAATGTTTGCTCTATTTTGGCATAGTATCCAGTATAAAATCTCCTTTTAATTGTTTTTGTTAAACCATTGCAATGTGGAGAGTTTTACACCTTCCAAGTGTTGTGGTTTTTCAATGTTAGGTAGCTTAGCTATATATATTTTTAATGCTTATTTTTCAGTTTTTTTTTTTCCTTTTTCTTTCTCCCTGCAGTTCTGCTGCAGTCTGTCCTGGAAATATCCTGAACCATAGATTTCTCCTCTGTGCTAATTCTGTAAATGCCATAAAGTCTTCCTGCTTCCACGTGAAGGTTTTTTTAACCTTCTCTTAGCCAGAAAACAATTTCTGGCTGCTGCAGAGGAATTCAGCCTGCTCTTGGCCATGTTGTTTCAATACAGCTACCTGTTGGCTTGCTAAATATTCCACTTCTAGATAAGAGGCAGTTTTAAAAGTAAAATTTTAATAAATTGACTATTTACTCCCTTTTTCATAACAAAAGAAATGCCCTTTTGTCCCTAAACACATACAGCTTGTTCTAGCCTCACCACTGCTGAGCGTTAGCAGCAGGGTGCAATGAAACCTTATTTTTCTGAGTTACAGAAGATCTTCTCCACTTGCAACCTGTGGGAATTCTATCCTCTCTCTCTCCATGCTTGCCTGCACGGTGCTGCAACGCTGTATGTGGGAAGCCCCAATCTTCCAGCAGCTGACTTTGCTCCGGAGCTGGGGGGCAGCTTTTGAACTGGAAGTGGTGGGTGCCGATAGCATGACGCTCGGGCTGATTCACCCCAGGGCTTGTACCACTGCTCTGATGTGACCTTCCAGGCTTTGGAGGGTGCCGACCCAGCACCTCCCACTGACAAGGGGCAGCTGGAGTCAGAGCCAATTTGGCAACGAGGACAGGTGTCGCGTCCCAAAGTTGGAGCGACTCAGGTTCGTGGATTTCCTTTGTCAGAATTAAGGTGAAACGACACCAGGGGAGTTCAAACAACAATCAACATTTATTCAACCTAGCTAACTTTGTCCAAGTACACATGAACTTGTTAATATGAACCTTGCAACATGTCATTAAGCCGCTGTTTGAGAAGAGGAGGAAAGTACAGAAAAATGAAATGGAAAAAGGAACATGAAATGTATCAGAAGGAGAGCCCTCCCGTTGAGTCACGAGGTTCAGAGCAGACCCCCTTGCTTTCTGGACTCCTTCTCAAAGAGGAGCTCAGGGGCGGCTAGGTCCACTCCTAGTCTCAGACTTGGTCAACCGTTTATGTTTCAAAGGATGAGGTGTAGGGACTGTGGAAAAGAGAGAAGGAAAAGAGAGAGAGAGAGAATGAGAGAAAAAAGAGAGAAGAGAAGGGTTTCACCAGTCCTGGGTCCAGCGTTGGTCCAGCCAGCGTAGAGATCCAGTTCCGGAGGGCGCGCACTGAGGATTCGTTCTCTCCTCTTTTATAGTGTGTTAGTTGATGATCTCAACATGCGCAGTTCCCACACCTGGGGTTCACTGGAATCGGTAGCTTTGGGGGGGGGGGTGTTCATTGTGGAGTTGCTTCTCTTTTCCTGCTGGTATGACCACTTAAGATAGAAGCACAGTCCCAACTTCCATGGGGCCTTCTTCCTCCAGGAAGGCATAAATTGTGTTCCTTCTCCTGGTCACTTAAGATAAGGAATTGGGGCCTTGGAGAAGTGCATTCCCACCCTCCGTGGGGCCCTCTCCTCTGTCCACATTGTCCTGTTCACAAAACTCCAGCATTTTTACAGAGGTCGTTTTGTCCACCAAAGCTCTTTTAGCAGATGTTTGAGACATTTGAATTTGTCAGACAGTCACAACAGGTGACTGTTGAGTGGTCCCAGAGAAGCAGTAACCCCAAACACAGCGCTTTCCATTTCTAACGTTTTTCCTTTGCAGAGACATATTTTTCAAGCCCATCCTGCTGCACAGGGTGATGTACCTTATTCCGAGTAAAGGTGGGTCAGACTGCTCCTGGGAGGATGGACTGTACTGCTCTGTGCTCCTCTGACTTAGGGTCATGCCAACAGCCCCTCCTGAACCTTGCTAGATCCTCAGTTGCTCCAAAATCTCCAGATAGGAATAGACGCAGGGATGTTCTTTCATTTCTACTTGTCAAAAAGATTGCAAGACCATTTTTTTCTACAGATGGATGTGAACTTGTGCTAACTATCCTAGCCTTTTCCATCTTCATATTAAATTACTTCAGCATGTTTTTACATGGGGCTACACTGAGTACAGCATCCAGGAAATTTAATAATAGAAAAGCAAAGAAGTTAAAAGTAAATCCGGAGTTTTAAAATTCATTCATGTTAATAATGCAAACTGCTACTTTCTAAAATTCCTTGCTATGTTTTTACAGTGCTATTTCAAAAACCTCTCCATAAAGAAGGCTAAAAATCAAATACAACCCATAACTTTTTAAGTTGCTTATGATTTTCATGGAGAAGCTGCTGGTGTCCATTGGTTCAATGATTCACCCAAAGACCTTAGGAGCATGGGAGGAAATCGAGGAAAGCTCACGCATTTCCTTTTGTCTTTCCGTTGCTTGTAACACCACTACAACACACTGCAGTGCTCAGTGAGGCTTCTCTGCTGAACGGCTTGTGAGTGTGCTGCCAACTCCAAATAGTGTCCTAGCGTGAGGTTTAAAAGAGAAGAACCAATTTGGTTTTTCTCACCCTCTGCTTTGAGTTTTGAGGTTTATGTGGGAATATTTTCCAAGGCCTGGAAGGTTTTCTCTCTTTCTTTCTAAAAGGTGGTTAAATTTCCCATGGAATTACCCGACTTAAAAAGCCTGAGGAGACAGAAGTCTCCAAATATTTGGGAACAGTCAAGCCCTGGCACTATGCTGGATGCTCAGATTGGTAGGTAGGAAGGCTATCAGCACACAAAGATTTCTCTTTGTGACTTCTCATACTGCTAGCACGGCTCAAAAGCTGTTCTTCATTTAGTGGTACTTAATGGACTCAGAGCCTTTGATATGGGGCAATTTGGCAGATTAACGTTGACTTAGAGCACTTTAACAGTTTTTAGGTGCAGTATGTTCGCTGAGCTGGAAATACATAGTTGGCAAAGTGCATATGGAAGGGAAAACATTCTTTAGTATCATTAAGATACATTTGATAAAAAAGAAGTAGAAAAGGCTTGGCAAACAGAATTTGGTGCTTCTAAACACCAGAACAGATAGAAGTACCAGGCCAGTTTTGGGCACTTGAATTTTAATCCTTGAAGAAAGCAGGTTGGAAGCATGCAGCTGCAACTGGTTGAATAAGATGGTTTCCAATCAGTGCTCACAGCAAGTGCAGGACCTCCTTCTGCAGCCACTGCTGCAAGGGCAGACCCATGACCAGTGGATGATGCAGACAGATCAGGGAGGTGACATTTTTCCTGATGCCCAATTCTGTAAAGCAATGAAGTCCATTTTGCTTGGGATCCTTCTGACTGGAAAGGATGGGCAGCAAACAAGAAGCACCAGGTGGAGGCAATGCCTCCCCCCAGGACCACACCAGCCTCTCAGTCCCTTAGTGCACACAACTGGCCTCACCTGGGGTCTTTCCTCACCCCTGACCATGTCCCAGGAGCCCCATTTCAGCCCAGCCCGGGTTGCCATCTGGGAGTAGTTGGTTTTTGCTGTTGCTGGTCATGCAGGTATGTGTATACATGTTGTCTCACTGGGTGCCTGGGTCTGTGCTAGGGCTAGTCCCACCATGGGGGGCAAAACCTGACCAGGTATGTGGTAATTTCAGGCTTTTGCTGGGGTTTGCACTGCTCTGACTACATGGCTGGTGCTAGCTTGCATGTTCTGTTACACCTAGCTGGTGTGTGCCTGCACAGTGGCAGCTACACAGGAGCTGCCTGTCCCTCTGAAAGCCATGTGCTGCTCAGGCTGAAATAGCAAGCATTGTGCTGCTAGCAGTCAAGACTCACTGAGTTCATGAGTGCTCTCAAGGAGGTCCCTGTGGATGAAATCTAACAGGGTAAGTGAGATCCCCCCTCTGAGAGGGTTCTAGAGGGCTCTGCAGGAGAAGTGGGAATGGGTGCTGTCTCTCTCCCACCTACAGAATGACAGTGCCTGTAAGGCCGGCTGCTTACAAAGGGTCTGTAAGCCCTCAGTCCTCTTTGCATTTGCTTTGCAACTGCATGAAATCTGAACTGGATGTCTTACTTTTCTCTGTTGATCAAGTTGTCTTGGCCCTGGAGCCGGTTGTTCTCAGGCAGCCCAGGTGCTGGCAGTGGCAGTAGTGCAGGGTTTCACCACAGCTTGCTGTTTGATTTTCACAGTGTTAGTGGGGTGAGCTGAAGAATTTGAAGGGAAAGGGGATAGTTTCTTCATTTAGGGGTGCTGGTAACTCTGGGAGCCTTTCCAGCCTTCTGTCTGCAATCCACTTCCCCAGTGGGAAGCCTGAGGGAGCAAAAGTAATCTATTTCCTACTGTTTAGCTGTATTTATTTTCCACTGTCTGCCTCTGTCTGCAGCACCACTAATGTTCCCAAAGCATCTGAAGTCATTTATTTTCTACCTCTGCCTGTGGCAGTGGTATTGCATGCTAGAAGGTTTTGCCTGAAGCCTTCTGGGCTTTACTGGGGGTGCTCTAGGCATGTGAGAAAATAAATAGACTTAAGAACAGTATGTGTTAAATCCGTGGTGGGTGTCTAGATTGCCAAGGCTTGTGTATGTTTTCACTTTTAATAAGTGTACATAGATATATCACTAAGTATCTGGTAGACAAACATACCCTAGATGCTGCAAACTTGCGGTTCGTATGGTCCTCTCAGGAGCTATTTGAACAGCGTCAGCTTCCCTTTATAAACACTGTAACATTTCTTTAAAAACTTAAATTACTTTTGATTATCTCCATTTAATTAGTAAAATCTTTGCTATGTTTGTCTTGTTTTATGAGCTTTCCTGGGTCATCCGAAGTCCTCTGTGACTAAGGAGGATGCTCTGTCGTTGCTGGGGCCGTTCAGGTCTTGCTGCTCTGAACCAAGCTGTGCATGCACAGACCAAGGTTCAGGGGTTTGGGAGAGATCAGCAGCTGAGGAACAGAGCCAGTTGGCTGGGTTTTTTTTTTTTTGAAGACTGATGAGGTTTGGCATGATTAAATGGCTACAGGCTTCAAAAGTAACAAGCCTTTCATTCTTCTCCATGATTATAAATGGCTGAGAGATAAAATGGGTCCATTTATTTCCATGACTGACTGCTTAGGAAGTATCTGGTTCATGCTTTGAATAACTTCCCCTTCTTCATGCCCGCAGCTTCTGATGATCTCTTGCAGATGTACCTACACATACTTCACATTTCTATCAGCTGTGTTCCCTTACCCCAGATGGTGCCAATAATGTGATATCTAGATCTTCACTTGCAACTTTCTTGACTGCTGGCTCAGTCATATATAAAAAAAAAAAAAAAGCTGCTGGCTTCAAGGTGGGGTTGATGAGCAGGGCTGCTGTCCCCAGTTTATAGCCAGTTTGGCCTCTGATGGTGAGCCTGCACCAAGGGAAGATCTGAGGAAGGGACAGGAGAGGGTAAGCCAGGCCTGTTTTGCTCTTATTTCACTTAGGTGCTTTCCCTCTTTCCCCCATATCTTGCTAGCAAAGGCACCTGCTGCTTGTCTGACAACCTGTTAAGGCTTGAGCTGTAAAAAAAAGCTCATGAGATATTTAAAACTTCTGTAATTTGAGCTCCTGTGTAGCTTCCCTACTTACCACAGGGGAGACAAATCCTCTTACCCAACTGTCAAATAAGCCCAGCAGCAAAGCTGGAAATGAGCTGCGCATGACTGCCTGGTCTCTGCGGGAGCTCCCAGGAGCATGCTTGGCCCTCTCCTGCCTTAGGGGTGTTGCCTGGAGCTTTGTGGGGACCTCTGGGGTCATCCCGGGCACTCTTGCACTGAAGAAGTCCACTCTGCTTGGCAAAGTTGTCGGAGGTGACAAAAGCGGTTTGAGCAATTGATACAGTTTGAAGTTACAGGCGAAAAGGGGAACTTCTCATCAAATAATTCAACTTTTCCTGCAATGCTGCTGCCCTCAGGCTTGCCCTCCTAAAGACCCTCTGTTGGCCTGTGCTCACCAGGGTCATAGAAAAATCTCTCTCCCTATTGAGGAGGAAGAGGAGAAAATAAAAAGGAATTGTTTGGGGGTTTTTCTCTGAAATTATAAGATATTAAGTTTTGTAGAACATCATATCAATCTGGTCTTGCTATGAAGCAAGATTAGTGCCATATATAAATACAGATATTGGGGGAAAAAGACTTAATACAAACCCTTGTCTTATTCCTGTGCAAGGTGGAACGGCTGCACAATAAATACAAAGCATCCAGTCTGTGTCTAACATGCTACAAGAAGCCATAAAAAATAAGATTTCTTTCCCATTTTGCTGAAGTTACTCAAAAAGCTATGGAATTAAAAATAACAGATGATTCTTATGAATTTTCCTTCCTAGGGGTTTATAAATATCTTGGGTATTTTTATTTTGGACTGTTTGACATTCACACAGCCCAATGCAGAAGGTATATGTAAGATGAGTAGTTCTAAAATGCCTCTTTGAAACATTTCAGAGGCTTCTGAGCAGGCTCTGCACTGAGACATAATTGACATTACAGCATCTATCCTACCTCTCTTAAAAGTTAAAATTGAAACAGTAAAAAACCGATTTCTTCAGTGCATTCCCCCAGGTCACAGTCTAAATGCCGCTGTTTTTTAGCAGTGCGGGCTTTTAAAAAAAAAATGTACCTTGTCAGGAGGTGAGGGAAAGTACTTTGTGAACTTTGCAGTGTCTCTGTTGAGGCTGCACCTGAGCCAGCTGCTCCTCCAGGCCCTGCTGAGATTTGTGCAGGTATGGCTCATAGCATTTGTCTCCAGGAAAAAGCAGATTTCTCAAACAAGAAAGGTGGTATTGAGAGCTTTCAAAGCTCTGGGTTGCTCATTTCGAGTGAGGTAACTAGCTGCAAAGCAACCAGGCATCTGGTAGGAAAACTCATTCAGTAAGGCAGTGTTTCGGAATTTGCCAAGGCTGGGCATTTATCTGCTATTTAGTCAGCACCCATCAGGATAGCAACTAATTGAAGCCGAAGGGACCACTCATGGTGTAAGATACTGGGCAATGTGAGCAATGATAATACTATTTGGCCTTTAATTAGTCATTTACAGTTCATTTCAGAGCTAGAGAGCTCAGGTTGGATTCACTGCTCCTGCATATGTGTTCCTTGTGGATTAATTTGTGGCTCCCACAAAAGGTATGAAGGACTGGTGACTGCAGAGCTGCTGATGTCTGCAGGTGTTTGCACCACTATCCTACCCCTTCCATTTATCACCTGAGAAATCGGGATTTTTCTCCTCCTTTGTCACAAAATATCTGCTGTCTCTCGGGTGTCTCAAATCTTGCTGATTTCTCTCAGTGCTTGCTAAATTACAGCAGCTTTGCTGCAGGATAACAAGCCTGGCTACCTCCCGGCTGGTTTCTTTGCTGGCTGTCCAGCTGTTAACCTGACCAGGAAAGTGCTATGGATGTCCGTCACAATGCAGTGTTTGTTTTTCTTGCTCATTCCTTATGTTGCTCTAAGTATATTTGATTAGTGTTGAACACCTGAAGTCTGGGGGAATTAAAATTCTTGATTATTGCCTGTTAACACCTATGCAGGGAGGCTGGTTCTCAACAGGGCTGGATAGGGATTTTTTTTTTTTTTCTTACTGCTGGGTTTTTTAGGAATATGTCTTCCTGGAAACCTTTTTTTGGTTCTCCTGTTGTCTGTACTTTAACAGGTAGACTGACTACTGTGGTGATTGCTGCTTAAAAATGTTGAATGGGCAGATAGGATTAGTGATAAGTTTCAGTGCACCCTTAGCATGTGTCCCTTGAGGTCTGAGGTTTTTCCTGGGATCCTGTGCTCTGGCTATTATGACTTGATGTGGATTGCTGCTATGGCATTGCCTCTGCTCACTAGATTTGACATTGGTGTGAATTTAGAGAGGTGGTTTACCGTTAATCAGCTTCTCTGTTAATCTCACACAGGTCCACCCGCTGTGTAAAATCTCCCCATGAATTTATACTAGAGTCTCTTCTTGGCTTTGTCTCCTTGTTTCTGTTTGTGCTTCGCATGAGCAATTATATGTATTGCAGTGAGTAACATATCATTTGCTGAATCCTGCCAAGAAATAAGTCTCCTGTTCTTCAAAGTTGGGTGTCGGTGTGGTGTTGTGTTTTTTTGTTTTTTTTTTTTTTAAATATAAGCTGGCTTTTGTAATATTAGTCCTTGTCTGTTCAGGAAAATTAATCCTTTCCTGAAAATGGTTTTCACCCATACATCTTGCTGTACCAGTACTGAAAGCTAGTCTCATCTTGACAAAGGTACACACGTTTTAGCAGTGCTCTCTTTAGAAAATGGAGGGATCCATTTTGGTACCTTTGGTCTTCTGCATTGCTACTAATGAATCATCAATGGGACATGCTCTTGTTTGAGTTTTAAGTGGGCACAGCTTCAGAGGAAAGCTGCTGCTATGTGGACAGTGAAGCAAAAGGGCATGTGTTTTTGCCATTTCTGAAACAGAAGCATCTAGATTTAGGTCCTGTCTAGTGGCCTTACCCCGCAAAAATAACAGCCACAACGGTACAGGTGTGGTATGTTGACCCTGGCTGGGTGCCAGGTGCCCATCCAAGCCGCTCTATCACTTCCCCTCCTCAGCTGGACAGGGGAGAGAAATATAACAAAAGGCTTGTGGATCAAGATAAGGACAGTTTAATAAAGTGAAAGCGAAGGTTGTGCACGAAAGCAAAGGAAAACAGATTATGTTATTCTCTACTTCCCATCAGCAGATGATGTCTGGCCACTCCCTGGGAAGTGGGGCTTCAGTACCAGCAGTGGTTGCTCCAGAAGACTAACGTAAATAACAAATGCCCCCCTTCCATCTCCCTTAACTTAACTTTTATAGCTGAGCTGACGTCACATGGTATGGAATATCTGTTTGGTTAGTTTAGGTCAGCTGTCCTGGCTGTGTCCCCTCCCAAGACTTGCCCACCCCCAGCCTGCCATTGAGGGGGGCAAAACTGTTGGAGAGACAGCCTTGATGCTGTGCCAGCACTGCTCAGCAGTAGCCAAAACACTGGTGTGTTACCCACACCTTTCTAGCTACCAATGCAGAGCACAGCACTGTGAGGGGGGCTGCTATGGGGAGAATTAACTCCATCTCAGCCAGATCCGATACAACAGGGTTAGATCCTCACCCAGCTCCAATTTGTTTATGAAACTGGAAGGTTTGGCTTCCCTCAGTCCCCAGCTCCTGCAGTCTAAAGCTGCTGAAGGGTTTCATAAGGGTGGGTTGCTAGTGTTATCCCCCTTAAAAGAGGGAGAAAAATGAACCACAAGCAGTCATATACTTTATTAATTAGCAGATTGGTGCTGGAAAAAGAATTATGCCTACCTGTCCTTGTTTCCTGGTTGCTGGATTTATTGAGCCTATTCCTCTTGACTGCAAGATACATCTGAATATACAAGTTTTCATGCTGCTGCTTAACAAGGGCGAAGCAGAGAATTTAAAAATCAACACTTTTGAGGAGCAAATATTTTCAGCCCTTCACTTTTTCACTTTTCTGCCTTTTCACTCTGTTCTCTGAGCTGTGAAAGCTTTTAATTTCTCTGCATTTGACTGTCACCCCTGAGGACGTGACTCATCAGTGAAGGGATGGACACGAAGTTTGTGTTCTGCGGTTTCTTTGTAGGGACACATCTGTCCTGAGGCAGTTCTGCTTTTTAAGTAGCAGGGGGCTTTACTGAGTAGAATAAAGGTGTTTTTTACTAGGAATGATGAAGGGTATCTAGTAAAGGCTTCTAAGAAAAATGGTCCCCTAAATTCCTTCAATTTTGTGTTAATAGGGCTTTGTGTCAGTGAGCGTCCAAAGGTAGAGTTTGGTCTGTGGAGGCAGCATAAAAAGATGTGGGCATCCTAAAGGGCCTTCTTTCCCTGTATTGCTCTGAGCTTGGAAGGGTCAATTCTCTGCTTTTGAGCACAGTTCCAGAAAGAAAGAGATAGATCTCATTTACACTACAAATAAAACTGTGGGGTGTACCTGGACTCTGACAGAGCTCCATGGAGAGCTCCCAGCAGCAGCTTTCTCCATGCAGCCATTTATTCTTTCCTTTGTCCCTTAGGTTGTTCCCACTGTCATGGTATCAGGATGCCCCAGGGAGTTTTGCAACTTTAATTAGCTTGTGCTGGCTAACTTACCTCTATATATCAGCTAGCTGGCTTGCTCTGTGGCACAGGAGTTTGTGATTTACCCCAGGTGTTCAATACCACTTGGAACCAAGTCACAAAAGTTTGGTTCTGGACAGATACAAATCCCTTTGGAGTGCTCGGTCTTGCCTGTGAAAAGGCCAATACCTATGTTGAGTTAGCTGGCAATACTGCTGTATTTATTTATTTTTTTTTAAATTCTAGTGTGGTCATCCCTGGCTTTATAGTCTCTGTTCAACCACAAGGAAAGTACAAAGACTCTTTTCCAAACAAATCGGCTCAACTAATTGACAAGGAAGTGTGGTGTCACCAGGTGTTCTGGTCCTAGAGTATTTACAGCTGGCATGGTAGGTGCAGTTTGAAGAGTATTAATGAAGTGAATGGAGAATAGAAATATTAGACTGGAGAACAAATATGAGGTGGCTGCATAATACAGTGACTTTCCTGGTTTTCAGACCTAGGAAGAATCATACCAATAACGAATCTAGAAGCACCTTGCACATGTACTATTGAGATTAGTATGACTGATCATGCGTAATTGATATAGTAAAGCTGCAGTATTGACTCTTAGTCAAAAGTGGGGGGTTTGGGTGATGCTGCGTGGAGCAGTGAAGCATTTTGAAATGCCCCTCACCTTCAGACCACTCTGCTGACTGGTATGTGCGGGAGAGGTTGGGTAAGAGCCCTGTGGAAGGGAAAGCCGCTCAAAGCTGCTTTCTCTTGATCTTGCTAAGTGGAGTAAGTAGTTTTCCTCTTTAAACAGACCAGCCCCAGAAATGTTTCTTTTCTGACTGTCTGCTGGTTTAGGGCGTCCTGGGAAGATATCTTATGATGTTCATGAGTGAGTTCAGCAAATGCATATAATGTTTCTCAAACTCTTTCACTACTGTTGAGGGAACTTCTGGGATTTTGTTTTTTCTATTAGAGATGACTACAGGTGTGTAAGAATCGAACTTCATAAGCCCATGAACTTGAAGCAAATGAATGTGTGTATTGGGTCTGGCTGAGATGGAGTTAATACTCCCCATAGCAGCCCTCATAGCACTGTGCTCTGCATCAGTAGCTAGAAAGGTGTTGATAGCACACCAGTGTTTTGGCTACTGCTGAGCAGTGCTGGCACAGCATCAAGGCTGTCTCTCCAACAGTTTTGCCCCCCCTCAATGGCAGGCTGGGGCAGGGCAAGATCTTGGGAGGGGACATAACCAGGACAGCTGACCTAAACTAACCAAACAGATATTCCATACCATGTGACGTCAGCTCAGATATAAAAGCTAAGTTAAGGGAGATGGAAGGGGGGGCATTTTGTCTTCTGGAGCAACCACTACGCATACTGAAGCCCTGCTTCCCGAGAAGTGGCTAGACATCGCCTGCTGATGGGAAGTAGAGAATAACATCATTTGTTTTTTCTTTGCTTTCGTGCGCGCAACCTTTGCTATCACTTTATTAAACTGTCCTTATCTTGACCCATGAGCCTTTTGTTATATTTTCTCCCCCCCTGTCCAGCTGAGGAGGGGGAGTGATAGAGCGGCTTTGGTGGGCACCTGGCATCCAACCAGGGTCAACCCACCACAATGTGTTTCCTCCAGTTTCCTATGGCTTTAATCTCAATAGGCTTTGATAATATAAGAACGGGAAAGGACAGCTTCTTTTGATGGACAGTTTAATCTTACCTGCCTGCTGGTAAGATACACTGGCCAATCTAGAGAACTGCAAAGTGTAAATTTCCTTTTTAATACTGATAAACCGTAAGGGGGGGAACTTAAGGAAATACTACATCTTAATTGTAGTTCTCTGCTGGGATCAACAAATCTGGTTCATCCTTGAACTTCTGCTGCTTACTAAGTCTCTCAACCCCACAATAATTATTTCCTTAACCCTTAATAGGTTGGCGATATAATCTGTGGCACAGCAGTAATTATGTAACAGCTTGATGACGAGACTTTTTTGTCCATGCTTATTATATGACCAAAACAATCAGCCAGCTAAGTATCTGTCTGATTCTTCTGTGACTTTGTAAGCAAACTCATAATCTAAATGATGTCTTAATACAAAGAGAGGGAGGTTAGATAATCCCCCTAGTCCCTTACAAGAGAGTAAGTTGCATTCCCTGTTACTTTAGCCTCTTTGACTGCATAGAAAAGGGATAATAGGGGAACAGATTGAAAACACATAACTTCATCACAGAACTGTAGGACTGGCAGTGACACATGAAGAGTTTGTCACACCCAGCCCTTTGTTCCACCCTGGGAAGAGACAGGACGCTGTCAAGAACTTCTTACTGCATGTTGCCTCTATCATAAGGCAGGGCTGGCTCTTATCAGATTTTCAACCTGATCTGACATGAGAAATTAAAAGTCCTACAACCTGTCAGCTGATGACCAAGCAGCCTACAGGTGCCACAGGTTGGGAACACCAGGATGGATATTGTTTGAGAAGATCTAACATGGGAAGACAGGATGAAATTGAGTCTGGGCTGAATATTGGGCCAGTATTTCCCAGCTGTGAGGTCTAACAGACTGTGGAATGCTTCTGGGAAAACAGTAGCAGAAATGCTGTTACGTATGGTCCCTGTGTGAGTGTTCAAAAAAAAAAAACCAACCCTTGCCTATGACCCTATAAAGGGCTGTACTATGCCATTAGGAATGAACAGGCATTGCCTCAGCAATGTGGACCAGCCAGACCCAGGCTAAGCTGGCTGTGATGGGAGCCACTTGCGGCAGGAGCAGCTTGCCTCCCTGTCTGGGCAGCAAATTACATGTTAGTTAACTGATCGTAGTCTAATGAAGGGCCTAAGCCTATTTCCCAAAGATGGATATTATCACTAGTTTATCCAAGAGGAGGTTGAAGTTCATGGGGACTCAAGAAGCGATTTGGTAACCTGTCTATCTCCCAGACCTTGCTCTGACCTTGAGGTGTGCTGACCTTGATCCACCTATGGCAGTGCTGGTGGCACCTTGGTTCAGCCAGATTTCAGTGTGTTGCACTGAGGTCCCCTCATATCAAATCAAGCCCACCAAATCCAGAGTGGTGGTCTGCCCTGACAGAAGGGATCTATTGCATTTGCCTATGAAGCCCTGTTTTAGATGGCTTATTTTTCCTTCTACTCCAAGGTCCCAAATACCAAAGCACTTCAAAGAGCAGGCCCGGTTACCTACCCCATAGGAATGGGGCAGTGTCAGAGACATATGATGATGCTCGGTATGGCTGTCTCTGGCTGGCATGTGGCAGGCACTGAGAAACGGCATGGGAGCTCAGTGTTTTGAACAACTAGGAAAGGGTAGAGTTTTGCTGTTACGTCTTGGGGAAAATCATCCCCTTCAGAGGAATGGGATCTGCTAACACTATGGTGTTGCATGGAACAGGTGAAAGCACCTGAACTGCTTTCTGTAACACCTGCCTGGGTCACTGGTAGCTTCCCAATTAGTGAGATGGGAAAGGATGACTGGACTCTGTTCTAAGTGCAACCTGTATTTACCTTCTGCAGTTGTTTTATGTGAGCCTGGGAGGGCAGGCATGGAGGGCATCCCTTTTGAAGAGCAGAAAGGGGCTCATTTGGCTTTACTCAGTATGCTTAAGAGGTGGAATAAACTTAAATATATCCCCTTCAAGTTTGTTAGGAGAAATCCCATTTGCATGTTACACTACTATTAGCAGAGACAATGGGACGGACATTGGTATCCTGTTAATTATGGGCATGTTAATGATATATATTTCTGCAGTCAAATAGCATTGCAAGTTTATTTCCTGTCTTAATTTTGTGCTGTGCTGTTTGAAATGTTAATAAAGCCAGAATTCTTAAAGGTCATCCTCCGAATGCATTGGCTTTTTTTCCTGTTTTGTTTCAGAACAATTTAAATGAGGTTTTGTTTCTAATGTTGCTAACAATGTCAGCTTTCCTGTTTAATTAATGAAGGTGTGGGAACATGTCTTTGCCCTGGTCAGTGAGTCAAATGAGAAAAGCTCTGTACTCTCCTTTAAACCATTCCTTGGCATTTTCCTTCCATGACGTGTGTCCTCTCTCTCCTCTTTCCCCCAGCAGCCCCTACTTCTTTCTTTTCATAGGCTATGTGAAAGAATGGTTTAAAACAAACCAAACCAAACCCCAAACCAACAGAAAAGTGCAAATTTAGGAGAACTGAGCATTGCATTTTCTGAGGAGCCATTTATCATCCTCAGAAAGTTTTGATTCTTCACAAATAATAAAGAAAAGGACTGGTAATTGCTGTTTTCAATTAATTGACAGAATTGTGTCATGAAAGAAGGAGAATTTCTGCATTGCCTCTGCTGATGACACTTGAAGGTTGTTTTAAACTTTCCATTGCTACTGAATTAAGAGACTGTCCCTTGTCTATGTTCATCATTAATCCAGTACTTGGGTTTTTAATTTGATTTTAATACTATTAGATGACAGGGATGTGGCAAGTGTAAAGGATGTTTCCATCAACTTGGTTAGTGTGATAAAGCTCTATAGATTCCTAATATTCACCTTAATGTTGCAAAGTAGTGCCTGATTCAGCTTCTAATTTGCAATCTTTCTACCAGTTTCACTGGAAATGCAGCCTTCCGGGTCTCTGGCTTGCAGGGTATGCCACAGGTTTCTACCGGTGACTGAGGGCAGTAGTGAGAATGCCTGTGGGAGGTGCACTCAGGTAGAAGAACTGTTCAGCTTGGTGGCTGAGCTTTGGAGGAAGCGGACAGGCTGAGGAGCATCTAGGAGTCTGAGAAGGGGATTAACTGGTGGAACCATACTCTACCCTCTCTGGAACAGAAATGTCAACTAAGTAGAACACATGGCAAGGGGCATCCTGTACCCTCTCATCACCAGGCAGAAGGTAGTGATGTGAGGGATAGAGGTGAATGGATACAAGTCTGCTTGGGGCAGTGAGAGAAGCTTCTCCTTGTCTACCTTGCCTTCCCAGGTGCCCTTATACAACAGATAACAGTCTCTGGAATTGGAAGGACAGGGACGTGATGAGGTGGATGATGATACACCTATGCTTGAGCAGTCACTGAGATCAGGTCAGCCTATGCCCTGCTTCATGGCCACCTCCATGAAGAAAAAATGGCAGGTTATTGTCATAGGTGGCTCCTTTCTGAGGGGAACAGAGGGCCCAATCTGCCAACCAGAGCCAACTTTTAAGGAAGTTTTCTGCCTCCTTGGGGTTCAGGTTAAAGATGTTGCCAGGCAACTTCCTAGCCTGGTATGTCCCTCAGATTATTTATCTGCTATTGCTTTTTCACATGGGTACCAATGAAGTTGTGATGACAAGTCCAAGGGAGATGAAAAGAGACTTTAGGGCTTTGGGGAGATTGGGAAAGGGATCAAGAGCGCAGCTGGTATTCTCTTCTGTTGTCCCAGTTGTAGGGAATGACACTGAAAGAAACAGGTGGATCCAGTTTATCAATACATGTCTCTGAGGCTGGTGTTGCTGGCAGAATTTGGAGGGTTTTGATCATGGGAAACACCAGACCTGCTGGGCCCTCATGGGATTCGCCTTTCTTGATGGGGGGAAAATTAGTGGGCCTGATTGAAAGAGCTTTAAACTAGGTTCAAAGGGGGAAAGAGCTAAAATTAGGCTTACTAGTGGTAAGCTATGGCATGGCATGACAGTGTTTGGTGGATGGTGTGCTAGTGAGGGTTTTCACCCTGCTCCATGATGTACTGAGTACACTGGAGCACATTTGAACTGTTTTTTCACTAATGCACATGGTGTGAGAAATAAACAAGAGGGGCTAGAAGCTTTGGTTTGGTCCTAGAGCTACAACGTCATTGGTATAAGTGAGACTTTGTGGAAAGAGTCCTGTGACTGGAGTGCTGTGATGGGCAGTTATAGACTCTTCAGGAGAGAGAGGCAGGTGAGGCAGAGGGATAGCATGGTATGTAAAGGAGCGGTTGGACTGTACAGCACTTGCAGTTGGGGACGACATGGTTAAGAGCCTCTGGGTAAGGATTAGGGGAAAAGCTAATTAAGTGGATGCTTTTGTGGGAGGCTACTATAGATCACCGAGCCAGGATGATGACACCAATGTATTATCCTATAAGGAACTGATGGAAATCTGTAGATCAGTTGCCCTTATCCTTATGGTAGACTTCAGTTTCTTGGATTTTAACTGGGACTATCATACAACAGACATGAAAAAGTCCAGGAAATTCCTGAAGCATGCTGAGGGTAATATTTTGATACAAGTACTAAGGGAAATAGGTAGGAAAGGTTGGCTTCCTAGACCTGTCATTTGTCAATAGAGATGGTCTCATGGGTGAAATGATGATTGGTGGTTGTCTTGGCCACCACTGTAGGGAGAAAATTTGTATGGCCAAAGCTCACTTGGGGTCGAGGCTTGCCAGTACTGTGGTGGATAACAAAAACCTGTCTTTTTAAAGTATGTTAACAGCAAAAGGAGCGCTAAAGAAAACATTGGTCTGTTAATTGATGATGTTGGTCACCTCAGAGACATTTACTGCTTTCTTTGCCTTGGTCTTTAACACCAATGATGAGCCCTGGGACCCCTAGAGCCCTGGGTCAGAGGACTGCAACTGGGGGAGTGATAAGTTCCCAGTTGACTTTGAACTGGTACAGGATTTGCTGCTGCAACTGAATGCATGTAAATCTATGGGAACCAATGGGATTCATCACAGGGTACTGAAAGAGTTGGCTAATGTGATTGTGAGACCTCTGTGCTATTTACCAACAGTTTTGGGAATCTAGTCAACTGGAAACTAGCAAATGTTATTCCAATTTTCAAAAAGGGCAAGAAAGAAAACTTTGGTAGTCATAGGCCTGTCAGTCTCACTTTGGTGCCTGGTAAAATTACGGAGAAGATTATTCTAGTAGTTATTGAGAACTCCACTTGAAAGACAATGCAGTTGTTGGTCAAAGCCAACATGGGTTCATGAAGGGAAAGTCATGCCTTTCTAACTTAATATCCTTTTATATGACAAGGTTATCCTCCTAGTGGAAGAAAGGAAGGCAATGGATGTGATTTTTTTTTTTTTTTTCTTCCCTATTTTTAGCAAAGCTTTTGATACCGTCTCTGACAATATCCTTCTGGACAAAATGTCCAGCACACAGCTAGACATGTACACAATATGATGGGTGAACAATTGGCTGAAGAGTTGGGCTCAAAGAAAATGGGGTAGCATCTGGCTGGCAGCCAGTCACTGGTGGTGTTCCCCAGGGCTCCATTTTAGGGCTATTTCTTGTTAATGTTTTTATCAGTGAACTGGACACAGGAGTTGAATGCACAGTAAGTAAGTTTGCTGATAATACTAAATTAGGAGGAGCTATCGACTCCCTTGAGGCTAGGGAGGCCTTACAGAGAGAACCGGACAGATTAGAGCACTGGGCAATCACCAACTGTATGAAATCTGGCAAGAACAAATGCTGGATTCTGCACCTGGAACAGAGTAATTCTGGATGTATGTATAGACTGGGGGACAAGAGGCTGGAGTGAAGCCCTTCAGAAAGGGATCTGAGGGTTTTGGTTGAGGGCAAGCTCAATATGAGTCAACAGTGTGCTGTGGCGACCCAAAGGACCAACGCTATCTTGGGGTGCATTAAGCACAATATAGCTAACTAATATGGTTGAAATAAGTGATTGTCCCACTATACTCAGCATTAGTGCGGCCTCACCTCAAGTACTGTGTGCAGTTTTAGGCTTCACAGTATAAGAATGATATAAGAATATTAGAATGTGTCTCAAGTCAGGCAACAAAGATGGTGAAAGGGACTAGAGGGCATGACTTATGAGGAGTGGCTGAGGATAATAAGTTTGTTCAGCTTAGAAAAGAGGAGGCTGACGGGTGACCTCATTGCTATGTACAACTTCCTGATGATGGGGAGCAGAGAGGAAGGTGCTGATCTCTTGCTGGTATCCAGTGATAGGATGAGAGTGAATGGCTTAAAGCTCAGGGGAAGTTCAGGTTGGGTGTTATGAAAAAGCTCTTCATTGAGAGGGTGGTCAAGCACTGGAACAGGCTCCCCAGGGAAGTGGTCATGGCCCCAAGCCTGTTGGTGTTCAGGAAGCATTTGGACAATGCTCTTAGATATTTGGTTTAACTTTTAGGTTGCCCTGCGTGGAGTTGGACTCAATGATCCCCATGAGTCCCTTCTAACTCAGGGTGTTCTATGATTCTAAGCTGTAACCTGGCTCCCAGGTTTTAAGCCTCTGATACGGTGGAGCAAAAAAGAAACTGGCCAGTGTGGTAACATGCAGATTTTAGTTTCTACTGGGTTAATCAAAACTGGAATGGAGGGGAAGAGCACAGGTTTTTAACTAGGTATTTTATCAGTTATATTTGTGTGTACCCATAGATCTATGCAGGAGAGGCAAATCTGAGATCTTCTGAAGTAAGCTTGTTATTTTTCATGTAATTTAGATATCGTGATCATACTGCCTGTAGAGGGCAAACGTGTGAGTGGAATTTTAGCTGCTTGTAATATGAGCAACACAGAGTTTATTTACTTCTTACTTCTTCCATGAAGGTGACTTTGGTCCAGTTCCTATGTTTCTCATTTTACTACTGAGATTGTTAATGTGTTTTACCTTCAATGCCTAGGGCTGGAGAGTTCCTCAAATATTATTTTGCAGCACATGTTTCCACCCACATGTCTAAATTTGCATGTTGGAGTACTTCAAGGGCAGCTTTTGAGGCTGCAGACCCAACTGTCATTCAGGTGTAGTGGACACTTATGTCTCTGAATGGGGTTCAGTATGTGCACAACATGCAACCATTGCACAGGCATTGCTGGTTTGTCCCTATGTAGAAGATGGGGAAATATTTACCCTGTGGTGAATAGCTCTGGATACAGATATGAGAGCTGTATGGCAAGAAGTCTATGGTATTCATAGCTCAAGAACACCCAATAGCTTAAAACTAGGGTTGCAGCCATGCAAGCCTCTAATTTAACACAACCACAGAAGTTGGGAACCTCTTAAAATAATAGTGCAAAGGAAAGCTGGGTTTTGCTTATGCCAACTACAGGCAAGCTCATTCTCTGAGGATGGTATTACTGCAAAAATCAAACAAGAATGCCATTGGACTTCGCAAAGCTCAGGGGACAGGTTTGTGGGAATGCTTGCCCATGGAGCGCAGCAGCAGAGCTGCCCTAGACCCTTTTCCTGATGCTGCAGGGGAGAAACGCTCTTTTTCTTCTCTGCTTCTTTCTTCCCTGCTTCTTACTGAGGTTCTCACTTACTGAGGTTTTCAAGCAGCAAGTGATGCAAAGGCTGATCTCGGCTTAATTTACAACTGAAAACAGACCAAAAAAACCCTACAGACAGAGATTGTCCTCTACTAAATGTTAAATGAAAATGAGGGTTTGGAAGAATGCATATTGGTGTATGTCGTAGTCTAATGTTTCTTATGCCTCCACTCACAAAGTTTAGAGCAGTATCCTCCCCCTCCCAAAAAACAATAAATGCAAAGAAAAAGACGTGGTGAAGTGGGGTTGTGGGGAGTCCCCAAACTACTGGACAATACCCTCTGCAGTGCCCCTGTTTTGGGAGCTTAAACAGTTTAGCTTGTGGATGTTAGCCATGCTGTGCTATTGTCCAGCTGGAGTTTTTTTATCATTATAGATTTAGTCACAAAGTCCAGCCTTGCACACAAAGCACTAGCACATCCATCAAGATGCATTATAGTCTCTATGGCTTTATTGTATTTAAATGAAGACTGTATATTTGGTTTCATATTAGAAACCAGCTTTAACAGAAGATTGATCTTTTCAGCAGATTTTGGTATTTCATGATATTTACAAGGCACAGAAAAGTGCAGAGGGAAAACAATGTGACAATAACTTTTCACAAGTAGCCCAGATACTTAAATGGAAGTAAAGTTCTTTGTAGTTCCCTGGCAAAAAATGTCGTTTTTGTTTTGTGAGGTAATTATGGATTTTCATGAGCACTCCTTGCTAATCAGGTTTAATGACACTAAACCCAAATCACATTATAGTTATTTTTCCAAGGCTGTGTTGGAGACATGCCACATGAACTCAAAAGAACAAGCATAGAGATGACAAGAACAACAGTAAAAAGAAAAAAGGAAACAGTAGAGAAGCAGGATTCTTATCACCTGTGGCTCTACCCCTTGCACAATGAGAGTGGCACAGCACCAGAGGAACAGGCACTGGTAAAATGATTGATAAATAGCATTTTCCTTGAACCTTCTGGGAATCGAAGAGACTTTGGAAGAATATTCACTCTTAATTTTATCATCTTTATTATGCTGTCTAGCTGATTAAGCTAATAAAAAACCTGCGTATTGTAGGGTTGCATTATTTTATTACAACGTGCTATTGCTTCTTGCTTGCTAAGTCTAACCTTCTTCAGTTGTTCAGTACCAAGGGTTATGACTGAGCCTCAGTCACAAACTGAGGAAAAAGGTTGGGGATTTGAGGGGTGGAGGAAATGTCTACAAGAAACTGATGGTAGAATCTCTCGCCTCTGGTGATGTGTAAGGCTTTAGCAGACGGGCATGAAATGATGAAACTAGATCAATTATGCTGACCATGGGGACGACTGAAAGGTGCAGCCCTCAGCAAGTCCCATCCAGCTGGGAAGCTGTTTGCTTCTGGTCTCCTCAGATCTGTTGTGTTTTCTGAGGACAGCATATGCCAATGTAACAGTAAATGCCAGTGTAGGTTGCCTACTTTCTTCCATACTATCTTGCATTTACAAAAAATCAGTAATAATGGAGCCAGTTTAAAAAGAAAGGTATCTCCCCCCCCCCCCCCCAAAAAAAAAAAAAACCAACCAGAAGGTAATACAATTTGCATGTTTTTCCCTTGGCTGGAAAATAATTTTGGAAAGTCTGTCCATACAGGCTGTTCTCCAAATAAGGGGTTGATAGGAATTTCAATTTTGAGCTGAGGAAGGGATAAGATCAAACTGGAAGTATCTTAACATTCATACACAGGGCATACTTTTATATATATGCACCTTCTTAGTCCTGGTAAGAAAATAAAGCAACACACTGGCACATCTGTATCCCGTTTTGCGATTTTGTCATGTGCACTTATTACTCAAAACCCTCCTTGTCATCCTTAATGCATACTGAGGGGATAAGATAAACTACATCATGAGTTTCCCTGTGCTATAAGTTTGCTTTCTAGCCTCCATAAAACACCATGAAAAATTAATCTGTAATTAGTATGCGAGTTATTTGTGGTATTGTAAAATACTAACGGATGGTAGCTTTTGTCTTTTGGCACTACACAACTCTCAAAAATGGAGATGTGATCTAGGATATCATCAATCTTTTCTTTGTGGTTCTGAAAAGGAATCCATTTTCTTTGATAAAAGACCCACTGGTCTTTGTGATCTATAAATCATTCTTTCAAAAGAAACCCTTTGAAATATCAATTCAAGGTATTCTCATAGAATATCACTTTACAGCTTTTTCTAGGGATGGAAGAAAATCCTTGTGCCTATCAAAAAGTAAGATCTGTACAATTTTTCATTGAATTTTGCAGCCTTAGTAGAAGCTCTCTAAAGGCCCAATATTGCCATCTCTAGTCTTGTGTACTGCGCAAAGTTAGCGCTTTTGTGTCAAAACAGCATTTCTCTAATGTCCAGCAGAGTCTGAGATGACTGAATTAAAAACAGGATCCTATAAACGAGATTCATTACAGTATTGAAAATCCTTAGCCCTGTTAATGAAAAACATTGGCATTTTGTATGTGTTTTTGTTTGGTGGGGGTGTGTGTGTTTATTCTTTTGGGGGTTTTGTCTGTTTTTATTAAAGAACTGGTTTTCCATCACTGGAAAACTGCTTTAGGGACCCTGCTGAAATTACCCTTCTATCAGAGGCCTTTCTTATAACTCAGTTTGAACATATCTTCTCTTTTGTGGAAATACTTGCTATTACATGAACCTGTTCTGGATGTACCTGCCTGTATCAAGACTATAAGCCAGTACTTGATAGCTGCGTGGTCCTTGGTCTGTGCTGTCACACTCCTGCAGCTGGAATAAGTGTGTGGTGTGATGGGTCTTTTGGTTTCAGTCTTTTTTTTTTTTTTTTTCTTCTTCTAAAAGCATTCATGTTTTCAAGTTTCTTGTTACTCTATGAAAGATGGAAACTTTTCTTCATATAATATGAAAACTGCAGCCATAACTTTAAGGAAAATGTCACATACTGTAAAAATGCTGGAAAAAATTGCTAGGGGAGGCAACAGAGCAGTCACAGGGTGGCTGCCTTTCAGTGGTATAAGAAATGAGCAGCCTTTAAATGTGCAGTTTATCATTCCTCGGAGGCCTTCAGGAACCTGCTGTACAAACTAAATAATAATAAACAATGTAGCTCTTTTACATAAATAATTCTTTCTGTTTCCAATCTACTGGTTTATTCCCGCAGTGGCATATCGTTTGCAGTATTTATCTCGAGGTATTGTTATTGATCTCTATTGTGCAAAGGAAATGAATTTATGTGCATGAAACTACATTGTTGGAGAGGTACTCTATGGCTGTATTTACAGTTTTCTTCTGTTTAGTGTATCTTTCTTTTTTTTTTCTTTCCTTCTCAATTTATCTTTTGGTTGGCTGGCTCAGAGCAGCAGGATGTTTGGTGTGGGTTGTGAAACAGATTTAAGAAGTCAGAGGTACTTTTAATCCAGCCCTAACTTCTTCAGTCTGTAACCTGCCTGTGGAAATAATATAATTTATTTTCCTTTTTATAGCTTTCTCACCGGGACATCATCAATCTGTTTCCAAAGAGGTGAGGATGGTCATTAGAGGGGAGAAGGGTGCTGCTGGAGGAAGCCTACTGAAATTGCACCCTTAGTAAAGCTAAATACAGTAGTCCTAAAGGGTGAGAAAGGGACCAAGATCTGAATCTAGCTGGAGGTCACGCGGGAGGGATGGGGTGTTAAGGCAAACATGTTCCTTAGCCTATATTCCCTGCTGCGAGGGAAATGTGAAGATTGAAGGCTTGTTCAAAGAGCAGAGCCTTCACCACATAGTTGTCTCATCTAAAACTGTATAACAAAGAGCAAGAAACCTCTTAGATCTGATCCTAGGATGAAGGGATAAAAGAGAAAAATCACGCTTCTATTTCTGTTTGCTCGTCCTTCACAACATTAGAAACGGGGCGGTTGTTTTTTAGATTTCAGTAAGTCAATTATTTCTTTGCTTTTTACTTGGCTTGTATTATGGGTGGTGTCAAGGTAACCGACAACTACCAAAGCTTTGGTACGGTTCCCATGGGTTTTCTCATCGTTAATAAAGGGAACTGAACTGTTTTTGTGAGACCCAGCATCCTGAGCTGATCCTCCAGAAAATCCAGAGCAACCAGGTGCATCTTGGCCCAGCTGCATGTGCTGGCTCAGCAGCTGGTTCCTGGGGTCTGAGGGGCAGAGGAGCCTCCTGGTGATTGGCATTGCGGGGGGGGGGGGGTGCGGGGGGGGTAATCTCCTTGACCTGCAGCAGGATGTTGGGGAAGGGGTTTGAACTCTGCAGAGTTCTTAATAATTGCCCTTAGAGTACCCCTTTGCTTTTCCTTATGGAGCTCAGATGCCAATTCGCTTCTTTCCTCTGGATAAGTCAGCCCTGCAGAATTGCTGTGGAAATCTACTGGCTTCAGCTTCTTGTTTGACTGCCATAAACAAGGAAATCTGTATCCTCCTCTCCAGTTGTTCAGCAGAACCATCCTGCTTGTTCCTGGGTGGCTGGGTGAATTGGATTTTGGAAGGATGCTTTGTGTCTTTGAAGTCTTTTCTGGCTAAATATCATTAATCTTCAGAGTGATTCAGTTCTTAAGGTAATTTGTGGCTTTCTGCTTTTCTTTAAATCCTTTAAAGGCATGATATGGAAAAACTTCTTTGCTTCAAGATTATCCAGTGTAATTAGAACAGTGTCACTCAACTTAGTAAAGTCCTTTATAGATTTTTTTTTTTATATATATATATATAGAGAGAGAGTTTTTTCTTCTGTCTTGTTAAAATTTAAATCCATGATAAATGAGGAAAAAGTGCAAGTTATTGTTCATTTATTCTGTATCTCCCCATACACTGTATTCCTAAAAGTAGCCAGCACTACTTTTTGGTTTTGTGGCTTTTAGGATGTGATATTGAGCATGGTTAGTTCTGTGAGGGGTTGCTGTCTCTGTGGGAGGCTCTGAGGTGCTTTCCACTTGTATCGGGTTTACTAATTGCCTTTGCAATGTATGAAATCCTTGAGTAAAGGATGATTGTGCAACAAGGCAGTGCAACTGGGATGTCAAATATGAATTTACCAGACACCACTGGGTATGCCGCTTCACTTACCTATGTGTCCCTATTGATGAAAAAGGGAAACCACTTGCTAACCCACCTCTATAAAAGCCTTGTTCATTGGAGGGGAATACGATATTATTAGTGTCCAATGTTGATGTTTCCCCATTCCCTCCAGTGTAAGAGACAGACTGGAGTGAGGCCATGGAGGGTTATTAATATGGTCAGGGGATGGACCGTGAGACATACTGGTGAGGCTGAAGGATATGGGTTGGTTTAGCCTTGAGATGGCCAAGGCAGGGATCTAGGGAACTATTTGTAGCCTTTCCGTTCCCTAAAGGGGGCTGTAAAGAAGATGGAGTTTTCTCAGATCTACATTGAAAGAACAAGAAGCAATGGGCAGAAGTAGCTGCAATGGAAATTTCTATGGGATTGAAGGAAAAGTCTTCACAACAAAGGGTGCTCGAGCACAGGAACAGGGCCCAGAGAGGCTGTGGACTCTCTAATCTCCAAAACTTTCACATCTTGATGGGTTGAGGCTCTGAGCAACCTGGTTTAATTTTGAAGGTGGCCCTGCTTTGAGCAAGGGGTGGGCCTAGATGACCTGTGGATGTTTCTTCCAACCTGTGTTTTTCCATGATTTTTAAAATGATGATTTTTTTTTTTTCTCTTGTAAAAAGGCTAGCTGCAGTGTTATTTTCAGCTAGTATGTTGTCTTTGCTGGAATACTTGCTGTGAATCCTTCTAGTCCTCAACCAGGAGCTGAATATGGCTTGTTGATCTCTTAACTCCAACTTGAGTGGTTGGCTATGTGGAACAGGTTGCTCTCATTTCCAGCGCTCAGGATGATAAAGAAACTGGCTTTTCTCTGCTTCAGTGCTTCATTTGGTTGTGGAAAACCTTATTGCCCAGATATGACTCATATCTTTCTACTGCGAATACCTTGGTTTGGTGGAAAGCTGACTGAAGTCATGGGATGCTGTTCCCTTTCGCTTGCTCATCACTTCAAATTTTATTCATTTGAGTTAATACTATTTAAAACACTATTCATTCATTAGAATTTGGATTGCTAAATGTGACATTCTCTCATGCCTTGTGTAACCATTTATCATCATATAAAGGAATGACCATGCTGTTCAGTAGACTTTAATAGCCATTTCACATATGTGTAAACAACTATAGAATGTAAAAGAAGATTTAAGCCAGCCCTGTGCTAGCTGCATATCTGTAATAATTGTTTTCCAAGTATTTTATTTGTTTTGATTTCCTTATTCTTTGGACTTGATTGTTATTGTTGAAAGGTCTCTCTTTTTTGCCCTTGGTTTTCTATGCTTCTAATGGCTCTTTGTTTTTAAGTATCACAATTTATTCCTCTATTCATGCAATGATAAAACCTTCTCCTAGTTTCTTTTTCAAAGATTTGACTGACTTGTTCACCACTTGAATCTTGGAAATGAGGGTTTGATTTGTAGCCTGCCAGATCCATAATAATTCTTTGTCCACATAGAACTTCATGTTCTCTGTCAGAAGTTGCAATTTCCTACAAATTGCTGAATAACTGCATGGTGTTTTGCTTGCTATTTGTGCTGATTCCATAGCAGCTTCCACCATTCCCTATTTGTCGTTACTGTAGTCTGCTCTGTTTAGAGTTCAGTTTTCTCACTTCTACAAGCCTTTGGTATTCCTGTTGTGCCGTGTGAAGCCTCCAACAGGCCCGATCTTGTCAGGTGGCTATCTGTTTCCATGATTTCATGAGTTATCTTTCACCTGACAGTCTCCTAGGGGAACCTCTTTCCCTGTACCTTCATGGGGCAGGAGGGTACCTGGCTAGATTGCTTACTTGCCGAAAGAATTTAATAGAAAGCTGTTGTTTGCAGACATTTCTCCTGCTGTGTCTGAAGGACAGAGGAAGACAACTGAGCTTTCTCATGAGCCTGTGAAGGCAGCTTAACAGCAGGTAGCCATGCAAAAGAGAACAGGAGGAGTGAGGTCTATAAAGAAAAAATATGTCTTCATGGTCCAGTTTAATTCTCTTTCTTTGTGGAGCAAGAGAGTCAGGCTTTATCTTCATGATCTGGAAACTCTAATTTTGGTTTGACAAAATGCCTGGAAAACATTGGGAAACACTAAATAGTGGTGCTAAATGCCAAGCTAAATGTTCCTCTGAAGTGCTTCAAGCTTATAGAAGTTTTTTTTGTCAGTTTGATTGTCCGAACTAAAAATCCATTTTAATGCTCCTAGGAGTTCAGGAATTGTCATAAACTTCCAAACACATGGTCTGTCTCCTAATCTCTCTCTCTCCAGGAGTACAGGCAAGGCCTGTAATCTGGTTCTGACGTACTGCTAGTTTGGTTCATGTCCTGAGATGTGAAGAGATTGCATCCCTAACACTTTCAAATGGTTAGCGTGTGTGCTTACATGGTCCTTTCTGTTAATCTTGACCTAAAATTACTATGGCAAGGCTTTTCACAGCTCAGCTATGTACTGATTAAGGCTTTATTTGTAGATTATAATTGAAGGTTTCAAAAATATGATATCTAACTATTATAGCTATTCAACTGAGGTAATAGATATCTTTAGAGAGGGCCTGATAATGAAATAAAGGCTTAAGGAGCAGGATGTCAGTAATCCATCAAAGCACTAAGCATGGGCTGTGGAAGACCTATATGGCTTTGTACAAGGAGAACATATGGCTGGGAAAATTCAGAGTGTAACATCTGCAGGTAACAGCTCATAATGTGAGCTGCGTCTGTGGTGCTGCTAATCACTGGAGCTTGTGAGCATGCTTTTCCTATGGGGGAAAAATAATTAACCAAATAGAAAATGTATCATAGATGATAATCAATAAAACAGTGTGCAACCCAGCATACTGATAACATACATATGATATAGCCCATAGCTTGTGTTCTTTGGATTCAAAGTGCTGGGGTGTTGGACACCATGGCTGGTTGTTTAATCACCAATGATGTAATGCGTTTACTACTTGCCAAATATGACAATAAATCCAGTATTTAACTGAAATGTGTGGTAAGTTAAAGTTGAGGGAATTGGATTCATTGGAAGAGACGGGATAAGAAATGGTTTCAAAAGCCGTAAAACAATCAGTGGGTAATAAGTTGTATTCTGGAGTGCTGACAGTAATTTTGGGGTCCTAGCACTGACAGTCTTTGAAGTGCAAATACTGCTATGAACAGGCAGCAGATTGTTTGTTTTGGTGTTTTTTAAATTTAAACTTATTGCCTTCTAATTTTTTTCCAGTTGCTTTTCCTTGAGGAAAAATAATTTGGGTACCAGCTCTGTTTACCCATTGTGTTTGTTGTGTGTATAGCTCCTTTGCCCTCTGAATTTTTTTTGGTAGAGGGGAAAGTTGTCTTTCAGCTGACTAGGAACTTTTCTAATACATCATTTTGCACGAAGGAAGCTTAGTTCTTGTGTCCTTTACAGGGTAGGAAGTGCTGCCATGTAAGTCAGTGGAACTGCTCTCTTGCAAAACTGCTTTATATACATTAGGAATCACGTTAAAGGAATTTTTTTCAGCTACTTGGACCAAACTGTTTCCCTGGATTTGGACCCCTTTGCTGCTTCATCTTTGTGTATCATAAGTCTGCAATCAGGCTTTGGTATCAGAGAAATTTCTGGAGCTCTTGCAGATTTTGTTTCAATAAACTCTTCCCCAGTCTGAGTAGGTGTTTCTTATACAGTTCACATTATATTCACAAATAACTTGTCTGTATGTGTATACCCCCACTGGCTCTGTGCCTCAGCATGCACTATAATATTACAGATGAATTCATTAAAATGCTTAGGCATTCATTGCTGACATTTGTTCTGTTTAATTGAAATAATTTCTTCACTTTCTAAACTTAGCTTTTATGACACATCAAAACTTTGGAACATCCTCTTTTCAGTTATTTATAAGCCTTACAAGTTATTTCTTAATTTCTTGTTTGGTTGTCCCAGATCATGTTTTTATGCGAGTATGTATTCATATAATAGCGTGCCCTTCATCTTAAGAATGCTGTCTAACTTCTAGCTTCCTAGAAAATGCATCTTCTACAAGCTGTAGGACCAATGTACAACATAAACTGCTCTGTTAAAATGCATAGACTATGGCCATGTTATGCTTTTGAAACAGGAATACTTTCAATTAATATGTGTTTCTTTGTGCTGTAACCTGTCCACTGTTGCAAGTAACCTAGCATCTGGGGCTGCCTAAATGAGGATTTCTTTGTAATTCAACTACATTACAACGACAGAAAATGCAGGACACATTCTGTCTTCACTTATGCTTTTTCCAATTTACTGAAATCACGGAGGTTTTCATGGCTGAACCTAAGCTTTATTACCTTAACTTACTGACATGTAAGCCTGCTCTGCCATGATACATCCATCCTGCACATTTGTAATTGAACTGGAACAAAGAAGGAAAAGAGGGTAAGGGTTTATTGACAGAACAGCGTGTTCTGTGTTCACAGACTTCAGCTCAGCCTTGTATTATCACCTTCAATGTGTTGGTACCAGCAGGGTTGCCCTATAAATAAGTCTGAGGAAACACATCTTTTTTTTGGTTGCGTTTGAGAGGGAAGGAAAAAAACCACTTCTGCAGCATAAATAGGTTTGGCCTGAATGCAGCAAATCCCAGAGGATGTTGAGGTTTTTAAATATGGGAGTGTCTTCCAAGATTCCTACATCTGCAGTCAAGACACTGAGGAAGAGCAGCCTGGTTAAGTTCACCTGGCTGCACAAATCCCCTGTTCCTGAGAGCTGCAAGTGCTCAAATTTTTTTCAGGTTGAGAGGCTTTTTTCCCCCTGATTATTTTTTTTTTATTTTTTTTTTAAACTTACTTTGTTGAGCCAGCTACTTGGGAGCACAGAGATAGCACTGAGGTCATTTGTAAGCCTGAGCCTCAGAACTGCAAATCTCGTTTTGCCCATGTTGAAGCGTCCATGTCTCGGGACCCCTGGTTGAGGCATGTGTTTGATTTCACTTTCAGTGCAGAAGTTCTCTCAGTTTCTGGGACCATGTTTTTTTGCTAAACAGGAGGATTTTTTTTTTTTTTGTAGTGTTGTAATTGATGATCAGTGTTGGAACTAATACCTTTGCTATGGGCTGGGCAAGAGAGCTCCGGAAACAGCAGAGGGTTGTTGTTAAGTGCAGAGAAAAGCAGCAGTGTCTTCTAAAACAAAAAATAATTTGCAGGAGTTCCTGTGGAGATGTCTATTTTCTTGATCTTCATGCAAGTGCTCAGTATTAGTGTTCATAAAAAGATCTTAGTGCTAATCCTCCTGTAGGTTCCTTTGAAATATAATATTTAACTTTTAAGGGAATAAGCAAAAAAAGTTTTTAATGTCTCCTACACTTCTTTCAATGAACACATGGTCTCTGATTTACTAATGCATAATGTGTCCCAGAAATCAGTTTAACTGATTCCCATCCATCAGTCAGCACCACTTTTTCTATTATTTTGCATTTCTTTGAAGGCCCGTTTTGTAGACTCTGATAACTCTGATAACTCTGTCTAACTTTTCTGAAGAAGGGAGAGAACATACCACTTTTATTATTTAAGATTGAAGGGTGCATTAGTAAGAGCCTGAAACCTACTTTCCATATGGTTATTGAGTTCTGGTTTTTAGAAGCTGCCTTTCACTTTTTAACTCTTGGAAATTAATTTAATGATCAAGAACAGACCAACAACACTAGTTAAAGCAATATTTAAGGCCAGGTCTGTGTAGAAATGTGAGGTCTGTAACCATAGAATATGCTTTCCAAATAAATCTAAATTGGAAATGTTATGCCTCAGAGGCATACAGTGCACATGCCTGGTGCAGAGACTAGATTTATCTTGATACTTTGTCAAGCAAGCATCTTCTGTCCTGCCATTTCATGTCTGTCCTTCCCCTGAGAGTACTCCTACTTGCCTGCCCTGAGGCACCGATCTCTGCTGAATACAGAATATGTTAATTTGTATTTCTGCTCTATGGCATTATTGAAGCCTATGTAGAAGGATGTAAAGCTAGTATTTGTTAGGGCACTTCAGCCATAAAATACTGCCTGTACCAAAGCAATCTAGTGGTCTTTGGTCAGAAAGCAGGCAACAACTGGGGCACAAAGACAAATCTTTTCCTTGAGGACTTATTATCTTAGCTGGCATCTGGGAGTGATTTAAAGCCTCCCCCAGCCAAATGCATCCAAACCTACACCTGGAGCTGAAAAAGCTCGGCTGCAACTAGAAAGACTTGCATCTCCTATGGAGCAAATCAGGAGATAAGCACCAAACCCAAGCTGATCAGAGCAGTGGGTTATACCTAAGTTAGAAATATTCAAAGCAGAAGCCTAGAATTTGCATTCAAGCAAAGAAAGTGAGACATGAGAAATTTCTGGTGCTTAATCCTACACTTGGGGCATGAAGATGACTAGAAGTAGTTCTCTTAAAGTGAGCCCACTTGGGTTTGCTAATGGAAAAGCTGTGTTACCACACTTCCCTCTCTATTCACCTAGACAACTGAGGTTGTCCAAGTTTTGAATCAAGTAGCTTCCTGCCATTTAGCAGGAGTTTGCAAAGACTTAGATTAGTTACATCCTTGCTTTTCCTAGAGGTAAAAATCTCCTTGCAAGTCCACAAGCAAGGCTCCATTTCACAGTAAAAGAGTGCCTACAGCTTTATGCCTTTCCCCAGAGCTTGTGGGGTAGATGTGGAATCTCTAATGAACAGCAGCACTTCAAAGTTAGCTAAGAGGCAGATTGTGCATTTGCACTGCGGAGAACTTGAGCAACTAGTTCACAGCCACCCCATGTGACTGAGTCATCACAGTGCTGGAGAGCAAACTGCTGCGCTCCGTACACAGTTAAACAGGCGAGTTAGGATTGCCAATGAGTGTAGGCAATTTGGGAGTAGAAAAACGTGTGCATCAGCATATCTAAAGTAGGAAAAGAAGTAGAAGCCTTGAGTCTGGAAAAGTTTTACAGGTAGGCAGCACCCACTTGCTTTAATCAAGACTACAGGAGAAGAGCTGAAGGTGACCTGTAAGGGTCTGCTGCTTTGCCAGGTATAAAAAGAGGCTTGAAGCTGGTGTGTGTAATAGCATAACAGTAACTTAAAGACCTGAGAGAAGAGAGCTTGCTGTTGATACTTGCTAGTGAGGAAGAGGAAGCCAGAGCTTTTGGATGAGCAGAGACCTCCTGACTCCCTGAGGGTAGGTCTTAGTTCATTCAACTGTTCGGTAGGAACCCATATTAATTGAATGCAGCCCCTTTCTTCCTGCTAAGCAGGGGTTGACAGAATGTTACAACAAATTTCAGGCTTTTCCTGTTTTGTGTTTTTAATAAGGTTGTGACTAAAGGGAGCAGGTCAGCCTTGTGACCGTTTCTAGAGGATGCAGTTCAGAGGTGTAGCATACAAAGAATAGCATCTCCCTTTTCATAAGATGTATTGCTTTTGCTCGGAGGCAGATTCTGGCCTTTATGAAGCCCTGAGAAAGATCTGCTGAGAACTCTGGTACAACAAGTAGGTAGACAGTGACAGAATTTAATTCATGTTTAGCAGCAGGAGGCCTTCGTTAACTAACGAAATGAAATCGGTGTTGAAGAAGAAACAGGAATGGATTTGAATAGCCCAGGTTCTCCTCTGAAAAGCAGAGTGATGACTTGTGAAAGTCAAGTAATGCAGTTTTTATACAGAAAGACATTCCTGGACAATGTTCTGAACCCAGATGTCAATACTTGATTTGTTTTCTAGGCTGCGCCTACGCTGGATGATTTCATTTTGACAGGACCCCAGTAGTTGCTAGCTGGGTCGTTTATGCCTGAGGGAGAGTCCCAATCTCAGTGTTTGGGTTGTGTGCTCTACATGCCACATGGCTGTCAGCATTCCAGCCCATGACCTTCTTCTGACTGCCGCATCCCATCCCATGCTCTGGAAAATACACACATGCACACCCACTACTGCACAGAGTTCATAGAGAGGACACATGAATAACATAAGCTTTGTTATTGAAATCTCTGGTCTTTGCCCTTTGCTTATTTGTTTGTAAATGTTTCTGTGCAAGAGTGTGCTCTGTGCATGGTTGTGTCTAGTTTATAAGCGACAAAATCCGATCTCGCTTTATGCTTGCGCTTGTTTACTTGCAGAAAGTGATGTGATACAGGTGCTGAGACACATCCATTGTGAAAACAAAATGAAAAGACCCAGATGTGCTTGTATACTTTCTTTTTGTGCTTAAAGCTTTTTTCCTACTGCATTATCTTCAAATCAAATTTGCAGTCAGGTAATAGGGCAATAAATGTCCTAAGCAAATCCAAGGGATGCTTATTAGGTAATCTCTTCGTAACACAGCCATAGCTTTGGATGGTACCTTACGTGACACTAGTATTAAATAGCCAATTAGTAAAGGACAAGCAGTTGCTATAAATAAAAACCTCAAACCCAACCAGCCTTTAAATCTTAAGTCATTAGAAAGATGAGTCCTGAACTTCCATGTAATCATTAGCACCAGGACAAAGTAGATGGAGTACACTGTGACTAACTTTGCAGCTAGTAATCACTAAGTGTAAATGGTCACATAAGAGGCAAACCAGGGGAACTGCAGGCAGAAGTTTGGTTAGTATTTCAAGTGGCTATAAAAACTTGAGAATGAGGGTGATGGAGAAGAATTGGAACAGTTTTACTCTGATAAGAAGGTGAGTCATGTTGAAAAAGCTTTTGTTTTTCCTGGTAAATAACTTCAAAGATTAAATATGAAATTAGGGTATGATTGTTTTCCCTTGGAAAATAGTGATGTATTGAATCTAATTTCACTGTGCAACCAAGCAGTCCTAACATTTTTTCCAAATCAAAATGGCACTACACAAACTTGCAGATGACTAGTAGAAACTTGCACTTATGCAGGAAAGCAAACATTAGTAGCCACTAAAAGTACTGACCTGAAAGTGCAGGTGTGGTTGCATTGTCAAATGTGAAGTTCTTCTATGTTTTATGTTTGACTGTGTATTTTAATCATGTGCATGTGTTGCTTTTCCTTTGAAATACCATAAAAATGTCTTTTCTCCTTCCTTTCTGACAGGAAGATCAAGAATTATGTGGCCTATTGCCATGTCAGCATTTATACAGGGCAATTTTCCTGGGACTGGATGCTAATTAAACTTGAATCAAAAAGAATTAGAACTAGAACTCACCCTCTGTTGGGTGAAGCATATGATACAGTGAAACTAATGGCTCATGAAAAATGGAACCTGTGTAAGAAAGTTAGTCTTCTGTGGGGGGAAATGCTCTGAAATTCCACAAACTGAATTTGAAAAGTATTTTACAAGGGGTCTGGTTGACAAGTTGGTCTTTGTTTCTGTCCCAATGAATACAGAATGACCAATGCTGCGGTCTTAGCCCCAGGTAGTCCTACAGGCTCCTCCCAGACCTTATTTAAAAACATGGAAAATGGCAGAAGTGGTTGTGAGTGTCAGTAAGCCAAGGCCATTGAATCCAGATTCACCACTTCCTGGGGAGCTGTGCAAGACAAAGATATTGTTTCATTACCTGCACAGTCTCCACCATCCCCAGGAAAGAGTGGGCTTGCTGTCCATGTAATGGTGGATGAGGGAAGGAGGAAATTTTAGGAGAGTTTTAGGCTGTTGATTTCTTAGACACTTATGACTTTAAGGAGGTACTCACTTAAATTTAAGAAATTTCAGCTGTATCCTCCTTTTAAGAATGTGCTATTGACTGATGGTAGATATCCTTTCTCTTCCTGGTGTGCTAGCCCCAGGGATCACCCTTGTAGTCCCCAGTCATTGTGCTGCACAGGGAATTTCAGTGCTGGACTCTGATTGTGATTTTAAATTTAGTGGCCAAATTCTTGAAACTTTCTTCGTGGGTTGGGGCTGCATTTCTCCTCTGTGTGTGCAGGCGCGTTGCTCCGCTGATAACGACGGTGTTTATTTGCGAAGCCCTGTTGCAGGATAAAGGCAGCCACAGAAAGTAAGGTTGCATCAAAACAAAAATTTGTTGGGCTGTACAACGCCCACAGCAGGTGTTGCCTGCCTTGGCTGCATCGCATGGATAGGTGACAGGAAATCAGAGTTTCCATGTTCTTTGCTGGGCTATTTGTTACAAGTGACTTACACATCAATATTGCAGAAGTTCTTTTTCCTATGTCTGTTTTCTTTTCTCCCGTTCACTGAAATTTTCTGACTGTGTGCAATGCAGTCTATCATCGCTCAGACCTATCCAAGGAGATGCAGCCTTTACAGCCAGAAAAATACAGTTATTCAAGTGCAACTGATGTTGGGAGATTGCCATTTGTGCTTTACAACTTATTATTGTTGAACAACTTAATATGCTTGGCCATAGAGCAGCCTTGATTAGTCTTAGTGTAATGCAGACATATTCTTTAAAGAGGAGATTGATGTGGCATCAGGGTAAATGTTCATAATAAGCTCTTTCATTTGACCAAGCAGTAGTAATAAACTTGTAATTGTTGTATGTGTATTGCCAGAAAAGTCAATAATTTGCTTCCAAAACCACTCAGAATTACATGTGGCCACTCATAACAAAAAGGTTTTTTCTGGTTAATCTTCAGCATGTATCTTTTAATCTCTCATTGAAGATTGAGCTATGATGCCTAGTGTGGTTCTTGAAAGGGATGCCCTTGTTATGCTTTGCTAAAATAAAGTCTTGTACTTGTGGTTTTAAAGTGGATTAAATTAAACTCAACAATGCTGCTGTGAAGAGAGGAAGTAAGGAGAGACCAGGATCACTAATGTCATGACTGGAAAGCAGCATAGCTCTTCATTAATGCCCTGGTAATTTCGCTGTATTGAGGTATGGGCAGAATCTGAAGAAAATGGCATAAACTTCCACTTAGCCTCAGGCTCTTTAATTCCTTAAGTAAAAAAGGTTTGTGAATCTGCATAGATATAACAGAGCAAACTATCTCCTGCTAAATGCCTTTTCATGGGTCTAATTTAACCAACTTAGCAAAATGCCCAGTCACCTGAGAGGGTTGTTCTAGGTATCAGTAATGCCACAAGCCTCTTACCTCATTTTATTGATGCTCATTTAAATTGTCCTAGTAAATTTATAAGATAAGGTCAGAGGGAAATGGAAAATACCAATCCTTAATGCTCAGGACATGCAGAAGTGTTCTCAGTTGTTGGGAAATTTGGAAGGCAGATGTTTCTCTATTTGTGAGCAGCCTTTTGAATGTTTTGGTCTTTAATGAAGTCTGCAGAATTCATGGCATCCTGGCAAGCCCCACACAGAGCGCAGTTGCCAGGACTTGAAACAACTGACTCAGTGTGTCTGGGTGATGGACGACTGAGGAAGAGTCTGCTTTGCTTTTTTTTTTGCTTTGCCTTTTTTTTGTTAAAAACATCATGAATGATAAGAAAGTTAATAAAGTAAATACTCTATGCTTGCATGTGACACTAAGAAGACTTGTAATCTGTATTATTATTGTTGTATTAAGAATCCCTATAAGCCAATTGTAATGGCTTGTTATAGACTTGATCTTAGTAGGAGCAAGGTGAACAACAGATATCAAAGACCACTTTTTCAGAACAATGATTATTTTTAATGAAAACTTTGACTTTATTTCTTGATCATTTTAAAGTATGCATCTTAATCTGTTTTTTACTTGTGCTGTTATCACCAGAAATGCAGTGTGGTTAAACATAAAGTGCCTTCAGAAAATAAAACTTTACTGAAGTCTTATATGGGCTCTTGATGTTGAAACATCTTTATTACCAGTTTATAGACACTTAAAATGTCATTGTCCTATAAGGTTAATTGCTCTTGCAACTTCAGTAAAGACAATTACCTGGCCTGCCTTGTATTGAATTAAGCCATTTTATACTTATGTCTAGAGTGATATGCTTATTCCATTTTAAATACTCTTACATATGTTACAGAAACTGGCAAAGCTTTTTTAGACAGGCTTTTTAAAGGCTTATGTAACTTTTAAATTATATCTGTCCTCTGTTTGTTTACTTGCAGAACCTTTAAAGACAGAGGCCTAAATGTAAATGATATTGTAATGTACTTGATGCTTTACTAACATATGGGTCTTGCCACACTCAACTGTTATCCCCGTTCTCACTCTTGTACAATTCTGCTCTTCAAGAGGGTATTTACTGCTCTTAGCTTGGGTGTGAAAAAAGACCTGTAGGTAGAGTCCTAAACTAAATCTTTTATTATCTACTTTAAAACAATAATGCAAGGACTGTTATGCCTTCAGTATGGGTAAATAGGGGAGGGAAAGAGATTAGAATGAAAAACAGTGAGGTGATGTAATGAGTTGTCTTGGTGTACTGGCATATAAGCATCAACTGGCTTTGTAGGGGCATTTGCCTGTGTGCAGCACCCCTGAGCATGATGCACAAAGTTGGTGTTTGCAATTGCCCACAGGGCAGCTTGGCATGCAGCTACCTGCTATATAAGCACAACAGCTTAGCAGAGTGCACGAAGTGCAATTTGTGGATGCATAAAAATATGTGCTGAGAATATAATTCCTCGGAACTGAGTGTACTGATCATTTGACTCAAATTGTTTCTTAATTGAGACACGAAACAGCTCCTCTTTAAACTTCAGACTACTTGAAATCATGTGTGGTAGGGAATATATAAACTACATCTTCCAAGAATGGTGTGTCTATTTTTTTTTTCCCCCCACTAACAGATGCCATTTGGACTAACACATAAGGATTGTACTCACAGCAGCAATATCTGATGAGGTTATCAAATTACCCTAAATTAAACAGAACTTGACAATGACATAATCAGATGTTAGTGCTGCACATATAAATGTTCATTTATTAGCCCAAGTGGTATTTCATTTTTGCACAGCTGAGGAATTCCTTTCTTTCAAGATCTGATAATAATTCAGCAGCGTATTTGACCAGGTTTGTATACATAAATGACTTCAGTAGCACCCAAAAATGTCTGTTCTTCATCTGGGGCTTTCCATCATCAGAGCTTTGTCTATTTTGGCCTGTGGCATTGGGCAGGGTAATTTCAAGTTGAAACTTCCTTTGATAGATATGTGTGTTTCACCTATGATTTTGTTAAATTAAGCATAGATCTGAGACGTTAAATTCCAGTCTTAATTAGACCTATATCAGATCTGAGGTGTCTGGACCTTGAGTTTTTCACTTTCGTTTTATTACAGAGTAGGGATCAGTCTTAAAATCCCAATTTTGATCCTTAATATTTGGGGGGCTGTTTGGCGCTAGACTTTTTTGTAACCTTGCCTTTGTGGTCTTTAACAGAGTGATTGCGCTAGTGGCTATGTTATGTAGCTAAGCATAAGCACTCTGTATGTGGATGATACCTGGGCTTAACAGTTTTCTTTGTTCACAGCCCCATCAGGCATAGCAGCAGCTCCTCAGTGTCAAAAGCTTTTGCCTAGGGAATACCCTCTGTGCCTTTCTCAGTCAACCTCCTCTTACCACTGAGCTTCCCAACAAGACAAAAGTATTTTGGATGCATTTCTGATTTCGTAGCAGAGCAGTTGGTCACTCTAACGTTTGTTGGATTTTTTTCAGGCCTTGAACTTTGAAGAGGTCTGTTTCCATATGGCTGCTTTTACAGGAACAAATGAAAATATCAGGAAAAAACCGCCATTGCCCCAGAGTAGCTGTACATTAGCACTCGGTGCATTACATCGACTTACTGGGCTGTTTCACTAATTTAGCAGTGTTTTCAACATTTAGTAGGTGGGAGTCAGAAGAATCTTGATCTTTTTGTTTCTAAGGATTCAGGATTTAATACAGTCTAGAAATTATGTTGTGATCATTCCATATTGGGACATGAAGAAAAAGGCTACACATCTATGTGAGCGTGATCACACTGTGACTTAGAGCCCTATACTGAGTGGTGCTAATCCATGGAGGGGAGGTCCTCCTGTCCACGCTATTTCTGGCCCACAAGAATTCAGTTTACTTTTACCATACTTTAGAAAATTAAGGAACGCTTATCATTGCTGCATTTTTCCTTAAAGAATCCAGCAGGGCAAAAGCACAGGGAATTTGGTTCCTTCCAAAGGGGGGCAGAATCAATGGAATCCCAATCTGTGTTCACACTTGTTTGGTGAAGGCGGTGCAGAAATTGCACTTGGAAGAATCTCTGAGAAATATTTGCTGCTTTAGATAGCCTTTTGGACAGGCCTATACATACTTTCTGCAGAAAAACGCTATAGCTATCTCCATCCTTTTACAACCTCCCTTTGGTAATATTTGCTTTGAAAGGTACAATCTGGCCTTGCTTTGTTCGCATATGCGCATTATTTCTAGTTTTAAAAGTCTGCAGTGAATAAAAGCAGTCACAGGGTAGGATTCATCTGCCTAAAACTGAGTTTCCTTTACAGTCAGTGGAGATCAAATTAGGACAGTCAATAGATTCTGGAGTGTAATTCCTGCTATTCTAAAGCAGCACTTAAATAGATTGGATAAACCATGCCTGAGAGGCTTATTTCTTTCCACTGATTTTTAGAGGGAGAGTAGGTGGCTGTGTTAGTCATCAACCCCATAGACACTGAAGTTTTGGTGATGTGCATCCCTCCCATCGCATCAACAGAGAGTAGTTCCTACAGCTCTGCCCTTCAAAGCTCTGGGTTCTTCTGCCAGCCCTGATGTCCAGGTTCATTGGTATGAGCAGGGAGTCTCCACGTGTTTTAGAACGTTGTACTTGTGCTAAAAGTGATGTGCTAAAATTGAAACATTTGAATTTATGTAACATATAGGAAAGGAGTGGAGGTGCTGCAGGTGTTTTTTGTCAAACGGGCCTTTTGCTGTAAACCTAGAGCAAGTTAGTGCTATTTGGAGCAGGGGGTTGGATTGTGTGACCTCCGAAGGCCTCTTCCAGTCCAGTTTATTCTGTCATTCTTCTGCCAAAAAGTCTTTCTACTGCATGATGATTTAGTGCCGGATTTGGAGTCAGTCTGTGTTTAGACAGCTATCTAGATCACAAAACAACTCGCAGTCTCAGGTGTTGACCCCATCACGTTTTCTGACCTACTGCTGAGGCTGGATGAGGTCTGATTAGCTTTTCTCCCCAAGATGAGGCTGGATCTTTGTAGATACGCAGAGTATTGCTTTGAGGTACTAAATTAATTTTTTTTGCCTCGTCTATGAAAAATAAATATATAAATTAGAGTGGAAGAAGATGTTCCTAGCAGAACAGAAAAACATTTTATAAGACTTGGCATGAGTGTCCTGGGAGTCTGAGCTAAAGATGGTGAACATATGGGAAAGCCTAGGAGGAAGCATACAGTTTTAGTTTTCAAACCTTGCTCTTGGATTGTTACACTAATGTAATGAAAGGACATTAAATGAGCTGAGGTTATTAAACCCTAAAGGTTACTGAGTCCTATTGGGGATCACATTAAAAATGTAATTAAACCAAGTCTAGATATTTTAATTTCTAGCTGGAGATTTATGCAACATAAGCTGATTCTTTTTCCAGTTCTGAACTTTAGTGAAAATGGGCTTGTTAATTTGCTTATTTCTTTTTAGTAGTAACTGAATAGACATTGTCTAGGCCCACTTGGCTCTAGTAAAACAGTAAGTACCAATATGAAAGTCATGGTTCAAATCAGATCAAGTATCTGGGAAGATAGATGCTTGTGCACTGTTATTAAAATCTTAGTCCCCCAAAACTATGTAAAGTCTGCAAACAGGTATCCTCTAAGGCTCTGGCTCTGTGTTGTTCCAAATGGTCCATTGCTGGTGTAATGTTCTCCATTATGGTGTGAGAGGGAACAATAGCCTAAACTGTTAATTCTGCTTATTAGGAATATGGGATTAGCCTTATTAATATGGGATTGTTTCCATCTAAATTGTTCCAATTTCACTGTAACATGAGCTAAATGATTTTAACTCTTTAATTCTAAGAACACTGAATATTCTATAAAAAAAGAAGAAAATAACTGGTCATTCTGAAATCCCCAAATTTTGTGGATTGGACTTAACTTCTAGTGTCAGACTCAGTTGTTGGAATTGTCTCTCTTCTACTTTCATCTAACTTAGCTGCTCTTCTCTGACACTTTGGCTCTACAACATGTTTTCCTCGGGCATGGAGCTGGTCTAAGGGGTTCAACTCCCTGGTGCTGCAGTTTGCAGGTCTGTGCTGGAAAGTTAACTATTGAAATGACTTGGGTCAAAACAATGAACACCCTCCCAACTTACTTCTTGGACTATTTTAGTGACTTGTTTGACATCATGGCTCTGTACAAAACAGCACATTTCTGTGTGAAGCGTGATTTGAGTGTGTCCTGTGGCCGCTCTGGAGCAAGGGATTCTTCCCCCTGGCAATAACATCCTTATTCACGTGGAATATGTGAAAATCAATTGAGACCACAAGGGAACAGCTGTCTGTCTTGGTGACTTCTGCACCCACTTACTGGGTTTGACTGAGCCAGGATGATCAGGCACTGTGGCAGAGTGCAGCTGGGACTGCAGAAGACATGGGTTAAAATCCCCAAGGTCAGGAGAGAGGCTCAAACCGAAGTCTCCCACACCTTGCCCAGTTGCTTTGACTGTTGGAGAGAATGGAATGGTACTACGAAAATATTCAAGTTTTGAATTTAGAAATAATTCTGGGATAACCGAAGCTGCCTTTTCAGGAAAGCTTACTACTGGCTTTTAATTTTTTGCCTGCTACACCTGTGAGAACATGAAAATGAGGAATCATAGGACAAGGAGGAGGATGAGGAATGTTCTTAGGGAGACTATTTCTTTCTTAATATCTAGCCATTGGATAAACAAGGTTGCTGTGCCTGAGACAACCAGGGTAGAGGAAAACTTTTAAGAGATCTGCTTTCCTGCTAGAAAGTATTCCTGTTTGGAGGTACCAGTGATTCTTTACAGATTGTAGGCAGACTGGGGTAAAAGTCAATTCAAGGACTGAATTCAGGGAGAACAGTTTGTATGTGGAGGGAGGAGGATGTAATCCTTTATTTTTGCTACTCTGTGGTAAGAGTGCATCTTCTTGGGCTGTGTATGGGTGGGCTACTTAGGCAAGTGACTGTGTCAAATTAGGGAAAAGGCCAATTTAGGATACTTTTCCTCCTCTGTCAGTGATCAGAAGAGAAACTAGACAAGTAGGAAGCATCTGGTAACGTGTAACAGAAGCCTCAATATGCAGAATGGCATAGAGAAACTGGCTCAGCAGCAGATCTGTATGTGGGAGTCAGCCAATGCTCCCACATTAATTAATGAGGTGAGGAAAGAAATGGAAATGCTTGTTCTCCAAGTTCATTCTCTGAGGAAGATTTATCTGGAAAAGCTTCTAAGTAGATTTAATGGAGATCTATACACTCTGAAAAGAATTTGTACATACAGTTCTGGGCTATTTGAACAGAGGTCACAAAAATAGAGTGGGGCAAGTGATAACAGGTTTTGCCTAGTTGATTATTTCAGGTTTTATTTGTTTCTTAGTGAGTGAAAGTCCCATGAAGTTGAGGGCAACTTTTGAGCCAGTTTTTCTCCTGTCCTCACTGGGGGCTGCTCCCTGCAGAAGTGTTTCCTGAGGAAGAACTGATAAAGACATGAGAATTAAGAACCCAATTCCCCCCCCCCGAAGAGTAGCTCTTGTAGTTTTGCTTTGAAAAGTTACATGTTAGCATAGGCCAATGTATGAATTTACTCCATATCTAAAATGCTTCCTTAATGCTGGCAACATGCCAATGACTTAAAAAAAAGGGAGGGGGAGGTGGGTGGTGATGAAAGATGAGACTAAGCAGCAGCATGTAAAATATATCCAGCTGAAAGGGGTAAAGTGAAAAATGAATGTGCTGTGGGCAAGGGGAACTATTTGGGATGAGGTCAAAACTGAGGGAGAAACAGGTCATGAATGTAAGCTAGAGAAGGTCAGGTTTGAAAGGCGCTTGGATGGATTTTCTCTGCAGTGAGGAGAGGCAGCAGCTAGTTGTGACTCTGCTGTTAAGGCTGAGTTTTGAACTACTCCTTGTTGCGTATGAAAGATGCAACAGATCCTCCCCCAAATGCTGGCCAAGCATGGAACTGGGTTTCCAGGGAGTGCAGGAATAAATCAACCGGTTCATGAGCTCAAATGAATGGAAAGCGGGTCACTATGGCAAGTCAGCGCCCCATGGCACCTGATGGCTTTGCCTCAAGTGACCAGAGCAATTCTGTGCACTCTCTGCAGGCTCTCCTCTGTGTGGTGGGGGATGCTGGCAAAACAGGTGTAATGCAAGCAAGGGATCCAAACTAATTTGTTTCTTTATTAATGCAAGCTTGATGTTGTCCTTGCACACGCAAACACACAGTTTATGAGTAGTTGTTAGGGTAGGGGGGTGAGGAGTCACCTGCTGCAGTTTGCTGGGTTTAGGTGAGTTGGTTTGAGCGCTGCTGGGACTGTTGCTCTCTGTTCAGCGTGCAGTTGTTGCTGGAGTTTGGCTAACTGTATGTTGCTGCCCTGGGCTGTGGGAAGCACAGCCCTTGTAAAGAAAGGTGTCATCTCATCCCCTTCTGGAGAGGGAGGGAAGGCGCAGGCTGCTCTCATCTGTGATGAGGAAGAGAAATTGTATAAGAAAGCCTTATTTTTATAAAAGGAGTAAACCAGCAGCTAATGTAGGTGCTGAATGCCACTAACTGAGTTTGGGAGACTGTAACATCCAGAACCAAGCACTCAAAACACAGAAAGTCCAGAAGCAGTCAAATGCAAACCAGACCTAAATAGTCAAAAGCCTGGAAACCCACAGCTAGGAAGTTTCTGAAGCTTTAGATTCAACTAGTGGTGTAATAATAAAAAGAAAACAAAACATTTCTCATCTTGCCTAAAATCGTCCATAACAAACAACCTCTTCAGGTCTCAGCTGTTTTTGGAAATTAGTGGCACCATAAATATTCTTATGCAGCCCTCTGAACAGTATCATTACACCTTTCAAAGAGGAAAAAATCATATTGTGTGACTTAATAATGTATTTCCATGCATCGCATTTTACTTGAATTTCTTTTCAATTTATACTTAAATTGGAATTTCTTTAGCTTTATGATTCTTGTTTGAGGGATTATTGCAATATTCCTATAATGTTTTTGCCTTTGCTGTACTGCTGTGATTCTGGACTAATATAGGTTCACTCTAAAATAGAGAATGGAAGAGAGCTAGTGCTGGAGTTTGAATGCACTTGAAATTGTGTGGATAAGTAAAGAAGCTTCATCTTTGGTAAAATTGTTTGAATAATGGAGGGAAGGAAACTCAGTGTTTTCTGACAATTGGTGGGGAAAATGCTGGATAAACTGGAAATATTGTTCAGTCAGTCCTATTGCCTCCAACTCTCCCGCATGGTGCTGAGGTCAAGTGAGAGCTCTAGGGACTGGAACGGGTTTTATGGAGTAAACAGGTACCCTTTTATTAGACCTTATTTTCTCAGCTTTGCAGAACTAAACTTAGTGCTCTGCCGTTGATGTTGTTTTAAAACATATCACTTAAGCATTTTTAAATCTTTGACAGACCAATTATAATTAACATGATGGGCCTAAATGGCACAAGAATTCTCAGCTCTTCTCTTGAAGTATCTGGTATGTCAACATAAAAAAAAGTAAAATAAATACAGTTTCTCTCTTCATAAATTTTTAGGCTACTTTAGTCTTCTACCTTGTAATAATTATATCTCCTGAGATATTCGTGCCCTTAGTTTTTCTGCTAGTTTTTTCTTTTGGGCTTGGTACCTGTGGGACCATCAGGCCTTAGTGGTTGCAAATAGTGTGTCAAAATTTGAATTGGTCATCTTTTCTCTCCTCTTTCATTGTCTAAACTAGCATAGATTAGGTGGTTCAGGGTGTATGGCACATGGATACCATTTGGCTGAGAATTTCCAAGTGGGGCGAAGATCCTTGTGAGGAATGTCCATCCTTTTCAGCAAGAGCTACCTCCAGACCACAGGAGCCTTGGAACAACAGCAGCTGTGCTTTGCAGTGATCTGGAAGACAGGAGAAAGATGAGGCTGATGAAGAAATAAACCTATAAACCAATGAAGCGTTTGAAATGAGCAGCTTTCCTGCTGTCTCTGCATATATTCAAAGTCTGTGTTGTTTGGTGATACCTCTCCCACCCTCACCAAAGGTTTTGTTGTGTTGCTGTTTGCTTTGAAGCTCTCAGAGAGCATTGCTGTGGTACCAGATTTAATCTGAGGGTCAACAGACTGGTCTCATTTGACAGCAAACTCCACGGTCACCTAAGTGTCACTGGTGCCGTGCCCCAGATACATCCTGGTACGGTTTTCCTCAGGAGAAAAGATGACAGTTTTGACAAAGGCCATGAAGTCGGAATTACCAAAGCAACATAAATAGGAGTGTGTTCACTGAAGAAAGGAGAAGCTTCCTTCTGGGATCGGGGAAGGACAAAAATTGAATGAATCTTTCTTATACGTGTTATGCACTGGGGAGAGGTGGAGAGAAACTCTTTGCAGGTTTGGCTGAATGACGAAGTTAGCATGAAGTAAGCTAGAGAATTAATTGTATAGACAATCATATAGGTAGACCCTGAATTTTTTCATAAGGGCAGTTTCCCATGTGACATTAATGGTGTTGATAAGACTTCCAATTTTCCCTTACCTCTCCAGGGGTTTGCTGGATGGTTATTACAAATTTTCCACAGACTGTGGGAGATCTAAGAGTTTAGTTTGAACTCTATTCTAGCTGAATTTTTTTACAGCAATGCACTGGCACCTAGACAGTGGGTTACTGTAGCAGTTCCCTTTTTTTTCTTTACTATCTGTTTTCCTATCAGTATATCAATCAGTCTGTGATAATTTTTGATCCAGCATCATTTTTGAGGGAGTGTTTCTAAGAGCAATCAGACCTTTGGAACAAGCATAAGTGGAAAAGAGTTTTCCTCTTGTCCTCTGGATACAGAAGCATGATGGCACCTACAAAAAGGCAACATATACATCATGAACAGAATATGAATTTGCTGAAGAGGATCATTTTAGGCTGCTTAGGTTGGAACAACTTGATAACTCCTTAGAGTGGAGACCCTGGAAAGGCATTCAAAATGGAGAACTTAATATGCTTCATGTAAAAAGAGTGTGACTTGGTGGGAGCCATGCATAGCATTTTAATATTTACAGCTTTGCAAGGGGAGGGAAAAAATCCAGTGGCTATTTCTAAATGAGTTCTAATGGTGACCCATGCAGTCCACTCTCTTCTTTTACGCGCACAAGGGATCTCTCACTGTAAAGAGTGCTAAGTTTGCATGCTTTAACTTAAAATCCTCCTTAAATAGAGTTTAACTGAGACCTTAACTCTCTTGACACTAGACATAATTATTAGGCAAAGCAAGTGCTGTCTTTTATTAAACTAACTGGTAGAGCTGGACAAAGTAGGCAAGCTCCTGGGCATACAAGGATTTGTCTGTTTTTTCCAACTCTCCTAATCAGTCTAAGGAAAAAAAACCCCAAAAAGGTATTTTCTCTTTCTGTTCAAACTTTGTCTTGCTTATGTCCTCAGATCACCACCACTCTATCAGTGCTGAAGTATACATTATTATTATTAACTATAACTTGTACTGTAGTTATGCTATATAAATGTATCAAAAGAGATGGGTCCTGCTGGGAGAGGCTGCAGTCTAATTGGAAACCACACTCCACTGTGAAGTGTAACAGGCATAATAGGACGGAGCACCACGGAGAGATCACCAAAAAAGTGTGTTTGCATAGGTCAGCTCTCCATACAGCTCATTTCAAGGAGCAGGCATGTGCTGGAGTACACTTCAGAAGTTGCCAGTAGTGTCTCCTACTTGCTGGCAGTTATTTAAGGGCTTGATGGTAAAAGAAGTAGTTTTGAAGGATGAGTTGAGGGGTATGGCTGGAACTGATATAACTAAAGAGGTTATGTGTTAATGTCCAGTAGATGTGGGCTGCCAGTGCTAAGCTGGCCTCTGTGTCCTGCCACAGACCTCTGGAAAATGAAAGGTTTGGGAAAGCATGGGGAGTTCAGACCTAGGACATGGGTTAGGCTCTGAAGGAGGCAGAGAACACTTTAAAAAAAAAAAAAATTAGTCTGAATTGGAGTTTTGAACAACTGGAAGATCTGAGAGGCTCAAGTTTGATGTTAATGTAAAACTTTAGCTGGTGAGATGCTTGAGCCTCTCTCTCCGGCTCAGATGGTAAAATAGGACTGAAGTCTGCTTGGAATTTCCAGCCAGGATTTTCCACTATAGCAGAATTTTAGCTGGTGCAACTCATGTATGAACAATACCTGCACTGTGCTCTGAATCCCTGATGCATTCTGGGTGCAAACAGCAGCTGTGGCTGCTGTGTCCTATTCTCCAGCCATCCCTGGTGTTGTGGTGTGGTATCTGTTAGAGAATGATGCAGATATCCCTGGGCAGGTGGAAAGCCATAACAAGCAGACCTTGCTGTAGAAATTAGTCTGGTTTGCAAGAATAATTTATTCACCTGCATTGTTCTGAGACCACGTTTTCTAGAATAAAATGGAAACACGGCTAATGAATGTCAACGAACGTACATCAGATCTGCTAGAATGGGGGTCTAATATGTGCTATTTAGTACAAGACTCAGGAAAAGGGGATTAAGTCTCTCAAAAACCAAAGTTATATCCTCTCTACTGCCCCATATTAGCCAACATCACCTCCTAACTAAGTTTGGTAGGGCTTTCTGCAAGGGTGGGGTGTTGTAGTGCTTGGCCCCAGAACTAGGTCTGGGTCTGAGTAGACAGTGATTTATATCAGGGTTCAAACCATGTGTAACCCATTTCTGTGAAATATTTATATTCCCAGGAAGAGTTTTATCATGGGAGGATTTTCCAGCAGGTTAGGCACATACCTATGCAGGCTTCATTTTTCATAGTCTGATTTAACTGGGTCTATTCAGGAAATGAATAATTGCTATGCCATCATGATTTTTGCTTTCTCTTAGAATCACAAGTTTAGCTGTTGCCTGCAAGGTTCGAACCTGAATCTGATAAAACAAGAACAAGGTGCTGCCTTGGACTATAGGTGAAGTTGAATCTTAGATCACTTTGCATGATTCCTGGAATAATCTGCAATGTCTCCAACACCACAGCTGCTTAACTTCAAAAGGTAGTAGTAGGTGGTGACTTCTTCCAAGTCAGCAAAAAGTCCTCTAAACTCTGACAAATTCAGACCCCACGGCCCCAGTAATGCTATGCTGTTCTGGTAAATCATCCTTGAGGATGAAGCAGTACTGGCAAGTCCTGCTGCAAGGGATGTTCAGTCGCTGTCCCTGGGCTGTTGTCTTTCTGGAGCACGTGTTTACGAGGGGAATGCTCTCCAGACTCAAATTCTTCCAGGCTGTTGCACTCTTGAAGTTTTCACTTAGGGCTGGAGGGCTGAGGAAAGCATTTTCAGTGCCTTCCACCTGCTAACTGTTATCATCTGTAGCCCTGTTTATCCTGATGTCTCCTGATGAAATCCTGATGGTTTCAGAAGGCCCTGAGACTGACAGGTAGCTCAGGCTATACTGCCTGTGAACGATCTGGGGCCCATATCTGCTGGTTGCTTAACTTCACCCAGTTGCCCTTAAAACAAACAAACAAACCAACAAAAAACCACCCCAAAAACCAGAGCAGTGGAAAAATATGTAGGTTTTGCAGTAATTGTGATTGTTACATTTGCCTGTAAAAATATTTCTAGTGGTATCCATAACAGCAACTGGGGACCTTTTCTTTACCTTCTCAACCTTATGCTTCAAACTGTACACTTTCATCTAAGATGTGTATTGATTTTTGGGGGTGAAGGCTATTTTGATCATGTGTTCATTTTTCTATCGTTGTCTATTTTTTTGGGGGGGAGGATGGGGGGGGGAATCTTTTCTGCCAACCATGATCATTCACGTAGTCATTAAAAAGAAAAATAAGGAATGAAAACTGAGACATAGCCAAGATCCAAGAACTCCATCTAGTACTATATTGCATCGCAATATGAATCCTGATTCTCACCAGCCACAAAAATGCTGTAGTTCAGTTTTGGCTTCCCAAGCTTACTTGTGTTACTCGAGGAGCAATAAAATACAAGGCTGAGCTAGGCAGAGAGCAGTCCAGACAAATCTACTACATGCAGTTTTTTAAAATGCAAAGCCTATATGACTTTGCAGCATAAGAACTCATTTTTCATCTTTGAAAGTGTTTTCAGACTGTTTGCTTTTAGTCCCAGAAAAAGAGGCATTATGGAAGTCATATCTGAGAGAGGTTGAGGGACTTGCTTCAGGCCACAGAGGGAGCTGGTATCAGGGCTAAAATCTGGTTTCTGTCATTCCTGTCACAGGTTTTGAAGACCTGTGCCATACACTTGATTCTAACTTGACTTGGCATTATCGGCCCCCAAGAAAAGCCAACTAAAGCCTGTATCTACTTTTTTTTTTTTTTTTAACATAGCAATGTCTATATGTTGTTGCTCCACTTCCATTGCAGCAACAGTACTGTTGTTGCAGCAAGTTTCAGCACTGCAGTGGTGGGAGTACAAGGTGTTTGTCAGGAGACAGCTTAGCATTTCTCATAATGACATCTCGGCACAAATGATAATTCAACAATTCTGTGTTCGAGTTATCTGATGGCGACAAAATTTTCAGAATCGAAGGTATGGGGATAATTAGGACTCTTGCTAATCATTCTATGCGTTTTTATTTTTTTCCTTCTCAATGAAATGAGATTCACATGGATTAATTACTACCTGCTATAAATAAACCTGGTGAATGGCAGTCTGCATCGCAGAGGCAGAGGGTAGCTGTTGTTTAATATATCACAGCTTTCCACGCACCTGCTCGCCCAATGCTGTTGCCATGGGAACCGCACTTTATAAAAGAAGCTCTGCATAATTAGCATGGATCGAGGTCTATATCAATCAGAATAATTTGGAGGAGTACGAAGAGCCCAAAGGAGAAGGCAAAGCTACTTGTCTCTGTAGGGAAGGCATCAGACCTCTGCTGCGTGGTAAATAGTGAAGCAGTTACTGGAAGAATTCAGAGGAATTAGCAAATCTAAGGGAACCAAATTATATAAGACAGAAAACTTTGTCCCCTTGGTTTTCATTATGAAACACTGCTTTGAAAAATGAACAAAGACAAAAAAACCCCATACTTGTGTAATTAACATAGGCTGCACTAGTGCCATCAGTCTGGGAGTCTGGCAATGATGCACGGCACTGCTGGTAATGCATAGCTATACCTTTTGGACCTTCTTCTGACTATATCAAGATAACAAAAATTAATTCTCTGAAATACATGAGAGAAGGGTAGTAACTTATGTATTCCCAAACTGCTGTTTTGTAAGCTTTTGTGCCTGGAGTTCATTGCTTTTTGCCTAAACCTGCAAGACACATGGCAAACCTACAGATGCAGTTGTCTAAGCAGTGCATCATCCTAATCACAATGCAGCAGATTAAGGATAGAACAACAGCTTTAACTTTAATTTTTCTTCCTTCTTGTCAGGTGGTGTCAGAAATATCACTTTAAAGAAAAGGGCTTAATGGTTTTGTAAAATGCCTGAAACTGAAAAGTTGTTTTTAAAAAAAAGTTGGAAGAGCTCTGTGTGTGTGTCCATGTGCAAGTAAGTGACTGAGTGAATCTTCTGCTAATATTTTCTTGGCTGGGAGTCTCAGCTGGATGTGATACAATATTAGTGGAGTGACTGCAGTACGGGAGTTTTTTCTGTAGCTGTATGTGAAGCAATAACTTTGAATTCTTTAGGGGTCCAGTTTGAATGCACGTGTCAATGTAGCATTGTATTTCTGTGTTGATAATAAATGTTGATAATATGAGCCCTTAAAACAGCTCAATAGGAAAAGTTGATGAAAACTTGGAAATCATTTTCTTTGGCATTAGTAATGACAGGAAATGGTTTCAAACACAGTGGATAGTAGAGGCTATTCATCTAAAGGACTTCTGGTAAAACAGTAATGTGATGGGGTGTAGTATGTGTGTTGTCTTGGCTTTTGAAGATGCAGTTATTGAAATCCGTCTAAGTTTGAAGAATTTGTAGACTCTATACAATAGACAAGTTAGTTCTTGGATGACATTGGAATGCCCTATGCTACTTCATTTAACTTATGTAAGAAGATCACGGTAATCTTCTGTATTGGGCGGATTGTGAGGGAAAAAAAAACCAACCCAGAATTAAAATCACAACTTGCTTTAGTTTATTTCCATGGTATTTTAGTCCATGCACTGAAATTCTTACTTTACCCCCAGGATTTTATTAATGTAGAAGCTTGTTGTATTGCTGAGTGCTGCACTAGACTATGGGCTAGAGAAAACTCCTTTGCTACATGGAAGCAACAAATCTAGATGAGAAGGTGAGGTGGTTCTTCACCTCTGCTGAACCTTGGTACTGGATGGAGAGGCTTCTGCCTGTACTGTATCTGCTATCAGATGGAGGGAGGACACTTCATGGGCACAAGCAGAGTTTTGGATGCAGCTATCGCAGAATGTGGAAAAGATACCTCTCGTAACTGCTTCTGTGGCAGGACAGGGCAGAGACTTGAGTCCTAGGTCTCTTGACCAGGAGAATGTTCTTGCTGCTAGGTTTCAGAGCTGTGCTGTGTCTGCCTCTCTTCTTCCTCCCCCTTGAACTCCTTCCTGCATGGCATCACAGCTTTGACAGTCAAAGCACTGCATGGTCTCTCCCCAAAGGGCTGGCTGTAGTGCTCATTTTCAAAAAGCAGTTTTGAATCCCTTTACCCTAAAGAGGGACTCCAGAAAGGAGAGTCATGGGTACAGCCTCTTGTAGCGGGGCTTGCTCCAGCCTGGCTTTGCATCAGACCAGAACTAAGTGCCACCACTGGTGTCCTGGGTGGGCTTGGAAGAACAACTTAAGGCATGTGACAGCTTTCAGTTAAAAAGGAAAGTGCTTAAGGAGTTTAAATGCTTTCAGGGAAAGGTTGCAATTGAGTGAAATCTTTTGGGTTGTAACTTTGCAGGGAGGCACCTACATTCAGCAGAAAATCCTGCTTTTAGGAGCAAACCTAGCTTTAAGTCACTATTTCAAGTTAAGCATCGTAGCTCTGAGAGTAATGATCCAACCGAAGAGCTTCCATAAATTCAATTCATTAAAATAATATTTCCTCTGGCCCCAAAAGTGCCAGATCTCATAAACTACCCATTTGAAATTGTTAGATAAGTTTGGGGTTTTTATTGTTTTTCAAGAGAAAAATGTTACCTCGAGACTAGGAATGTGTTTGGTACAACTTAGTCAATTTTAGAGGTGTTCTCATTGGAGTTATTACTCGTTTTGCTTTTGTATAAAGGAGAGGAGAACAAGGTCCTTGGCTCTAGTGCTGCAAATCTGTTTATACCTGTACAGTAATAATTTAGAGAGAAAGGGAAAAATTTAGTTAGAAAAGCTCAAATAGTGTGGGGACAAGTTTGGAAGGTAATCTTTGTACTGCATTAAGATTGAAGGATGGCATAGATGAGCAGTTAGAAAAATTTCTTAGCCTATGTCAAATTATTCTGTGATCTAGTAGAACAACAGGCTAGATTTTCCTGTGTGTCTACTTCCATTTTTTCCAAAGATAAAAAGCTATGCATTTTGTCCTGTCTATTAAAAAGAGTGAAAAATGCATATAAATCTTCCTTAAATATATTGCTATCTAGTTACATAATCACCACATACATATCTGAGAGAAGAGGATGAATAAAAAGTCACTGGATAGAAAGCCTTGAACAACAGGATGGAAACAAAGATTATTTTTCAGCTTTTTAGTCTTTATGAAAGGATCTGGATTGTGACAGCAGGAAAAAATACTGTAGGTTTGAATTATTAAATAAGGAAAAAGCCTATAGTTTGGGCTACTTCCCTGGCTGCAGCACACTGGTACTTTAATGGTAATTCTTGAGGTATTGGCCCCTGTTGAGATGAAATAAGAGTTGTCGTGTCCCGTCCCCCCCCCCCCCCAGTTGAGTGGTATTGGAAAAGGACAACTATCATGCAAAAACTCGAGTGAAAGCACTGATTCATTTCCTGTGTGCCTTCAAAAACCTCTTTCACCTTGACAGACTTTCATCACTATAAATACTACTCATTTCTGAGGTGAAATGAAAGCCTGGTATATGCATTTTCACTTTGCCAAGCCAGCCATTTTACTTGCCATAAAAATGTAATCATACTCTAGGCTTAATTTCAATGTGTCTTGCTGAAAATGAAGAAACTGTAAGACAACTATTCTACCTTTGAACTTACAGCTGATCAGTGGAAGGTGCTGAAACCTTGCCAGGTAGGAAAACGGGACCAAAGATGTCGCAATATAGCTTCCTAGTTTGTGATGATAACAGCAACTGAGTTGGTTCCCTTAGGAAACTCAGAAAAATTCAGTAAATTCAGAAAATGTCAAGTGATGAGGCAGGCACAATTGCAGAAAAGATCTTTAAGGGTTTGAGGATTAGCATTATGCATTTGGAGTTCTGGTTTTGCTCAGAAACTGCTTGGTCCAGTTGGTGCCACATAGACCCAACAGAGTAAATTTCTTCTGGAAGCATGGATTATTTTGTTGTTGTTGATTGTTTTGTTTGTTTGTTTGTTTGAATTTCCACACCTGAGACCTGCTTCAGTCTGTGTGCCGCACTGGAGAACAGCTGTTGTCAGTTTGCCTTTATTATCCTTGCTGCCCTTCCTTTCTTGTCTAACTTGTTGCCAGTCTTTCTTTTCTTGTGGCTTGCTTTAACTCCTTCTCTTTCAGGGGTGGAGAGCTGGAATGGGAATTGAAAAGCAGTGAGCCAGAATCAGATCTGTAAGCTTCACCTCTTTGGCAAAGCATGTGGCATTAGCTCTAGGTCTTCATTACTTCTGTTTCAGTAGTATGTTGAGTTACTACACTGACTTTTCAGTGTAAACCTGGCACAATGGGCTTCTAGAAAGCAGTGTGTAATTCAGATAGAGGTTATGTAGCCACACAAGGCATATTCTGGAGCTTTACCTTGTGGGGGAAGGAGGGAGTGAGACAAGAGGCATATCTCCATTGTCCCAGAATACTGTTAACCACAGTCAGCAGGTACGTTTGTTTCTGCTGGCATATGGGGCTCGGAGGTGCTTTGGAGAGTAAAGGGATGCAGAATTTTCCCATCTGAGTGAGACTGGGCTTGAAATATCACATATCCTTACAGGGCTCTGTTAACCCATTGTGAGGTGCTTGCGTTGGGCATGCATGTGAACATAGATCTTGATGGACAGCAATGCACTAAAAGAAAAAGACGTAATTAATGATGGTGCAAGAAAAACGCACCATCCTAAACCTTCCCTTTGAAACTCAGGGAATCTTTAGAGATTTGTAGACAGCAGGGGCTGCTTATGTTGCTTAACTATGTCTTCTGCCACTGACACAGCAGCACCTCGCTTTTATAGTTAATGCGGCAGATTCTCTCTTTCTATCCCCATTCAGCTGCCCGTGGAAGTTATTTACAACCTCAGCAGAAAGATCAAACAATGCTGTGATAACTGGCCCCTATTGACACTGTCAGGTTTCCAGGTCTGTAAGACAAATGTCGCTTCTGGCTCGCAGCACCCTGTGTGCTGTGCATTTTGATGCAGATTTTTATTACCTGGCAGGTGGCTTGGGAGTCATGGATGGAAAAAAGGGCTCAGATCAATAATGGAGGATGATCAAGTCATGTCAGAGAGGGGTCAGCAGGCAGCAGTTGTGGAAGTTGCCCCTTGACAGGACTGTCGGGTGGCGGCATGGGGGAGTGCCTTGATTTCTGAAAAGCATTGTGCTGTGTTAAGAGTGCCTAATTATAGCTGTTGCTGTGGCCAGCTAAAATAACAGAAGGCTTTGAACAGGGATGGTGAATAACTGCATTTTGTTCTTGTTAGTGTTACTGCTGTCTCTCTGTCTTGCACTGGGCTGTGCTGGTCTGGGTCCCCTGAAGTGCAGGCTTTGTCTTTTCCTAGTGCCATAGTGTTTGGAGAGGCCCTGAGGGGCTCTCTAGTCTCACATAGAGATTGACTATGGGCATTTTATTCCCAAGATGGTCTTATCCTGCCTGCTTTTAAAAACCTCCAGTGTCAGCTTCCTTTAATGTGTTTGGTTCTCTGTATCAACTGGTGCTGCCACTGCTTTATCTGTAGACATTTCAACATAGGATTAACTTTTCCAGCTTGAAAAGGCAAGTGGCTAAGACTTCTGGCAAAAGATATTGGGCTGCTATAGTGCTTTTATCCTGCAATGCTGCTTTTAGAATCAGAGAAGTCCTGCTCTCTGTGTAAGACCTGCAGATATTGTTGTTTGATTTCAATGATGTACTAAAACCTGAGGAAGCTTTTAAAAAAAAATAAAACAAAACCAAAAAAACACCTCACAGTTTTTGCTTTGGTTGCACAAACAGGGCTATGACAGGGGATGGCCTCGTCAAAGTTTCGGACAGAACTTGGTAGTAGATTTAGCAACCTCTTCATTTTATCTTGATTTGTGTCTCCTTGGAATTAGATGAGCAGCAGATTCTGCAGTTTTCTTTCAGCACAATCCAGGGAGACGTCTGTAAGTAATTTCTGCATTATAGTCCCTATTTATATCTGTAATTAAAGAAATAAGTATCATAGTTATCCTTCTGATTTCATAATTACCTCTTTGAAATAATAGCCCCATTCCAGGTGTTTTCTAAAATAAAACAGCTAGGGAAATTAATTTCAATTAGAAAGGAAAAAATACAAACTGAAGTGGAGTTTTATTGAAAAAAACCCCCACAACACCTAAAACCACAATCGCAAAAAAAACCCCCAAAAAACCAAACAAACCAAAAAAACACCAATCAAACCCAACATGCATTTCTTGGAGGGTACTTCATTTAGAATGAACCATTGGCAGCAGTGCCCTTTATCAAATGACATTTAAAGCACATTAATCTGCTGAATTCTGAGGCTTCCCAGCAGCTTAAAACACATCTGGAGGCAAAAAATCAGTGAATTCTTAATGGGAATGAATAGTCTTTTGGTATGCTCTAGGCTTTCTCACTTAGAAGATTTAGTAATGCTGAGAAATCTGAGTTATATATGTGAAAACTCATAAGCAATCACAAGTTTATGGCCTGTGCATGTTGGAGTTCAGAAGAAAGGTAAGTTTTTCATCCAGAAGAAAATGAGAGAACCCATGAAGGAGCACTTTCATCTCAACCATTGCTTTCTTTTCTTTGTCCCTAATCTTTCTTCCAGCACCTTTTGTATTGTCTGTGACCACTGCAAATCCTATTTTCTTCCTGAGACGGGGTTGCGGGGGAAACTGTTTGATGTGGGATATGTGGAAAGGAGCTCTGAGAGCTGCCAAGGCTGGCAGATTTTGGGAGAAAGTCACGCTCATTAAAGCTCAAAGTCTAAAGTTGAATTCTGCAGCAGAGCCTCTTCTCTTCTCCAGCTTTAGGCAACCCCCAAAATGATCACTGGAACGCTGCTCACGAGAACAAATATGGCCTGAAAGCAAGTTATTAAGGTCACAACTCTCTTCTGGAGTTTTTCAAAGTGTGCCTGTTGCTATTAGTTTTGCAAGGTTGCTGTTCCTGTCAGGAATTACATCAGCAGGGTATGGTAGCACCCATCGTCTTGTAGGCCCCATTGAGCTATTTAAGTTTTCAAAGTATCAATGTTTTTTCTCCCTGGGCTTTAATTCATTCACGCAGCCCTGCTGGGATATGGAGGGTCCTTGATGAACTTTCAGGTTTAAATAAATGCTTGGTACAAGTGAAGGGCTCCAAGTTTACACCTTTGAATTTGAGTGTAACTTTTAAAACTGGACCGGCCATCTCTTAAGAAAGCTTTTGTCTTTTTCTTAGGTAAGAATTAAAATTGTTCTCAACCTCAACTTCACAGGGAAATGCTATAGCAAAGTGTGAAAATGAACAGGAAAGTTAACTTTATCTCTTTATAGGTAAAATAAAGTCTTGGGGATACTTGGTGTCTGAAAGCATGTACTTTAAGGCTTAGAGCTTATCAGATCTGCATGTTATGCTAGCCATGTGCTATTTCCATTTCAGGGTAAGATCTGGTGGACGTCACCTGAACTAAAGGACTGTTTACAACTGTGACAATTCCTTTGAATTAAGTATCAGTCCTTTCACTAATAACATGGGACTACAAACTTGCCAAGGAGGTCCTGAGTGGGTATTGGGCAGGGATGGAATGAAAAATGACCAGGATTCATTCATAGAAAGGGCATATTTCAAATGGTGAGTGGGATTACAGATTGGAAGAACAGAAACTAGGTATTTAGGATTTCTTTGAAACTAGTGCTGCAAAAAGCATTTGCCTTCTAGGGAAAATATTCTTTGAACATTGCAAAACGTAAGTGAATTTGCCTTGGATGTATTTTTCATAATTGTCCTCTTTCTTTGTGTTAATAACTAAGGCTATTGCTGCTTAAGGACTTGATCCCTTACAGCCTGTGTTTTTCTCTCTCCTTGATCCTGTGGTGAAGTCATAATGCTGCATTTTTTTGTGATATTACGATCATTTCCATGGCAACAAACTGATGCCCAAAGTATGGGATCATGACTTTAGTGTGGGATCAAGCAAGAGGAGATAGAGTCCTTATTAAAATACACTTTGTCAATAAGAAGAAAAGGCACTCATAAAAAAAATCCATTAATTTTATTATGCATTTCCTTCTCCAGCTAAGCATAAGTGCAAATGAAAAGTACTTCTTTTAAGGAGCTGTTTGTTTTTTTACTTGTTTATGTTGATCGATAAAATGTTTGTTTGAAAGGAAACATGAACTAAAGAACTGCAGTTATAATATACACAAAAACTTACTTAAAATTCTGATGGTAAATTTTTTTGGAAACAGAGGAGTACTTTCTAATACCAATAGACCTATATAGAACAATGATGATGAAAGGTTGCTTGGCAGACCTTCCCCAGGAAAGATTACCTTTATGATTTGTTTGTAGGCCCCTTAGGAACTTCCTGATCCACCCAAGCTGTAGCTATGCTCTGTTAGGCTCCCCTAGCCATGATATTTCTCTTTTAAGACCTTGCAACATCCCTAACTATTGTTCCGCCTTGTCACCCACACCAGGGAAAAAGAAACCATGGCCCCAAAGACCTGTTCTGCAAATCCTTGTGTGTGCTTAGCAGAGAAGACCACCTCCTGCCCTACTTTGGAATACATTGAACCCAACAGATATTTTGGAGGGTGTCATGAAGGCCAGGCAATATTATAAGGAACCTGTCTGCTATTGCCAGTCTAGAAGCATCAAAGGAACTTACCAAATAAAAACTCTGTCAGGGTTACCTTTGCTTTGTGTGTTTTCCCCTTCCCTAGAACTGAGGCTAGCTTGGAGAGGACACTGCATGAATACTTTCTAGATATTTCCAAATAGGAGCAAGAAAGAGGCAAAGGATACCCTGGTTTTGTAGTCTCATACTGCAAAAGATACCCTTGATACAATAAGAGGTTGGCCGTCTCGTCTTCTGTCACGCAGTGGTTCATACAGAGAGGACAGAGACACTCTTTCTGAACAAGAGGCTATTGTCAGTCCGTCTACTTTCTCCAAGACCTTGTTCTAAACAGTTGTAACCCTGGCAAGGAAATACCAGGTTATCTGTATTTCTGTGAAGTACATGCGGAAGGGCTGAAGGTATGGCTGGCCAGCCTGTGGCAGAGATGAGGGATGGTGAGGTAAGGTTGGTTGAGTTTGGAGCGTGAATCCCAACCTATCCTATGCTGTTGACTTTTGAGGAGGCATCATGAGTCAACCTGTGTTACTCTGAACCCTCTTTCTGACTTTTGCCAGCAGAATAAGATGTCAAATTCTCAGTTCTCATCCCATGGGCCTGATTCTCCTCTGACTTACACTGAGGCATGTCAGAAGCGCCCCCCGTGAGGCCAATTTATTGGTGTAAATGAGGAGAGAATCAAGCAGTGGGTAAAGACAGTTGTAGGCTTCAGGATCTGTTCTCCCTTTGGTGCATGCTGTGATTTATGCACAGAACTACTATTAGCAACAGTGAGAGAAGAGATACTTACATTGCTAAACAGGATTTTTTTTCTCAGCTGCCTGAAGCTACTCGGTATAAGCCTGTTGTGAAAGTGATTGGAGATTTAGGGGAAGGAATGCCAAAGAGAAATAAGAAAAACAAAACTAATCCTAAACTAAGCAACTGTAAGAATTGTGGTTTTTTTTTTTTTTTGTGTGTGTGTGGTTTTGTTTGTTTGTTTTTCTTGAAACCTGGTGGGTTTTTTTAACAACTAAATAACTGTTCTTAATAGTCCTGAATTTTTGGAGTGGCTCTGTGGGTGGGGATTTGCATAGCCACTGATGAGGGTGGAGGTAAAAGGACAAGGGAAGTTGAAAGTGGAAGAGCTGGAATCACTTCCTGTTCCTTTCCTTCATTGCAATTTGCCTTATAACAGCAGACCTCTGTGGAAATACAGCTGCTGCTCTTGTTATTTTGCAAACCAGGTTTTACTCCTTTTTCCTTTTAATAGAAATGTAACTTTTGATGTGGTTGCCAGCTTCAGAACTGTTACAATTAAGACTAGTTTTTTCTGTCTTCTGCCTTATCTGCGATGTCTTCTAAATTTCCAAGTCTTCTACATTTCTAGCCTCTTTAACAAAAGGCTTTTTCTCTTGCCTTGAGATGTAGGCATGAGGGTAAGCTACTCCTTGACGTTACAGGGTAGAATGTACCAGTTCTGCTATTATCCATATCCAGGCATTGCAGCAAACTGGCGAGAGTTAATCTTTATTAAGCAAAAGCATATAGGACCCGCATAGGCTCTATAGTTGCACTGTATTCTCATGCTTACCATTTCCTTTATTGATTTGCCTGTCTAAATGAGTACTTCTAAACTCTGTGGGTGTTTTCCAATTAGATAAAAGGCAATTCATGTCACCCTGCTGCAGCTCTAACAGCCATAACTAAGAGAGCGCATTGAGGACTTCTCAGCAGAACAACCTAGTTTAATCAAGGTGGCCCCCTTCAGTGCTACCTCATCTGCAGGACATCTCTCTTCATATGCGATGCTTCCTTTATTGGAACTTTAGAGGAATGGGCGGCAGCTACACTAACAGCTGTGGCTGCGCTTTATGGGCCAGCTATATGGTTAGTGGAGAAGATGCATGAGCTTCCCTTTTTCAGGCTGTTTTGGGAAAGTGCTGCTTCTCCAATGAGAACACGGGTGCAAGGCTTGGCACCTCGCTCCAGTAAGAGCTGCCAGCGGCATCGCCCTTTCCAAATGGGAAGAGAAACATCTCAGAAGACTGTCACTGCTGCTTATGTGAATGGTGCTGCTGCTGTGAGAGCTGAGTCTAATAAACCTCCTAATAGTCAGAGCCAAGCAGGTGTTTGCTGAGTGTTATGCATTTTCTGGGGAATCATAGACTCTGTCTTTTGTGGGAGAAGCATGTTTCCTTGCAGGCCCAGAGAGCTCTTATGTTCCCCTTCCGGAGACAGTGTGCAGCTGATGGACAATCCCTGGGCATGGCTGAGGAAACCACAAAGGGAAGTGAGGGTTTCAATCTGAAACTCTGTTTCGCTTAACAGTCCACATCCTATCCTGGTTTTGACCCTTTGAATTTCTCCTTGCTGCTGCCTTTCATGCTCCTCTGCCACACGCTCTCCCAGCAGACCACCCAGCTGAAAGACTTTGGGCAGATGCTTCCCTTCCCACCTTCAACAGGGTCCCTGTGCTGCTTGCTTTACTATCCAGCACCATGTGCCCAGAACTCTTTGCTCTAGTGACACAGCCAGTGTGACCTCCACGGAAGCCTTACGTCTCTGAGCCTGTTTGTCACCTATGCGTAGGACCACTGGAGTCAATCTCTGGTGGATAAAGTGAGCAATCAGCTGTTCCTTATGCATCAGTTAGAGCTCTGAGATGGGGGAAGGCATTCTTGGCCCCATGTATTTGTTATTAAGAGAGAGAAATGTGGCTGGGTACACAGAACTTCATCTGCATTGCTTTCTACCTGTAGTCCTTTTGGAAGATACTATGGCTTCATACAAACTCTCTGACCTTAAGGAAGGGGGATGGGTTTCTTTTCGTGTACTCCACGGTCTCATTTGCTATCTGATATATGATAAGGTATATTCATAGTGTCCTGCAGCACAAAAAGGGTTTTTAGCTTAAACTGTAGAGGACAGAAGTGGCAGAGTATAAACTTGGGTGAGATCTGTCTAGATACTGTGCCAAACTGAAATTTCTTTGCCTGTGTAGGTCTTGCCCAGAACCTTTTCAGTATTAGATGGTCTTTCTCAAGGGACAGGTCCATGTAAGTGCTCCCTGAGATGCCATGGTGTCTATATACTGCTATAGACCCCAAACTGTGATCGAGTCTTGTGGAGCGTCAGGTGGTTAAGGAAAACTTTTCAGCTGCAATTCCTAGATTGTAACCAAAGTTACAATGAGGATTATTTTATTTACCATCAATACATTTTATTGGTACCAAAGTTAATGCTGTATTATTTTATTTTTCAGTAAGAAAGGAGCATCCTGTTTTTCTGTTTCTTGTCTGGTCTAAGCCGGCACCAGGCTTGCTAGTGACAGATGGTATCCAGCTATCTCAAAGGGGTAAAAGAATCCTCACTCATGAGATGGCGGGGCTCATAGAGAGGGCTTTAAACTAGGTTTGAAGGGGGTAAGGGATAAAACTAGGTGCACCAGAGATGAGCCTGGGGGCAGCATGCCAATGTTAGGGGTAGATTCAATAGGCCAGCTCAAATGCATCTATGCCAATGTACGCAGCATGGGCAATAAACAGGAGGAGTTGGAAGCCATCGTGCAGCAGGATAGATGTGACTTAGTCGCCATCACGGAAACACTGTGGGACGACTCCCATGACTGGAGTGCTGCAATGGATGGCTATAAGCTCTTCAGAAGGTGGTGGGGTGGCTCTCCATGTTAGGGAGTGTTTGGACTGTACAGAGCTACACGATTGTGATGACAAGGTTGAGTGCTTATGAGTGGGGATGAGAGGGAAGGCCAATAAGGCAGCTATTGGGCTGGGAGTCTGTTATAGACCACCCAACCAGGTTGAAGAGACGGATGAATCATTCTGCAAGCAGCTAGCAGTAGTCTCAGAATCGTGTGCCCTTGTTCTCGTGGGGCACTTCAACTTTCCAGATCTCTGCTGGAAATACAACACAGCAGAGAGTAAGCAGTCTAGGAGGTTCCTGGAGTGTGTGGAAGATAACTTCCTGACACAGCTGGTAGGTGAGCCAACCAGGGGAGGAGCCTTGCTAGACCTACTGTTTATGAACAGGGAAGGACTGGTGGGAGGTGTGATGGTCGGAGGCCGTCTTGGGCTTAGAGACCGTGAAATGATAGAATTCTCAATTCTTGGTGAGGCAAGGAAGGTGGTCAGCAAAACCACCACTATGGACTTCTGGAGGGCAAACTTTGGCCTTTTCAGGACACTGGTTGAAAGAGTCCCTTGGGAGACAGTCCTGAAGGGCAAAGGGGTCCAGGAGGGATGGACATGCTTTCAGAAGGAAATCTTAATGGCTCAGGACCAGGCTATTCCCATGTGCCGCAAGTCGAACCGCCGAGGAAAACGACCGGCCTGACTGAACAGGGAGCTTTTGCTAGGAGTCAAGAAAAAAAGGAGAGTTTATCATCTCTGGAAGAAAGGGCGGGCAACTTGGGAGGAGTACAGGGATCTTGTTAGGTCATGCAGAGAGAAAATTAGGAAGGCAAAAGCTCAGCTAGAACTAAATCTGGCCACTATTGTAAGGGACAACAGAAAATGTTTTTACAAATATGTTAACAGTAAAAAGAGAGCCAAGGAGAATATCTATCCTTTAATGTATACAGAAGGGAACGTAGCCACCAGAGATGAGGAAAAGGCCAAGGTACTTAATGCCTTCTTTGCCTCAGTCTTTAATAGTGAGACCAGTTATCCTCAGGGTACTCTGCCTCCTGAGCTAGAAGGTGAGGATGCAGAGCAGAATATACACCCCATAATCCAGGAGGAAATAGTTAGTGACCTACTACACCATCTGGACACTCACAAATCTATGGGACTAGATGGGATCCATCCAAGAGTACTGAGGGAACTGGCGGAGGTGCTTGCCAAGACATTCTCCATCATCTATCAGCAATCCTGGTCAACAGGGGAGGTCCCAGAGGACTGGAGGCTTGCCAGCGTGACGCCCATTTACAAGAAGGGTCAGAGGGAGGATCTGGGGAACTATGGGCCTGTCAGCCTGACCTTGGTACCGGGGAAGATTATGGAACATTTTGGCTTGAGAGCACTCACGTGGCAAGTCCAGGACAAGCAGGGGATTGGGCCCAGTCAGCATGGGTTTACGAAAGGCAGGTCCTGCTTGACCAACCTGATCTCCTTCTATGACCAGGTGACCCACCTAGTGGATGAGGGAAAGGCTGTGGATGTTATCTACCTCGACTTCAGCAAGGCCTTTGACACTGTCTCTCATGGCATACTCCTTGAGAAGCTGGCGTCTCGTGGCTTGGACAAGTGTACTCTTTGCTGTGTGAAAAACTGGCTGGCTGGATGAGCCCAGAGGGTTGTGGTGAATGGGGTTAAATCCAGTTGTTGGCGGGTCACAAGTGGTGTTCCCCAGGGCTCGGTGTTGGGCTCCGTTCTATTTAATATCTTTAGCAATGGTTTGGATGAGGGGATTGAGTGCACCCTCAGCAAGTCTGCAGATGACACCAAGTTGGGAGGCAGGGTCGATCTGCTTGAGGGTAGGAAGGCTCTACAGAGAGATCTGGACAGGCTGGATCAATGGGCCAAGGCCAACTGTGTGAAGTTCAACAAGGCCAAGTGCCGGGTCCTGCACTTCGGTCACAGCAACCTCATGCAGCGCTACAGGCTTGGGGAAGAGTGGCTGGAAAGCTGCCTGGCAGAGAAAGACCTGGGGGTGCTGGTTGACAGCCAGCTGAATATGAGCCAGCAGTGTGCCCAGGTGGCCAAGAAGGCCAACGGCATCCTGGCCTGTATCAGAAATAGTGTGGCCAGCAGGAGCAGGGAGGTGATTGTTCCCCTGTACTCGGCACTGGTGAGGCTGCACCTCGAGTACTGTGTTCAGTTTTGGCCCCTCACTGCAGGAAAGACATTGAGGTGTTGGAGCATGTCCAGAGGAGGACAACCAAGTTGATGAGGGGCCTGGAGCCTAAGTCTTAGGAGGAGCAGCTGAGGGAACTGGGATTGTTTAGTTGAGAGAAGAGGAGGCTGAGGGGAGACCTTATCACTCTCTACAACTACCTGAAAGGAGGTTGTAGTGAGGTGGATGCTGGTCTTTTCTGTCAGGTGGCTGGAGATAGGATGAGAGGAAATGGCCTCAAGTTGAGGCAAGGGAGATTTAGGTTGGATATTAGGAAAAATTTCTTTACTGAGAGGGTTGTCAGACATTGGAATAGTCTGCCCAGGGAAGTGGTTGAGTCACCATCCCTGGAGGTATTCAAAAAGCACGTAGATGGTGTACTCCATAACATGGTTTAGTGGGCATGATGGTTGGACTCGATGATCTTGAGGGTGTTTTCCAACCTAAATGATTCTATGATTCCATGATAATGTGTGATATGTAGGAGGAGGTAGTGCTTGTTGTTGTTTTTTGTTTTGTGGAGTTTTGTTTGCTTTTGAGAAATGGCAAGAAAAAGAGTGAATGGCATTTGGTTATGATTCTGCATTACTTTAGGTTAGGATCTGGTATTAGTGCTTGCGTATTGCCTATGCAGAGCAGCCAGAGGAAGTACGCCATGATTCCAGAAATTCTGGGTGTGTTTTTGAGCAGATTCTTCTCATTTTTCCTGGGCTTGAAGCAAAATAACTGACCCTTCTTGCTTCAGAAACTACTAGCACTCTTGCTGTGACAGCATGAAGGAAAAGAAGTATCTCAAGTGCTGCTGTGAATGGTGCTGGGGTAGCCTGTCTGTAAGAGATAACTTGGATTCTTTGGGGTTTGGAGCTCACCCTGGTACCTTCTGGCTCGGGGCAGCGTGCACAGAGCCAAGAAATTTGCCGGTGTCCTATGTAGCTTCCCAAACCCAGTTGCTGGGCTCTACTCTATTCACAAGATGTACCTACATCACCTGTATGGTGTAAAGAAGTGAGTTGCCGCAAGAGGTAATGCACTTTCTTTGCATACCATGGCTCTTTGTTCAGTGTGAGCAGAAAGTGCTCCCAGCAGCCATTCTCCTCGCAGTGCCACGTGTGTCAGCCAGGCTGAACACTGCAGCAGCTCTGCAGTCTGCTCCCTTGCAGCCCCTTTTCAAAGTATGTTAATGGTCCGCTTTTAAAAGTCTTGTTACCGCTGCCCTTAGTTGCAAGACTACTTAAATCTTTCCATCGTGTATGACTGCTCTTAGGTGGGATGTTTCCAGGCCACAGCTCTCAATCTTCAGAGGCACTGCAGTTTTTGGAGGAAACCGTGTTGAGATCTGGCTGGCAAACCTTACTCATCGGAAGCATTAAAGTACACTGCCAGTGAGAAAATATAGAATGATTTGTCCCTCCTTTCCCCATCACTGCAACAACCCCCTGGCTAACCTGGAGCTTTGCATAGCCAGTACATTAATGCCACCTGGCTGCTGTAAAGCAGAATGGGAGATAGCTCTACTCGTCTTTCTTCTGGGATGTTACTGCCCATGTCAGTTTGTGTCTTCTCTAGCCTGCCCATTTTTCCATTAGACTTGTAGGAACTCAGTTCTATTGGAGGCTTATATCCTCCTCTTTCAAATTTGGATGAAATTAGCTATTGAGTTTGAAAGATGAGGGAGGACTTGCAAATTTACACATTTACTGGACAGACAGCACAAATGCATAACCATCTTATTATTAGAAGGTTAGGTTAAAAATAAATAGTAAAATGCCTGGAAATTCATAGCATGACTCTCCTTATTTTAAATGTCATAATACAGTATTATACTTGTCTATAAAAATCATTATAAAAACATTACAGTGAGGAAAAATAAGGAAAAAACCCCAAATAATCATGGTAAATGGCATTTTTTCAACTCTCCTTGTAGCATAAGCAGAGAAGCAGAAACTAAACACCAAAAGTTAATATGAGCAATATGTTATGCATTTCTTACATTGAGAGACTGAGAAAAATGTGGAAAAGGATGTGTTCAGAGTAAAAAAGTAATAGATGAGTTGAAAAGACTTTGATGGCAGTTTACATTTATTTCCTTCCAAAAAATCAAAGCAGTTAATTTTTTTTTTTCAAAACATGTGTTTGAATGCCTCTAGCTGTAAATCTTACAAGTATACTGAAGGACTTTATTAATTTTAAGAATTCTTTAACCTTGCTTTACATCATCCGAGAGATGTAGGTTTACTCAGGAATATGTAGTCACTGAACAAGCACTGTATCAGAAGGCAAGATGAATAGAATTAAGGTTGCCATGGGTACTTTGCTTTTGAATTTCTTTACTTTTGAGTTTAAAGTCTAAACATAAAAATCCCAGTAATTTTTGGCTTTTGTAGTTTCACACTGAATACACACATAAATTAACAGCTTACTCATGGCTGCAAGTGTAGCTATTACTGTCTAATGTATAATTCCCTGTACACAGACAAGCTTTGTTTTTTCCTTGTTCTCTAAGTTTTTAATTGCCTAGTGTTTTGCAGTACGACATAAAGAGCAGGTGTTCAGAAACCATGTAGAAATTAAAAAAAAAAGAGAAACAGGTTATCTTTTGACTGAGAAATTTCCTCTGGCATTTGGAAGAACGGAAGGAAGATAAATGAAGACCAGCATTGAGCTAGGGTTTTTATGGATACTAGTGTAGGCTATTAAAAAAAAAAAAAAAAATCAGAAGTAGCCTGTGAATAAAGACCTTTAAATAGCATTAATTTGGGGAATATCTAATTGCAGAGCATTTCTTCTCCTTTATGCAAACTCATGAAATCAGTCTGTTGCTGTGAGGAGGCTAACTAATTGTAGCCTGAAAGTTTCATCAAAAAGTTGTGTCAGATCTGTTTGACGTTCACACCAGCACCTGGAGAGATGCGCAGGTGGCATGGTAGGTGCTGCACTGAAATACAGAAAGCTGAAACCATCCCAGGAGGGCTGAACTTGCTGCCTCTATCACTTGCCACAGGGTCTCCAGTCTTGCAGGCTGAGGCTTTGAAGCCTGCCTTTTGCACCCCTTCAAGCTTAAAATACTGGGGTGATGCTCTCATCTCCTGTTGAATAGGCACAAGGGTGAGACCCAGCATGTGCTCACCTCCTGGTTGCAGAACTCTTTAACGAATATTTCTGCTACAGCCTCTATAGGCAGAGCCAGACAATTACTGAAGTAGCTGCCCCTATAGGAACAGTGTAACTGTTGGGTGAGTCTTTCCCAGCTTTGGGGAGAATTTTACAGCGGGTTTTGGGTTACCCCTTGCAACACTTACTCTGTTAGCCAGTCCCAAGCGAGTGATGTGTTTCAGAGCTATCCTGGGCATTTGTAGGAGCCCCAATCGCTGTTGTGCAGGTGTAATCCTGGTCCCGCTTGCAGGGTTTCTCTCTTGGCTAATGGGAGTCCTGGAAGACAGGGTATGCTTGTTGGCATCCCTGCTCTCCCCGTGGCAGCACTGGTTTGTTTCCCCAGATTTGAGAGATGTAAAGAACCTAGATTATCTTGTACACCTGCTTGGCTGGTGTGCGATTGTTCCCCATAGCATATTTTCAAGTGTTTTGTCTCAATCGGTTCAAGTGGTGGGGCTTTCATTACTTGTCTTGGGAGATATATTTCAAAATATAATAGACTTCCTCGCTGAAAAATATTTCCTGATATGCAGCCTACACTTTTGCTGGTTTAATTACTACTGCCATTTGCAATTACCAGTGCTAATTACTATTGCCATGTTCATTTTTAAAACAATGTAGTGAGTTCTGAAGTAAGCTGGCATTTTAGGATTCCGATAAATGCAATTGGATGAATACTCATCCTGTGGGAAACTCTCTAGTAAAATACAACATTCCATTATAAATCAAAGTAAAGCACTGAGATGTAAAAATTTCTTCTGAAAAGAGTAGTTCTGGGAAAACCCCCCAACTACTTTAAGTCAAAATTAAATATTTCAAGTTTGACATTATTTTGGAGATTTTAATCTAACTTTAAAAAATATTTTTTCATTTTAGTTGTCTCTTTCCATGTTAACTTTTTTTTTTTTTTTTAAAATGACTGCTATTCTTGGAGTAAGGGAAACATCTTTCCTGGCTGATGTGTCCCTTGATTCAGATGTGTAGTGATGTTTCATCCTTTGGAGCAGAGAGTTGTTTTCTCACTATCCCCAGGGTACCTGAGGATCTGGGATCCCTGCCTCTGAGACAGTCCCCTGGCAGAATCACTTTTTGTACAAGCCCACAGATCTGACTCTTTGACTTTAGTGCAGCCCCTCTGTTGTTCAGCCAAAAATCCCAGGGAACCCAAGTAACCTTCACTGCTGCTGTGCTGGAGATTAAGGAGAAATTTGCCTGGAATTATCTGCAATTGCCACAGTCCCATAAATAGCTCATTTTTTAGCCAGTAACTTCCCATGGAAAACTATTCGCGGCTGGGGCAGGGAACTCTGAGCAGGTGTAGGGAGAGTTTTTGTGGAAGTGAGCAGAGAAATGATGGTTATGTTGAAGCACTGCTGGCAGGACTAAATTCCTTCTGGTTACTGGGGATACATTGATATGCTGTTCTGCCTCTTCTCGTCTTGTGAGACGCTCTGGGGGATATCTTTTTAATGGTAACCGCCACGTGTTATAAGATGTGCCTTGAGACGAGATGGATTTTATATACTCTTACCCACATTACAAATGCGACTCTTGTGGTATGAGTTGGTGAGAGTTATTCTTGACAGAGTTTAGTCATTATTTCAGCTTCAGTGCATTTTAATCATGCTTCCTCTGTCAAACATAGCAAATATTTCCATTCTTTATTCAGGTAGCTTTTTCTTTTTCCCTGTGGCTCTCAGAAATGAAACAGAGCAACAGAATTATTTCAGTTCATCTGTATGTTTGTGGGTGTCTGCTCTTCACCAAAAGCACAGCATTTAAAAATCCATGTTGTTTTGGGGAACTATTACTCTTACCCTAGCTGGCTGATATTTTGCAATGCCTGTAAAACTGAAGTCCACTGGAGTGTTTAAGGCCGGAAGAACATTTAATAGTGGGAAGGCAACCTGTACAGAGAGTTGTATTATTTAAAGTCCAGTTGCTGGAAGGATTTGGAGTTTCTAGCCAAATCAAAACAATAGTGGGTAATTTTAAGCAGAGGAGCCAGAAATCTCAGTAGAATCAGCAGTACTTATGTCAGGGTCTGGAGGCAGTAACTCTGAAATTCTTATCCTGAGTCTCTCCCTGATGTATATTTTAGTGTGGGGCAAGTCATTCACTCTATCTCCAGCTTCAGTTTTCCTGAAGGTGATAATGTTTGCAATGATTAAGAGGAGGAACATTATGTTAATGCAAATGGTGGGGTGTTGGGGGTGGGGTGGGGTGTGGTTTTTGGGGTAGTGGGGTGGTGGTTTTTTTTCTTCCAGACTTAGAATGAATATAAAACAGGTTTATCTTTTAGCATTTTTTCTGTAAACTGATTCATGTAAGAGTTTACATTAGTAGTCTGCCCTCTATAAGGTTGATATGCTTGTTCCAGTTTTATGGTACTTTTGTTTCTTTTGCCAGTATACAAAGTAAACTGTGCTCCTGTGAACAGAGGATGAATTCTGGTGAAGAAGAAAGTGGGGAAGAGAAGGTTGTGGAATGTGTCAGTGGAGGATACTCTCTAATAATAATCACAGTACTCTGCTCTGCAGTCTCCTGGCTTTCAGGGACCATAGAGTTAGTAGCAGGCTTCCTTCCTGGACAGGGAAGCAAAATCACCAAACCTTCACCTGCATGGAAACAAACCACATTTGTGGCAGTGGAGTCCCACCAGGGGCTTTAATGGAAATTTGTGAGTGGGCCAGTCAGAGAAAGCAGTGATGATTCAGAATGAAAAAAACTCCAAAAATCCAAGAGACAAAAGTCTGTATAAATAAGATGTGAGGAGCTTCTGTAGGCTATAGAACATGCCTAAGGCTTCACTGTCCTGGAGGACTCTGAAAGTGGTCTGCAAATAGTGTATTAAAAAATTTGTAAAATAGTAAACCTAAAAAGGTAAGCAGATGATGACAAAAGAGATCTGGACTATCTGTTTTGCCAGGGCTCAAACTGTCAGTGCTAACCAGAAAGAATATACAGCTTTGATGGGAGATCACATGTGCCACTGTACACTCTGCCTACCTCAAAATCCTCCTCACCTCTGCTTCTTAGGGGAATGTAATTTTGGCATCGTCTACCTGAAATTTCCAGCTATTTTCAGCATTTCACTATTCTTGCTCTTTCCCCTTTGGGTTAATCTTTTTATTAAGTCACAAAAGTGGCTTAAATTCTCAGTCTGCTGTGAAGGGTAAGAACTGAAGTGAAATCCCAGTAGAGGACTGGTTCTTTAGTTTCACATGAGGGAAAAGATCTGGAGTGGAAGAGCTTTATGGAGAGGGACTGATCTGCAGTGTCAGACAGGGCAAGAGAAATAAGGGGAGCTCCAGTGAAAACAGCTGAATTGCATAGCTACAAATGCCATAAGAATAGGATGTAAAGTATATTCCATAGTAAAATTCTCTGCAGATGAGAAATGGAAAAGAAATCTATCATACACCTGATTTACCCTGATGAGTTCCTTAGCAGGATGGAAAGCCATCCAGCAGAAAGCCTTTTGGATGGCTTTCCTGGGATGGGAAGCCGTGACGTAACCATTCCTCTTTAGCCCCTGACACAGCAAGCATGTCTCCTCTGTGACTACCCACCTTCCCAGCTGCCCTGGTGTAATAGGTATGGGGCTCTGCCAAGTGGAACCAAACAATGACTAGGACGATGGTTCATCTACTTTGGAGGTGTCACTGAGATAAAGTTGGCCTATGCCCTGTGTCAAAACTGCTTCCATAAAGAAAAAAAGATGGGTCATTGTCATAGGAGACTCCTTCTGAAGGGACCAGAAGGCCCCGTATGCAGACTGGACCCACTTCTTAGGAAAGTCTGATGTCTCCCTGGGGCCCAGGTTAAAGATGTGAAGAGAAAGCTTCCTACCCTGATACGGCCCTCAGATTATTATACATTGTTGATTTTTCAGGTAAGCAGTGATGAAGTTGTAACAAGCAGTCCAAGGGCAATCAAGAGAGCCTTCAGGGCCTTGGGATGACTGGTTAAGGGATCAGGAGCACAGGTAGTGTTCTCCTCTAGCCTTCCAGTTGCAGGGAATGATGAGGGAAGAAACAGGAAGAGCCAGCGGATCAATACCTGGCTCTGAGCCTGGTGTCACCAGCAGAATTTGGGGGTTTTTGATCATGGGTTGGTTTACATGACACCAGGCCTGCTGGCAACAGACAGGGTACAAAGGGGGAAAAGGATCTTTGCACAGGAGTTAGCAGGGCTCATTGAAAGAGCTTTAGACTAGATGTGAAGGGGGAAAGGAAGAAAACCAGGCTTGCCAGAGATAAGCCTGGGGTTGGCACGCTAATGTTTGAGGGACGGTGTGCCAGCAAGGTCCTTTGCTCTTCCATCTCAGTGGAGGTAGGGGATGGAGATCCATGTGGCAGCAAAGACACATGGGTTATTGATGTGTTGGAAACCACTGAAGCACCTCAGAATGGTCACATAGGAATTAGGGCTTCTCCTCCCAAAAAGCTGGTGGGATCAATAGTCCAACTAAAGTGCATCTACACCAATGCAGGCAGCATGGGCAACACACAGGAGGAGCTGGAAGCCATTGTGCAGCAGGAAAACTATGATATGCTTGCCATCATGGAAACATGATGGGATGACTTGCACAACTGGACTGCTCCAATGGATGGCTATAAACTCTTCAGAAGGGATAGGCAAGGAAGGAGAGGCGGTGGGGTAGCCCTGTATGTTAAGGGAGTATTTTGATTGTCTAGAGCTTGATGATGGAGTGGTTGAGTGGTAAGAATCAGGGAGAAGGCCAACAAAGCAGATATCGTGGTGGGAGTCTGTTATAGATCACCCAACCAGGATGAAGAGGCAGATGAAATATTCTATGAGCAGCTGGGAGAAGTCTCACAATTGCTAGCCCTTGTTCTTGTGGGGGACTTCAACTTACCAGATGTCTGCTGGAAATACAATACATCAGAAAGGAAACAGTCTAGGAGGTTCCTGAACTGTGTGGAAGATAACTTCCTCACACAGCTGGTGAGGGAGCCAACCAGGCAAGGCACACCACTGGACCTGTTGTTTGTGAACACTTGTGGGTGATGTGATGGTTGGAGGCTGTCTTGGGCATAGCAATCACAAAATGATAGAGGTTTTGATTCTTGGAGAAGGCGGGGGGGAGGTCAGCAGAACTGCTACCTTGGACTTCTGGAGGGCAGACTTTGGCCTGTTCAGGAACCTGGCTGACAGGGTCCCTTGGGAAACAGTCCTGAAGGGCAAAGGAGTCCAGGAAGGCTGGGCATTCTTCAAGAAGGAAATCTTAAAGGTGCAGGAGCAGGCTGTCCCCATGTGCCAAAAGATGAGCCGGTGGGGAAGAAGTCTGGCCTGGCTGAACAGAGAGCTTTGGCTGGAACCCAGGAGAAAAAGGAAAGTTTATGACCTTTGGAGAAAATTAGAAGCGCCAAATCCCAGCTAGAACTTAATCTGGCTACTGCTATTAAAGACATTGAAAAATGTTTCTATAAATATGTAAGGAGGGCTAAGGAGAATCTCCATCCTTGACTGGATCCGGGGGGAAACACAGTGACAAAGGCTGAGGAAAAGGTTGAGATACTTAATGCCTTCTTTGCCTCAGTCTTTAATGGTAAAGCCAATTGTTCTCAGGGTACCCAGCCCCCTGAGCTGGAAGACAGGGACAGGGAGCAGAATGAAGCCCCCATAATCCAAGGGGAAATGGTTAGCCACCTGCTAGATGACTTAAACGCACACACAAGTCTGTGGGGCTGGATGGGATCATCCACCCAAGGGTACTGAGGGAGCTGGTGGAAGTGCTCACTGTGCCACTTTCAGTCGTTTATCAGCAGCCCTGGCTAACCAGAGAGGCCCCAGTTGACTGGAGCTTAGCAAATGTGATGCCCATTTACAAGAAGGACCAGAAGGAGGATCTGGAGAACTACAGGCCTGTCAGTCTGACCTTGGTGCCAGGAAAGGTTACGGAGCAGATCATCTCGTGTGCCATCATGTGGCACAACATGGGACAACCAGGGGATCAGGCCCAGTCAGCATGGCTTTATGAAAGGCAGGTCCTACTTGACTAACCTCATCTCTTTCTGTGACAAGGTGACCCACCTAGTGGATGAGGGAAAGGCTGTGGATGTTGTCTACCTGGACTTTAGTAAAGCCTTTGATACTGTTTCCCACAGGATTCTCCTGAAGAAACTGGCTGCTTATGGCTTGGACATGCATACTCTTCTGTTGGGTTAAAAACTGGCTGGATGGCTAGGCCAAAAGAGTGGTGGTGAAAGGAGTTTAATCTGGTTGGTGGCGGGTCACAAGTGGTGTTCCCCAGGGCTCGGTGTTGGGCTCCGTTCTATTTAATATCTTTAGCAATGGTTTGGATGAGGGGATTGAGTGCACCCTCAGCAAGTCTGCAGATGACACCAAGTTGGGAGGCAGGGTCGATCTGCTTGAGGGTAGGAAGGCTCTACAGAGAGATCTGGACAGGCTGGATCAATGGGCCAAGGCCAACTGTGTGAAGTTCAACAAGGCCAAGTGCCGGGTCCTGCACTTCGGTCACAGCAACCTCATGCAGCGCTACAGGCTTGGGGAAGAGTGGCTGGAAAGCTGCCTGGCAGAGAAAGACCTGGGGGTGCTGGTTGACAGCCAGCTGAATATGAGCCAGCAGTGTGCCCAGGTGGCCAAGAAGGCCAACGGCATCCTGGCCTGTATCAGAAATAGTGTGGCCAGCAGGAGCAGGGAGGTGATTGTTCCCCTGTACTCGGCACTGGTGAGGCTGCACCTTGAGTACTGTGTTCAGTTTTGGCCCCTCACTGCAGGAAAGACATTGAGGTGTTGGAGCATGTCCAGAGGAGGACAACCAAGTTGATGAGGGGCCTGGAGCCTAAGTCTTAGGAGGAGCAGCTGAGGGAACTGGGATTGTTTAGTTGAGAGAAGAGGAGGCTGAGGGGAGACCTTATCGCTCTCTACAACTACCTGAAGGGGGGTTGTAGGGGGGTGGGGGTCGGTCTCTTCTCCCAAGTAACAATCAA